>NC_053039.3:152277825-152580856 GCF_002575655.3 Aegilops tauschii subsp. strangulata
TTGGACTTGTTCTTGAGTGTTCCTCTTGTTTTCTCTCTTGTGTTCATCTTGTTCTTGGGGATTCCCCCTCCAATTTGTGAAAGATCTTCACTTAGGGTTCCACCCTACAACACATCTCGTCACTATCGCCATGGATGAAGGCCGAAGACGACACATCATCACTCGCCTCCATGACCGAAGGGAAAATCCCATGCTCGATCATCTCATTCTCGCCTCCAAAGATGGAAGCGTCATCCTTGCTCGCCACCATGTCTCTCACCTTCAAAGCATGTTCCTTGAGAGACTTTGTAGTCGTAGTCATCGCTGCGCTATCTTCAAAAAGAGTCGTGGTAGGATTGGCATCGTCGATGCCACAAAGAGGGATGGCAGTGAAGTCGAACTTAGGAGCATCGTCTTGGAGCTCGTTAGGCTTGGACATCTTGGTGGTACTATCCTGATGCTCATTGTCATGGAGCTTGGTCGTCGCGAAGTGTGCTTGGGGTGGAGAAGCCTTGGCCTTCATGATTTCTTGTTGTACCTTGAGAGCACCAATGTGGACATCGTCAAGAGACTCATAGTCCTTGAGGAAGATAGTCTTGGAGATGTCGTTGTTCAATCCCATCATGAAGTGGAACTTCATCCAAATGGGGTCGTTCATGCCGGCTCTTTGCAAGGCTTTCTTCATCTCCTTGAAGTACTCGTCGATAGACTTGGATCCTTGGATGGTGTTCTCCAATTGGCAGAGAAGATGTTATGTGTAGGTGGAAGGCAAAAACTCTTGCCTCATAGTCTTCTTTGTCTTGGGACAACTCGTGTTGAAGCTATTCGAATGTGTGTGAAGCCACCATGTCGACGCGTAATCGTGGAAGTTACTTCTGGCGCACTTCACATGATCTTTGGAGGGGACTTGATGTAGCTTGATCATTGCTTGTATCTGCGTTGGTATTTCCCCGAAGAGGAGAGGATGATGCAACATAGCAACGGTAAGTATTTCCCTCAGTTATGAAACCAAGGTTAGCAATCTAGTAGGAAAACCAAGCAACACTATGTAAACAACACCTGCACACAAACACAAAAACTTGCAACCCAACGCGTAAGAGGGGTTGTCAATCCGTCCTCGGTATTGAGATAGATTAAATTGTATGAGATTTGATAAATATATCTAGCAAAACACAAAATAAAATAAGTAAATAAATAACTAAAGGAAAAACACAGGAAGGTAGTTTTGGTTTTATATGATAGGAAAATAGACCGGGGGCCGTAGTTTTCACTAGAGGCTTCTCTCAAGAAAATAACATATGGTGGGTAAACAAATTACTGTTGGACAATTAATAGAAAAGCGAATAACCATGACGATATCCAAGGCAATGATCATGTATATAGGCATCACGTCCAAGATTACTAGACCGGAATGATTTTGCATCTACTACTATTACTCCACACATCGACCGCTATCCAGCATGCATCTAATGTATTAAGTTCGCGGAGAAACGAAGTAATGCAATAAGAACGATGACATGATGTAGACAAGATCTATTCATTGAGGAATAGACCCCATCTTTTTATCCTTAATAGCGACAATACATGAGTGTCATGTCTCCTTCTCTCACTAAGATTGAGCACCGCAAGATCGAACTCATCACAAAGCACCTCTTCGCATGGCAAGAAAAATCAATCTAGTTGGCCAAACCAAACCAAAATTTCGGAGAAGAAATACGAGGCTATAACAATCATGCATAAAAGAGTTCAGCAAATACTCAAATAATATTCATGGATAGAACTGATCGTAAACCCACAATTCATTGGATCCCAACAAACACACAGCAAAAATTCATTACATCAAATAGATCTCCAAGAACATCAAGGAGAACATTGTATTGAAGATCAAAAAGAGAGAAGAAACCATCTAGATACTAGCTACAGACCCGTAGGTCTGTGGTAAACTACTCACGCGTTATCAGAGGGGCAACAAGGATGATGAAGAACCCCTCCGTGATTGTTGACCCCTCTAGCAGAGTGCTGGAAAAGGCCTCTATATTGGATATCGTGGTTCTGGAACATGCGGCAGCAGAAACTGTATTCTCTCGACTCCCCTAGAGTTTTTAGAGTATTTATAGAGGTGGATGGCGGTTGTTGGGGCAACAAACCCTGGGTCCATTGCCCAGACTGTGCATAGGCATGGGAACAAGATCAACAGCACCAAAGTCAGATTGGAACACAAGGGACCAATCCTTTGAAGGATCCAAGTACAGATCAGGAAGACCAAGAAGACCCAGAGAAGCAAGATATCTCTAAGGGAAAAACCTCCCTTGTCGGGCAGGCGAGCCTGGCAAGGATGAAGTTACCCCCATAAGCAAGCCTTCGGGTCATCCCGGTAGGCTTGCCAGGGCTTGCGGAGGCAAAAGCACCTCACCGCGCCACCTCATCATGAGCACGTCGTCAATCAGTGCGGTGTCAAGCTCCAAAGTGACTAAGTGGCTGCTATTCGCCACATGGTAGCCACTTCCTACAGAAAACACCTCCGAATGACACCCGTCCTACGACGTGTCAAGCAAGCAGGCGCGACACTGGCAAAATAGCCCGGCAGGGCCTGTCGGGCAAGCTCTGATGTGACGTTGAGTGGTGCATTTAATGCGCCCTGTCAGCCTGCAGAGTTAGGTATGATAGTACTGTTTGCTATCTAATCAGTGCATAATGACTGATTTGCCATTGTGGTGACCCCTTGATCTATAAAAGGAGGCCCGAGGCAACCGTAGAAAGGGTTGGAGAGTTGGTCGCCTAAACCACTCCTTTACACACTCATACGCCCATGGCCGCTTTTGCCCTAGGCCAACCCTGCCGGGCAAGCGCGCTGTGCTAACCACCATTTTTCCACCATCAATGCACCAAAGCAGGAGTAGGGTTTTACGCCTCACGGTGGCCCGAACCTGGGTAAAACTGCCCGCGTGATCTTTGTCATGCTGTTCCACGCTCCTCTACTCTCTGTGCAACGTGCCATCCCCCCGTCGAACCAGAAAGGGGCTCTTGGTCCCATAGGTGGCCGTGGTTTCCCGCGACATCTTTGGCGCGCCAGGTAGGGGGATCACTTGCACGTACCTGAGAGCGTAAGCAGCGCGTTATCTTCATCGACTTCTTCATCATCAACGTCTCCATCGACTATGGCGCCCAAGAAGAAGGCTGGGGCCACAGTTCACCCATCCACCTCGAAGGCTCCGCCACCCGCGGCCGCCGACACCGTGGGGAATGCGGGGGCGCACGAGGATGTGGGCGCCACAGGGGACGCGGTCGGCGCAGGCGTCATCATCACCACCTCCCCCGCGGCCGAAGCAGGAGCGGGAGGCACCGGAGGAGAGCAGCATCAGCAACATCCCAGTTGTCATGCTCCACGAGGTACGAACGAAGGAGTTATTCCGTCTGTACCTCTTCCCCTCGTCGAAGGGCACGGCCATAGTGGTGGCGCCCGGTCTGGGGCGAATCACCACCCTCCGGCCGCCCCCGCCATGGGCACGGCCACAGGGCGCGCGCCTCCCCAGGAGCAGGTCGACCCAACCACCGTGCCCAATGGAGCCGCTGGCCCTCAAGCACCTTCACCGCGTCACCATCCCATCCAAGCGGCTGGTTCGCAACAGCAAGGGTGCTCTACTGTCGCCGCCGGCACCGTCAGAAGCCCGGCGACGGTATGATCTATATCTCCTCGCCAATGCCAAGCACTGTTACCGAGGCCATGGCACGGCCCAGCTGTTGTTGAGGTTCCCGCCGGCGGCCAATTAGATGGATGAATGGAGAGACACTATTTAGAGTCTGATTGGCTTCGCCGAAACTGGGGGCTTGCAGCGAGCCGGCCCGCCACGGCCTCCCCAAGCGACGACAACGGCTCGCGCTGCTGGCCATACAGAAAGGGCCACCCCACTGTGCAGTCCCCACCATGGCAAACAGCGGGGGAGCCACAAAATCAAGAGCCCGACAACGTCTTGATGGCCTCTTCCGACCCTCGAGCACGTTCAGACCAACGGTGAGCCCCGGAGGACGGTCGAAGGGGAGCCGCGCGCGTCATCGTCGAGCGACGCCGCGACGACCACCATCGGACCAATGGGTGCGATGGCCCCGATGTCGATGAGCCTGCGCTCGACGATGGCGGGTGCCTGCCTTTCGAGGTTGGGTGTCCTTCCTTTACTCGTGAGCTACGGCGAGTCTGTTGGCCATCCGCTCGCACGTTCAAGCCAGAGATACCAGAGAAGTATGATGGGAGGCTGAACCTGGCCGAGTTCTTGAGCATCTACACCATCGCTGTTCAAGTTGTCAGAGGAAGAGATGAGAAGTTGTTTGCCAACTACTTCCCTTTGGCACTCAAGTCCAATGTGAGGTCTTGCCTAATGCACCTGCCGGAGAACTCCATTTCATCATGGACTGACCTGTGCCATGAGTTCATTGGCACCTTCACGGGCGGCCATCAAGAACCAGGACGACCCAGCGATTTGCAGCTCCTCCAACAGAAAGAAGGAGAGACTCTCCGCAAGTATTTACAGATATTCTGCAGGTTCCATAGAAATATCCCAAATATCTACCCGGCAGCTGTGATAGCTGCCTTCCAATCCAATGTGGACAACCGCAGGATACGTTCCAAGATGAATGTGCGGTTTCCCAAGACTATGAAGGAGCTCTCCACCTTGGTGGACAAATGTGCTCGGGTGGAGGAAGGAAGGAAACTCCCTGGAGAGGAAGATTGCGTCGACATTGACTCAAAGGATGACGACGAATCCACCAAGCAGAAGAAGAAGAAGAAGAAGAAGAAGAAGAAGAGCAAGACACACAACAAGAGGCGCAAGGATAAGGAAGTGATGACCGTCGAAAGATCGGGCTTAGTACCGGCAAGAAGGCTAAGGCCGAGGCCCCCGGCAAGGAAGCTGCCGCGTGCGCCGACTGCCGGGAGGCTGCGGCTACCGAGAGGGCTGGGAAAGGCGATGGGCCGTACTGCAAGATTCACCGGACCAAGGGCCACGACCTTCAAGAGTGTCATCTGGTTGAGCGGCTCATCAAGAGGCAGAGGGCTGAATATGAGAAGCGTGATAAGGAGAAAGGTTAGAATAGCACTGGCGGAAAGGGTCGAGGCGGTGAAGCAAATTGCTCCGGCAAGGCTTTTAGGAACTAAAGGAAAACCCGCCAGGGGTCGAGAAAAGGAAGTTTGCAATGATGAGAGTGATGGAGGGGATGAAGAGGAAACTAGCAAGCAGGAATTCCAGAAGGCTATTGACGCCCTGTGCATTGACGGTGGTGCATCTTTGCACTCCTCTCACCGCCAACTTAAACGATGGGCGCGCGAGGTCAATGCCGTGGAGCCGACAGCAGAGTCTCAGAAGCCGCTCAAATGGTCACGCACGCCCATCATCTTTGACGAAGAGGACCTTCCTGACCGCACCACCACGATATGGTGTCTGCCATTGTTGGTCTCTCCAACAATTCACAACCTCAAGGTCACAAAGATGTTGGTTGACGGCGGGGCTGGGTTGAATCTGATTTCCCCAAAGGTTATCAGCAAGCTTCAGATAGCAGAGGGAGAACTGAAGGTCACGGGCACGTTTCAAGGAGTTAATCCCGGCAAGAGTCATCCTAAGGGAAAGATCACGTTGCCAGTGACATTTGGGGGAGAATTGAACTACTGGACTGAGAAGGTTGTCTTGTATGTGGTCGATCTCCCCTGTCGTACAATGGGATCCTTGGACGCCTAGCTCTGGCAAAATTCATGGCGGCATCAGACTATGCCTACAACACTTTGAAGATGCCAGGGCCGATAGGAGTCATTTCTATCCCGTCAGATGAGAGAGATGCAATCATTTGCGTGGATAAGATGTACCGGGACGCAGCCGCGGTAGAGGCTGCGGCAGCAGCAGTTCCCGCCAAGGAAAGCAGAGGAAAGAAGAAGGATAGCAGGGACACCAGCAAGGAATCTGGAAGTGTACCTCTTCGGAGTGCGTTACGCCTGTTTATGACTTGCCGGAGAGTTCCAACAGCAAGAGATCCAAGGTTGCTGCGCCACATGTGAAAAAGGTCCCGGCAGGGCTGGCTGGCGTTGATGGTACCTTCACTATCAGCGCCACCCTCGATGACAAATAGGAAAGCGTGCTCGTTGCCTTCCTGCGGGTGAATATCGATGTGTTTGCCTGGCAACCATCTGATATCCCCGGTGTTCCTAGGGAGGTAATCGAGCACCACCCTGTTGTCTGCCCACATGCCCGACCCGTCAAGCAGAAGGTTAGAAAGCAGGCCTTGGAGATGCAACACTTCATTGCAGAAGAGATTAAGAAGCTTGAGGCAGCTGGTCTGGTCAGAGGAGTACTGCATCCGACATGGTTAGCAAACCCAGTGGTCGTATGCAAGTCTAACGGAAAATGGAGGCTTTGCATAGATTTCACAAATCTCAACAAGGCTTGCCCGAAAGACCCATGTCCCTTGCCGCGCATCGACCAAATTGTGGGCTCCACTTCGGGTTGTGATTTGCTCTGCTTTCTGGATGCATACTCTGGGTATCATCAGATCTTCATGTCCAAGGAAGACGAAGAGAAGACCTCGTTCATCACCCCATGTGGTACGTACTACTTTGTGTGCATGCCTTTCGGGTTAAAGAGTGCCGGGTCCACTTTTGCAAGAGCAGTCCATATTGTTTTGAACCACAGTTGCATAGAAACATTGAGTCTTATATGGATGATATTGTGGTCAAGACCAAGGACAGATCAACCCTCATCCAGGATTTGGAGGAAACATTTGCTAATCTGCGCAAGATCAACTTGAAGCTAAATCCGGAGAAGTGTGTATTTGGCATTCCCTCCGGCAAGCTACTTGGGTTGTTTGTGTCCCATCGTAGGATCGAAGCCAACCCTAACAAGAGCAAGGCTATCGAGCAGATCCAGGCACCTAGGACAGTCAAAGATGTGAGGCGTTTGACTGGGTGTGTTGCCGCACTTAGCACATTCATCTCCAAGTCTGCCGAGCGCGTCCTGCCATTCTTCAAAATTTTGATGAAGGCAGGGCCCATGAAGTGGACCCCGGAAGCAGATGCAGCATTACAAGATTTGAAGACCTACTTATCCTTTGTGCCCACCTTGGTTGCCCCTCAACCACAAGAGTTCACTAGTAAAAAAAGACACATCTATGACATTTTGGGCCGAACGAAATTTTTTCTGTCATACACATGACACTTCTATGACGATAATTGTGACAAAACCCGGCATCATCATAGATGTGGTGGGCTCCTACTTCTATGACAAAAAATCATGACAGAAAATGGGCTTTTCGTCCTGGGTGGGCCGGAGACGCAGCTGCATGACATTCTTTGGGCCGTCCATGACGGAAAAAACCGTGGTAGAAGCGAGGGCGAGGAAAATTTCGGGGAGTTCCCGGTTACGGTGGGAGGTCGGGGGCCGAGCGATGCGTGTTTCTCTCGTACATGTACGCGCGTGTGTGTGAGGCGTTGGCTCTAACTGAACCCGAGCGAGGCGTTGGGCTCTAACTGAACCTGAGCGATTGCACTACAGGCTACGCGTTACTGAACCCGAGCGATCGATCGATGGCTATTAACCGAACCCGATCGAGCGATTCCTTCGCTACTGCTGCTAACTGAAGCCGATCGATTGGATGAACAGTGAGCGTTGCGGGGGGGGTTGGATGAACAGTGAGCGGTGGCGTTGCCTCTAGATGAACAGGACCCCGTGGTGTGGAGGGCTGGATGAACAGTAGACGGTGGAGGGGTGCCCGTGGAGGGGTGGTTGAACAGGACCCCGTGGTGTGGAGGGCTGGATGAACAGTAGACGGTGGAGGGGTGCCCGTGGAGGGGTCGTTGAACAGGACCCCGTGGTGTGGAGGGCTGGATGAACAGTAGACGGTGGAGGGGTGCCCGTGGAGGGGTGGTTGAACAGGACCCCGTGGTGTGGAGGGCTGGATGAACAGTAGACGGTGGAGGGGTGCCCGTGGAGGGGTGGTTGAATAGTAGCCGGTGGAGTAGCGCGCGGTGGAGGCTGGATGAACAGGAGCCCGTGGAGGCTGGAGGAGGTCGACGGTAGCCCATGGAGGCTGGAGGAGGTCGACGGTGGAGATGAACAGTATCCCGTGGAGTCCCGTTTTGCGGTACGCCACACCCCTCCCGATGAACAGGACCCCCGTTTCGACCGTAGGAGGTCCGTTCCGTCCGTTTTGCGGTACGCCACACCCCTCCCGATCAACAGGACCCCCATTTCGACCGTAGGAGGTCCGTTTCGTCCGTTTTGCGGTACGCCACACCCCTCCCGATCAACAGGACCCCTGTTTCGACCGTAGGAGGCCTGTTTCCTCCGTTTTGCGGTACGCCACACCCCTCCCGATCAACAGGACCCCGTTCCGAACGTAGGAGGTCCGTTTCCTCCGTTGTGCGATACGCCAGGCCTCGTTTCCGTCGCCTGTTCCGTCCAAGCCCTCCCGATGAACATGACCACGCATTCCGTTCCGACCCAGCCGGTTGGCTCCCACGCGTTCCGTTGCCTCCCGATGAACACGACGCATTCTGTTGTCTCCCCATGAACACGATGCATTCCGTTGCCTCCCCATGAACACGACGACGACGTTGTTTCTCTGTTCCGACCCAGCCATGTACACAAGCCCTGGCCGTCCGTATGCGCGAGTAGGCGTTCGAGGCCCCGCCCGTATGTACACATGCGTGGCCGTATTTTCTTTCTTGCACCCTGGCCGATGTACGTACGTGTACATGCTACGTGCGCGCCTCTACTATGACACGTACGTGCCTCTACTACAACACGTGCGCGCCTCTACATCCACCAGTATATATGTACGTACACGTTCGCGACCAGAATGACAACGCTACGTACGCTTCGACCAGGTGGGTCCCAACTGTCAGGCACTTCCTTGCCTGCGAAGATGTAGCTGGTGGGTCCCAGCAGTCAGGGGGGCGAATCATTTTTTTTTGCCCGGACGCACTTCCTTGCGTGCGAAGATGTAGCTGGTGGGTCCCAGCAGTTAGCGGCAAACGTTTTTTCGCGAAATACGGTGGCCCGTCCGGTGGGTCCCCGCTGTCAGGTGGAGGAATAATTATTTTGCACGTAATAAGGAGGCACTTCCTTGCTGCGGCCGTGGACCCAGCTGTCAGCCTCTCCACGTACAGTCCACGTCCGATGGAAGCCGTTCCTTGACCATGTTGACCACGCCGCGCCGAGAGCACCAGGGCGGTGGACGACGGCGAGGCCTAGGAAGGGGACGACACGGCAATGGATTCCCACGCGTAGAGGAGTACAAGGGTTCACTGGTTCGCTGCGGTGTGAGGCTGCCATCGCCGCAGAATAACAGGCGGTGTGGGTGAGTAGAGGGATGGCCTGGCCAGCGGTGGGAGTAGTAGGGGGCGGTGAGGCCTCCGTCGCATCGCAGCCGGCCACGGGAGGTAGGAGCACGAGGCACGACCGGCGCTGGTTTGGGCGGCTGGAGCAAGAAGACCAGAGGTTGAAGAAGCACTATGGCCGTTGGATGGACATCGTACGGTCACTGGAGCTAGAATCGTGCATATTGACTAAGTTAACAAAGCCCTCCGTCCCCGTCAACTTAGTAGGCCCACAAGTCAGCCTGCCACTATATTGGGTCCCAGCTAACAGGGGGAGTATTCATTTTTTTGTGCGTAATAAGGAGGCACTTCCTTGCGTGCGAAGATATAGCTGGTGGGTCCGATCTGCCAGCGGCGGTAACGTTTTTTTTGCAAAATACAGAGGCCCTTTCGGTGGGTCCCTGATGTCAGGTGGAGGAATCATTATTTTGCGTGTAATAAGGAGGCATTTCCTTGCGTGCGGTCGTGGACCCAGTGGTCGGCCTCTCCACGTACAGTCCATTTCAGATGCATGTCGGTCGTTGACCACGTGGACCAGGCCGCGTCGAGAGCACCAGGGCGGTGGACGATGGCGAGGCCTAGGAAGGGAACGACACATAGGCAGGGAAGACTGGGCAGTTGTTTCCCACGCGGAGGGGAGTACGACTGTATGAGGGTTTACTGGTTCGTCTGCCGTCGCCGGAGAATAACAGCAGGTGTGGGTGAGTAGAGGGATGGCTAGGCCAGCGATGGGAGTACGATGGGGCGGTGAGGCCTGCGCGGCAGCAGAGCCGACCGCAGGGAGGAGGGAGCAGGCAGTCCCGCCGGCGCTTGTTTGAGCGGCTGGAGCAGGAAGAGCAGAGATTGAAGAAGCACGACGGCCGTTGGATGGACATCCAACAGTCAGTGCTTGTGCGTCAACCTTTTTTTAGGAAAGCCTCAAATCTGTGGAAAACAGCATATAGCCCATCTGCCATTATTTCTAATAATTTACAGCCCATTTGCTAATTATTAAGGTTTTTTTTGGAGCCCATATTCTTTTTGTTAGCATTACAGCCCATATTGTGGCCACGGTTAAAAAATTATACGAAATTTTGCATATTTCGGTGCGGTCCAAACTGTTTTTAATCCCAAAATTTCGACTCACATTCAAACTGATTTTAAAAATAAATGTATATCAATATAAAATCCAACAAATTCTCCATGCATAAAAATTAATGTAATTTAAAATCTCGAAATGAAAAAAAAAGATATTTGAAACTAATTGCCGGTTTGATGTGTTTAAAAAATGTACAGCCCATTTCTCATTACTGATGGGCCATTTTCTCGGCCAGGCAAATGAAAGCTCTCCTCGTCTTGAAAGATTTGCAGCCCAACATGCCTGACAAAGCGACTTACTTGGCAAATCACAAAAAAACTGGGCTGTGGCCGTGGACCCAGCTGTCAGCCTCTCCACGTACAGTACTCTTCCGATGGAATGTCGTTGACCACGTTGACCACGCCGCGCCGAGAGCACCAAGGCGGTGGACGACGGCGAGGCCTAGGAAGGGGACGACGCGGAGCCGGGGAAGACGCGGCAGTGGATGCCCACGCGGAGAGGAGTACGAGGGCTCACTGGTTCGGCTGCGGTGTGAGGCTGCCGTCGCCGTAGGGCCTGGCTAGCGGTGGGAGTAGTAGGGGGCGATGAGGCCTCAACGGCAGCATAGCCGGCCACTGGAGGCAGGAGCAGGCGGTCTCCCGGCGCTGGTTTGGGCGGCTGGTGCAAGAAGAGCAGCGATTGAAGAAGCAGCAAGACCGTTCGATTCAAATCCGACGGTTACTGCTGCTAGAATCGTTTGTTGACTAAGTTGACAAGCCCTGCATACGCGTCAACTTAGTAGGCCCACAGGTCAGCCTCCCAACCGGTGCACCCCAGATGTCAGTGGGAGGAATCATTTTTTCGCGTAATAAGGAGGCAGTCGATTGCGTGCGGCCAGGCCAGCGGAGGGAGTAGGGTGGACCGGGGAAGCCTGCGCGGCATCACAGCGGGCCACAAGAGGAGGGAGCAGGCAGTCCCACCGGCGCTAGTTTAGGCGGCTGGAGCAGGAAGATCAGAGATTGAAGAAGCACGTCGGCCGTTGGATGGACATCCAACAGTCACTGCTGCTCGAATCGTGTGTTCACTGACAAAGCCTTGCGTAAACAAGTCAGCCTCGAAATCTGTGGCGTGTACAGCCCATTTGCTATTATTTTTATAATTTTTACTCATTTTCTAATTCATATGGAATTTACTGCAGCCCGTTTTCCATTTTTAGAATTGCTGGCCATTTTCTGGTCAGTAACAGGGTCAAAAAATTAACTAAATATGTGGGAAATTTTGAAAATTCGCAATTTTTTGCTGGGGAACGAAATATTCTTAATCCAAAAATTAATAGCCATACTTAAACAAATTTAAAAATAAATTAGTACTATGTCATGTTAAATCCAATGAAATAAGTATAAGATATCAGTGAAGAACAAAAACAAAAAAAGAAACTTATATCCCATTTGCTATAAATTTTTTGGAATTTTCAACCCCTTTTGATATTACTTTTAACAGACATTGACCATACTCTTAAGCCAGGCCGGAATGCATCCCTCCTCGTCTTGAAAGATTTGCAGCCCAGTAATTCAGAGAAAACAAATAGGCCTAGCTTGGGTATTCTTCAAAAAGAAATATTGGGCTACCTATTTTCCCAAAGAACTGGTGCATGAGCATTCAGCTTTATTTGTTTATTTACTTATTTATGTTTAGGGGACCATGAGCATGTACCTGGGCCGGATTCATGTGAGAGCCTCCCTTCCAGTTAATTATGGGCTTCTCTATTGGGCCTTCATCAGTGGGCTGCATGTTATCAACAAGTGGAAAATGTGTTCCATACGAAAAATAGTATGCGCTACGTACGGTACGGGGCACTAAAGGATCAAACCGTGCAACGACTTCCAAAACATTGTGTTTATCGTTCTAACAACACATTTATTCAAACAACAGACGAAATATACTACTGATTGTACATTGAAAACAGCAGCAGCAACAACCAGGGCTGGGGGTGCAACAGAAGCAGTAAGCAGGCCAGAAGAGTGAAGACGCAGCTCTCTCTTCCAAACCAAACATCAGCCATCATTACAAAAGGGCTACCAAAAAAGAACAAGTATATGCATCAAACTAAATAAAGATCCTACTACACCAAGTGTACGCATCTAACTAACTGGCTCAGTTAGACGTTACTATTTATTAAGCTGTGGAGATTGGCTGACGGCTTGAACCAGATGGGTGCCTGACGGGGGAAACTCCAGCCAGCAGGTCGAAGTCTGATACTTGCGACCCTCTCTCCTACTTTGGGCTACAGAGCGTAGCGGCACATATCAGGGTATGGTGCATGCAGAGACGCATGGTACGCTGTGTACACACAGTTTTGCCTGATGAACGAAACCGCGCTGCCATCATGATCCTTGCCGTCGGTTATCTCCTGGTTAATCGGATAATTCAGTCCGACAAACAGAGAGCGTGTACCAAGGCTACTTACCAGCCTCCAGTCAACAATTCCTGAAGGCCCAGAGAAGCTAGGATCCTGCTCAAAGACCTTGCAGTGACTGTGATTGTATTCCGCGAAACAACACGTCCGGTACGTGCGGCGAACGATCATCAATCTTTCGCCGTCGTCTGATCAAGCCAGGAACCACCTGCAACTGCCATGCCACTTTTCTTTGAAAGGTTCTGGGATTAGGAAGGGTAGGGACACCAGGCGGCCTACAACATCATATCAAGTTGGAGTCAAATAAAAAAGGGCTCTTGATTTAGTCAATCTTAAGAACAGCATGTTATGAGCATGAATATTTTTTCAGCAAATGTTGACAGTAATATAAGCAAGCCATCATGATATCATAGGAAAGTAACATACTGCTGTAACAGCCATTTGTAGCGATGACTGGAGTAGGCCAGCAATACGTCCAGCCTTAGAAGGAGTCGACAGCGAAGCCCTTGTGTTCAATGGCATCAGAGAACCATGGAGGATGTATGATCCTGTGATGGACGTGCAGATTTATCCACTTACCGCAGTGACCTGTCAGATAGGCGAGACTGCGGTTGAAGAATGCAATTAGCCTGAAGTCTTTATAATTCGCAGATCTTGTGGGCACTTGGCAGATTACAACCTTGAGCAAATCAAACTTGGTATCATGTTGGCTACTGTAAGATTCCGAGTATTCTGGGCCGCGGTGCCAAAGCAGTGCAGTGTTAATCGAAGGAAGGGGGATCAATCACCGGGTGTAGACCTCCACGAGCATCCAGGTGCCGCGACTATCGACGAGCACCATCCAAGACGTGTTCATGCCGACCCAGTACATACCGTTAATGTAGTTGAGGCTAACGGGGATCGGATCGCAATCAAGGGGGTTGATGCTCGCCACCCTACGATCGTTATGCTGCGTGACACGCCATTTCTGAAGATCAGGCGGCATCAGCAAGCAAGGAGCTGGCTTAAAAAGCTCCGGCCTGAGGGCTTTGAGTAAACGGTACAGCCCCGACGAGCACGCGGCGAGCGGCATGGTACTGAGATTGTCCACAGGAGAAACAATGAGCTTGATTACCTTTGTGGGGAGCGAATTCCAGCCACTCTTTCGGCGGACGCTGCTCGGTTCTGCCATTGTTAGTGCTTGGGTTTCGGACAAGGGGGGAGGCGCCTTAGCGGGGATGGAAGATTGGACGAGATTATGTGCGGACAAAGATGGAGAAGCGAATATGTGCTGCGGGAAGTGGACAGGTGATGATGACTGCAACACGCCGCTTGACTTACGAGACACATACCAGCAGCGTATGGTCATGTCGATGCCAGACAACTTGCTTGAGTGATCACAGTACTGGTACTCCCTACAGTGCTATGCCCTAACTTGCTTGAGTAGAGTAGTAGAGTAGGACTCTGCTCTACTACTAGCACCGGAGGAGTAGTATATTCTAATCTAATATAGTTACAAACTTCAATGCACGAGCGTGGAACGACTACGAACCGTGCTCAAAGCCGTGTCTACGTGGTGTTTGGACATGGGCGACAACCTCAACGCCAACGGTGCTGCTCCCGTTGCACGTATGTGTTTCTGTCCTTCCTGTTCGAAATCGTGGTAGAATTCATGTTTCTACTCTGTATCCTACTACTATGCTAGTCCACATGATTAGTTTCATCTCTGTTATAGCCGTCATGATTTATTTTGTGCTTATTAGGATTAAATCTCGTAGTAACTTGCTCATATATTCAACTGGCGCAACATCCCCTACAGCCACTCCCGTTTCATGGACGGCCTGGTCGATGCCTCCAAGGAGCCCTTCGTCCACTGCTATGAGTGCCTGATGCCGTTTTGTGGCTCGCCGGCGGACATGGTGCATCACCTCACGGATGCGTGTAGCGGTCACTGCTGGCCCTTGGCGGAGAACATCAAGTACGAGACGTGCTACCCGTTCACCATGCCAGAGTCGCTGGAGGATCACCGCCGCCTGCTAGTCTCGGAGGAGGACGGCAGCGTCTTCCTCTTGATCGTGGGCAGGAGTAATCCCATGTGTAAAAACTAATGATATCTTGAGAATTTTATCGGAAAATAGTATGTCGACCATTTCATTCAAAAAATGATATGTCGATAAAGATGATAGAGGTGAGGAGGAGTGGGGCGTGGTGGTGACTGGTGGTCGGACTGGGCGGAGGCATGGGGATGGACGGCGCCGGCAGCGGCCACCATGCCAGATTGTTCCAGAGACTTCCTTTTGTAATTGCTCAGCAATGAGGTTGTGGGAGATAAGGATGAACGAGGCAAGGCCTTATCTGTAAATGTGGAGAGAGGAGCGGGTATCATTTGTAAATTTGTCATAGTTTGCTTTCTATCCGTCGGATATAGATCGGACAATCTATATTATAAGATGGCAGGCGCACCATCATCACCAACTCGGTTTTTTCTCTACTCCTACTCCTATAAAAGACTCAGTTGGTGATGATGGTGTGTCTGCCATCCGCCATTTCTGACCATTAGATCTGCATCTAACGGCTGTGATGTAAGTTGTGGACTTTTGCAACAATTCCCACTTCTCTGCTCCAGTTTACACAAAACCCCTTAGTATCTTGAAACCAACCACATTCCTCCCTTACTTCATCAAAACAGCCCAAAGAATATATTTGGAGTGAAACATAAGATTTTTTTAGTGATATGTATATCAAAAGTAAACTGTTTTCTTTCAAATTTGTGAATATGTATTATTCTACTTTGGATCTGTTGCAACGGACGGGCTCATAGTTATAAAGGTTTATCTCTTGCATTCTCCGCAACCAACACCTAGTGTACTGGCCCGGGCCGGATGCTCGCAGCCCGATGACCTGAGTTCGAATTCTGTCCTAAACTTTAGCTTTTTATTTTTTTAATATATACTACTTCTTTTGCTACTGTACTGGCAGTGGAACCCACAGAGTACTTAGAATACAGGATTAAGGATGGATTTGTTTCTTTTTAACTTTCTGTACGAATCTGTAGCCAGCCTGCAAGTCATGTACACTGTACTGACAGTGGAACCCACAGAGTACTTAGAATACAAGATTAAGGATGCAATTAACTTTTTATAGAGGGAGAATCATACACGCAATTAACTCAAATGGATTGGACGTGACTCTATTATTCTCCAACTGCAACCGACAAATTACCTCCCGCGGGCCAGAGTAGGTTTCTCGGTTTGCATGCGGGTTTAACGGAGGGGTTTGATGGAGGCGAGGAGGCGTGTTCAGCCGCGCGTGCAGTGGACGGCGCAGTACTATTTGATTTGACAACTACAACTAGTATATTATAAAAAACAAAGAAGAGTAGTAGAGATAGAGATAAGAATAGAGACTAGGGAGGAGCACCATCTACTGCTTCGTGGGCTACTCCTGCGCTCCATTCGGCGGCCGCAACGTCCCCTACAGCCACTCCCTCCTGCGCTCCATTCGGCGGGCGCTGTTGAAATTTGGGGAGCGCACTCTCGCGACTGCCAGCAGCGACGACTTCACCGACGACGACTTCTTCCCCGACCTCGGCAACCTCTTCCTTAACGACATGGGCGACAACCTTAACGCCAATGGTGCTGCTCCCGTTGCACCGTATGTGTTTCTGTCCTTCCTGTTCGAAATCGTGGTAGAATTCATGTTTCTAGTCTGTGTCCTAGATTCGATCTGTTCATCTACTATGCTAGTCCGCATGATTAGTTTAATCTCTGTTATAGCCGCCATGATTTATTTTGTGCTTATTCGTACTAAATCTCGTAGTAACTTGCTCATATATTCAACTGGCGGAACGTCCCCTACAGCCACTCCCGTTTCATGGACGGCCTGGTCGATGCCTCCAAGGAGCCCTTCGTCTACTGCTATGAGTGCCCAGTGCCGTTTTGGGGCTCGCTTGCGAACATCGTGCATCACCTGACGCAGGCGTGCGACGATCACTACTGGCCCTTGGCGAAGAACATCAAGTACGAGACGTGCTACCCGTTCACCGTGCCGGAGTCGCTGGAGGATCACCACCGCCTGCTAGTCTCGGAGGAGGACGGCAGCGTCTTCCTCTTGATCGTAGGCACCAGCAAGGCCCGCGCAGGCCGCCGCCCCGTCTCTGTAGTTTGCGTCAGGGGCGCTGACGCTGACACTGACAAGAGGCCGATGTACGGGTGCGTGCTCACTATTACTACCCCTCGGAGGTACGTGGGCGGTGACACTGGCTACGTCAAGCTGACTTGGACTCTGCCGAGCTGGGACCTTCCCGCCGATGTGGACATGGAAGACGCATGGTATTATTTGACCCCCAACAATGTGCACGGGGACTCCAAGGAGGTTCACCTGGACATCTGCATTATCAAGTTAAATGTTGATCATTAGTCTTCGCTCAATGTAATCCGTTGTCTAAGCATGTGGAGACTTCCATGCATGATCTTGCTCTATTGGAGTATCGCGCATGAATAAAAGTGTATCCATTTATGGTTTAGTCTAGAATCTTCCATGTATGAATTTTTACTACAGTACTGGTGAAAGACATATGATGAACCATTTCTTACATATCATCTGCCCCCTTCCAAGTCATCCTGATTTAATCCCTCCGTCTAGGTGTATAAGGGCATGGTTAATACTTAAATAGTATAGCCAACTGTTGACTATAAGAAAGTGCCATGTCA
The DNA here is from genome assembly GCF_002575655.3 of Aegilops tauschii subsp. strangulata. NCBI lineage: Eukaryota > Viridiplantae > Streptophyta > Magnoliopsida > Poales > Poaceae > Aegilops > Aegilops tauschii. The sequence continues at coordinate 152,295,324 of NC_053039.3, forward strand.
TCTGTAGCCAACATGTATAACAATGGATACTCAAAAACTAATTCTTGAAGATCATTTCTTGCAAAGCACAATAAGAGTTATTTCTTCACAAGTTTTGGATGCAGGTTGAACAGTTGAACGCTTTTGTTTGCAAAAGATACTTTTTTATCTATTTCACCCAGATGTTTGTGAGCTCTAGAGATGAAATAATATCCGAACAAACCTATCGATACCCGTTACACATGAGATGACCCCCACATCCTTTGTCAAAATAAACAACTCCCCAATCAATGCATTTCACTCTTCCGTGCAACGCATGGGCACCTTACTACAGATTAGTACGACCAAAAATTGAACTAACATTATATATAGTATGATAAATGATGATGCACGTCACCTAAAATTATATCATTGAAAACTATGTTCAAATACGAATCCAACGATATTGTTTTTGTTGACATGCACTAACATTTTGTCAGTTAAATCTTCAGTCAAATTCAATGGGGGATAAACCACGACCGATGTAGTACTAGTGTAGAGGGCGGCGCTGCACGGGAGTCTCGCCCCGCTCGTGGCGCGGCAGTAAAGCCGTCATATCACAAAACCCAACCACTCCCAGTAATAAGTGGCCTGGTAAAATAAACGGACAAGCAACCATCACATCCCTCCGTCTTTTTGCATTTCATCTCTATGCATTTACTTTCTCCGGTTCATCTCGCACACTCGATCCCTAGCTACTACTCCTAGTATCCCTAGCTACTACTCCTAGGGCCAGTTCTTTTGGCGGCTTCCCCAGCTTTTCCCATAAGACTAGTCACAGTGGAGAGTAACATTAAGGCGCCTCACTCATTTATTTGGGCTTCTAAACTACTACTAGTAGTACCTCCGTCCTGGTTTATTCCTCACCATTGTAATTTCTGCTAAATTTTGACCAAAGATTTAACTTATAAAATATTAGTGCATGTGACATGCACTAACATTTCATTAGTTAAATTTATGATCAAAATTTGACACAGATTACAATGGGGACCAATAAACCAGGACGGAGGTAGTAGTTATGGGATTACTAATCTAGAAGCCTAAAAGAACTGGCCCCTGGTACTCCTACTAGTAGTAGTACTCAAGTTGGAATTCCAATTGCACGTCACAACTTGTTAGGCAAAAAATTCGATACAGGGTGTAGGAAGCGGTTTGGGAATTTGCATGCCTTTCCAACCAGTGAGATACTCCGTACAAAGTACGACAGAGAAATAACCACAGAGAAGGAAGCTAAAAGTAAACAATCAAACGAGCATTTTTGCATTTGTTTTGCATTGAATCGTTTCACAAGCTTGACTAGTGCTGTTTTTCAACTTTTACAAAAACCGCATCGTAATGTTAAAACGTGCAAATGCACGTACATAAGTAATAGTAGTACTCCCTCCGTCTAGGTGTATAAGTCTTCCCTCCTTCTTGGTCACGGTGCACAACCAAAGATGACTTATTGACCTGGACGGAGGGAGTAGCACAGTCTGCAAGCATATATCGAGAGAGACGTGTAGTGCGATAGTATATAGTAAAGTTTGTGCTATATGCACGTACTTGCAAAATGCGTACGAATACACAAGGTTTCCAAACTTTCCCTTTTACATACTTAATTAAGGGCGCTAAAAATTCCTGAACGTTCGGGATTTATCATTTGCGTCCCAAAACTAATGAGATCGCCTTACGAAAAAAAATTATACTCCTCCTAAAAGCCACGGCGCTCGTAGGAGCGCTTGCGGCGCGCCACGAGTGCCCTGGTGCGCGGCCGTTTCCCAGCGCGCCGACACAACGCCTCTTCCTCAACCTCGCAACTCGCGAGGTGCTGATTGGCAGCTTGCCGGCGAGCGAGCGTGATCTCACCGGTGTGGTGATCCGGCGCCAACAGGTACTCCTCCTCGCTGGAAGCGTGCACCCAGTCCACGTACCGCCAAGCGTAGATGAGGCGCTTGGGCCCGACTGCACTCAGGGCGTCGGCACGGGCGTCCTCCGCCACCCTCACGGCCCTCGCACGAGCCTTCTGCCAAAGAGCCAATTGCCTGACTCTCTCGGACGCGACATAGGCCTCCCAGGCAGCTTGTTCCGCGGTGCGCTTCTCTTCCTCGGCCTTCTTCTCCGCCTCTATTTTGGCGCGCTCTGCTGGAGGCAAAGCCTCCCACAAGGCGACATCCATTTCTTTCCAAAGCTCCTCAATGCTGGGGGGCTCGGCTGGCGGCGCGGCGTTCTCCTCGTAGCGGGGAGCCGACGCGTCCTCCGGTGCGCGTGCTTGCGAGATTGGGAACGCCGACGCGTCCACCTCGACGCGTCGCGGCGAGGAGCGGAACGCCGACGCGTCCTCCTCGACTAGTGGCGGCGAGGAACGGAACGGCAACGCGTCGCGTCGCGGCGAGGAGCGGAACACCGACGCGTCCTCCTCGACTAGTGGCGGCGAGGAACGGAACAGCGACGCGTCGCGTAGCGGCGAGGAGCGGAACACCGACGCGTCCTCCTCGACTAGTGGCGGCGAGGAACGGAACAGCGACGCATGATCGTCCGCGCGGTGCAGCGAGGGGCTCCTAGGGCTTGGGAGGGGCGATGCCATGGTGGTCGACGTGAGAGGGAGGGGGAGGAGATAGCGATGAACGTGAACGTGAGGGGGAGGAGATAGCGATGTCGTGGGAGGCGCAGTATTTATAGCGAGCAATGGCACACCTACGTAAGATATGGACTGAGCTGCACTGACTTAACTGCAGGTCCAGTCGCATCACTGACATGTGGGCCAGACCCCTGTTGGGCCCATATGTCAGTGACCCAATGCACCTGCAGTTAAGTAACAACTACGTGGGCATATTTGTTGGAGTAAATTACGGGGGAGCGAAGGGGTGGAAATATTGCTGGTCACAACGGATTGGACGAGCGTCGGGGGAGGAGAGTCATGCATGCAGATTTTTTCACACGGGGTGGAGTGGTGGGACCGCCGGAGGGAGAAGGAGAGTTTGGCAGGCATATTGTTTCCACACATGGAGAGGAAAAGATTTGGAGACGAACGGGCTTCCTGCAGGTATGGGGAACGATGCATAATAAGTCATCTTGCATGCCGGGCTAGGTATAGCGTGGAGGAAGGGGAGCTTAGGGCTTGCATTGTCGGTCTCTACATAGGTATTTCTCTTCATAATCCTGTAATTTTAGAGACTGATTGCGCTTTTGTGGTAGCGTCTCTTGCATCGGGGGACTATGACAGGTCTGCTATGCGTGACCTGAAGATGAAAGCGTTGAGCATCTCGAAGTTGATCAACAATCTTCAATTCTCAAAGATTAGCCGTTCGGCCAATAAGGTGGCACACTTAATTGCTAAGTATACCTTTGACAATAGATTAGATGGTATTCTTGTAAATAACGTACCGCCCTGTGTGGTGAATATTGTATTGAATGAGTGTACTGGTGTGGCTGGTTAATTAATATAAGGTGGTGTTCAAAAAAAAGTATAAATTTGGTCAAACACTTTGCAAACGGTTGACGCGAGTAAAAAGGACCAGAGGGAGTATCATGCATGCGGAGTAGGCAAAAACAATTGCTTGTCTAAAAAAAGGCAAAAAAATTGCTCATTTATAGCCGGTCGAAGTCTCAAAGGGCGCGGCCGCGCGAGGGAGGCGAAGGTCGTGGGAGGTGCGATGTTTGACGAAATTAAGTGAAGTTACATCCACGCGCCGGCATGGCGTGCGAACAGGCAGAAGCTATACTGTCAGGCCTACGATATGGGTCTAGTAGACATGACATCTAGTGGGTCCTGCATAGTTCTCGAGAACTCTTTGGGGGCTTGCAGCCGTTTATCCACCGGGCAAGCCAGCAACCCCACGCCGTTCGCACGCCCTACTCGTCCCCGTCTTCTACCTTACAACAGTTCGCTCCCAGTCGTCCCGTCCTTTCACATTAGTTCGCTCCTAGTTTGTTTTTGCGGGGTACAACAGTTTAAATTCTCCTAACCCTCCTCCAAAATCCATGGCCTCCCAAATCTCCATGGTCGCCGCTGAGTACCAAGTTAGAGCCATCACCGGCGATCAGTTCATTGTCATCTACACACATGGATCCGAGATGGTGAAAGCATGGCTTTCTCGCTTCCTACGCATGTTCAACAGTTCAACGGATGAGTGGGTCGCTGGGCTAGATGTTGAGTACACCACAGTCCTGGGATGAGAGAAGGATCTAAAGGACGAAGAGAGGAAGAAGCCCGCCGTGATCCAGGTTTGCGTACATAACGCTTGCTTGGTCTACCACATATGCCATGGTGACGTTTAGTGCCAGGATTTTAAGAACTTCCTCAAGGACAAAAGAGTGAAATTCGTTACTGTAGGCTTTAAGAACGACAGGGATGTCCTGCGTCGGATAGGTCTCGTTGTAGGCTAGCCCTTCGATCTCCAGAAGGCAAGCCTGGTGTCCTCCTCTCAACCTTCAATGCTGACCCTGGCAGCAGCCATGATTGATCCTTCGTACGCTAAACTGAAGAAACCTCATCACGAGTTTCATCATGCATGGGAGTCGAAGACATTAGATGAAGATCACATCCTGTACGCAGCAATGGATGCCTACCTTTGTTTAAATATCTACAAGGGTTGGATGAAGAAGCAGAGCCCAGTGTCCGGTTCAAGCAAAGAAGCATCGACGAAGAGGAAGAGGAAGAGGGACGAGGACGAAGTCGAGGACGTGGACTCGAACTCCGAGTAGGTGGCAGTGCCATCGCTCATGCTGGTTCTACTGCAGTGTCAAGCGGACTAGTTGCTTAGTTTATTTTCAAGGGTGTGTTGTGCTGAGGCCCCAGCAGAACTATGTTTATGTTCTTTCTCATTATTTGAACTCTTTAGTACGTACAGTAGTACTAGTACTATGTCTTACTACTGTTCTTCTTGCAGTTGGTACTACTGCTCGTATCTTCGTGTTCCTACTGTACTTAATACGTTCGTACTAGTAGTATAATTTGGGTCAGTCGATTTGTGAAAGAAGTTTGACGGAGCGAAGGAAGAAGACGGCAGAAGAGGTGGAAGAAGCCCTTCTAGCCATCCATGTTGCATCAAACGGCTCACATGAGTCGACTGACCCAAATTGCTCCTTCAGATTGCAGGATCCACGTGGCATTCAAGGTCTCGAAGGTAGATTCCGCGTCCGCACCCGGTTTGCGGGCTCGACGCGCGCGCGATCGGCTTCCGCCGCGACAGCCACCATGTGCGCCTCCTCCATGCAGGCGGAGATGACAATGACACGCTAGTTCCTCCTCGCCGGCGTGCTGGAGCACGCGCTTGTCCTCCTCTTCGTACGCTGCGTGCATAGACGCGGCTCCACCAGCTGCTCGCGTGCTTGGCAGCGCGCCGGCATCGCGAGGAGGGACTGCAGACGACGTGAGCGGGCGAGCCTTCGGCTTCATGGCACAGGGATGGCGGCAACACGGCGGTGATGGGCGAGAAATTGTTGGCCGGAACAGGCGGGCGCCGGCATGCGCAACAGCGGCGGCGGCATATTGATGAGTGCGCGTGTGGGAGCTTACTTTAGTTTTACATATAAGGTTGGTCAAACTTAAAAGAAAACCATACTAGTACACGTAAACATTAGACTTAGGCAGCGCTTTTATTAGTTAGTACCACAGCAACGATACGGAATCCTGTGCAAGCGCGTGAACCGCGTCCGCGCGGTCAATCGAACGGTGCGTCACCGTGTCGCGCTCGAAGGACATCCACCGAACCTTTTTATGTGTGTGAAAACAATCCTCGAATATTACTCAACTTTTTTCCTGTGAAAGTTCTTGACGCTGCAATATTTCCATATATTTGAATTTAGCTCCAGTTCGTGTTTATTTGGATTTGGACGTTTTAGGTGCGCCCTAGTTTTTTTTAATACTGATTTTGTGTATGTGACTGAGAGAGAAATTGTGTATGTGTCCATATGTGTGTTGTGGGGGAAGGGCAATGTGGAGACGGTGTGCGTGTGATACAGACATAGAGAGGTGTGAATGTGCAAATGATCATGCATGAGTGAGACATAGACAGATGCCGATACGTTGTGTATACATGAGAGAATGGTCTTCTAGTTTACTTGTGTGTGTGTGTGTGTGAGAGAGAGAGAGAGAGGGAGAGAGAGAGACAGAGAGAGGAGCATCCGTAACACAACCATCTCTCTCGATTCGTCCGTCCCTCGCACGGTCGCATGCAACACATGCATCAACGCGCACATTTTGACACCCTCACCCGGCCCCTGCCCACCTCAAGGCCCGCACAATCTCTTCGTGAATACCCATTTCTCTCCTTAGGTTTGTTTTCTCTCAATATCTGACACACACACACACACAGACACACGCGGCACAACACACACACACACACTCCCCCGAGCACACAATTCATCCCCATCCAAGGTTATACGGCGACCACTCTCGCTTGTGCTTCTTTGCACCCCAACATGCACAACACCTCAATCTTCAAAGAGGGCATCGAGCAGATCAAAGACGGCGACCACACCGCGCTAGAGAATGCGGGGTCATTTGGAAGCAGGGTGATGTGACGACGGCTGACTGACTCCTCCCCCCACCCCCTCTCTCTCTCTCTTGCACAAAATTACCAATCCCTCTCTCCCCCGCACAAAATTGTCAATCCCTCAACCCACGAGATCCTTTTCCTCTCGTCCATGTTTTTCCAGCTCTCTCATCAAACATGTTGTCTCTTCTCCTTCCATGTATACAGAATCTAGATGCACACGCATCTCATGTATATTACATGTATCCATCTTTCTCATAGACCTAACTTCTTCCTCTCTCTTTCTCTCTCTATCTCTCTCTCTATCTCGTTAGGTTTGTCTCCTACTCTCTTGTCCACATACATACAATCTTTCCCGCCCTATCTTCTCCATCTTCAAAAGCTCTCTCTACACGTTCCATTCACACATTGGGATATGTCAAAATGTTGCTTCTATAATGGCTGATGTAGAGTTATGGTTGTTTTTGTTGCATCCTACAAAGTAATAACTATGAAATGCATTTAGATTCTCATTTGACTGGGATTATGTGAGTTTGAGCATGTTGTGAAGTACTGTAGACCTTGTATACACCTTGGGATTCGGCAATGATTGTAACTATTGAATTGTATAGACCATTACATTCGAAGCCAATAGCCTAATATATTTATTTCACAATTTCAACAAATGATTAGTTCACTACAAACTAAGAAAACAAATGTGTACTCCCTCCGTTTTTATTTAAGTCGCGTATTAGCATTGGTCAAAGTCAAGTTTTGTAAACTCTCAGAAAGCTTATAACAAAAAATATTAACATATACAATAACAAATAAATACCATTCGATTCATTATTGAATGTACTTTCACATCATACATATTTGTTATGGTAAATGTTTATATTTTTCTATAAACTTGGTCAAACTTTAGGAAGTTTGACTTCGGTCAAACCTAATATGCAGAGTTTACTACTACTACTCGCTAGTTGCTTAGCCGAATCACTCAACACGCCACACGGGGAGTCCAGTGTCACAAAATTTTGAGGTCGGCGGGAAAATCTCCCGCGACCCTGATTCGAGCAGTGGGAAGTTACCATCATAGCCTTCGGAACAGGCCTACGGATGACGCTTGGTATGGGGATGTTTTCGTAACTTCAGGTTAACCCTACCCAGCCAACCCCACCCCGGCACCCAGAGTAGTACACCTGAATACTCCCCATTTTCTATCCCCACCGCAAAATAGACTTCTCCACGGCACCGCAGCCTTCGTGATCCTCCCCTTTACATCGGCGCACTCATCCACCGCAGCGCATCTGCCTCATCGACGACCTCGTACGCCGCACTGGAGCCGGTCCACCGTCGTCGTCGTACACGGAGCCTCTTCCCCGGCATCGTCTTCCACGGTCTCGGATCTACTTCCCGGAAGCCGACGCCAAGCGCAGAAGTACCACCGTCGTGGACAATGAACTGACTCCCGTTGCCGACCATGACTCACAGAGGCCGCCGCGACCATCGTTCTCCTCCTTGATTGGTAATGTGTGTATTGAATCACTTAGCAGTACATGTGCAGTTCCAATTTTGTTCATACCTACCCTTCAAATTTCCTGGGTGCTATTGTTCCCATAAAAGTAATTGGTTATAGCCTCCATTGTCCAACAGAATATCAGCTTGTAATTGTGCGTCGCTCCTGTATCGCGCTGTGCTTGGGTAGGTTTTTCATCTGCAACCAGTAGCGTGGCAAATGATGGAAAGGTTTTTAGAACTAGCAAGATGTCCATGCGTTGCACGCATCAAGATGCATTTGTATGAATAGTTTATCTTGTGGGAGAAAAGGATGAATGAGGGAAGGCCTTATTTGCAAATCTGGAGAGGGGTACGGGTATCTTTTTGCAAAATTCCCATTTGTTTCCTTCCTATTTGTCAGATACAAATCGGACGGCCTATATTGCAAGAAAAAAAAGTATAGAGAAAAAACTAGACAGTAAAGGAAGTAGAGATAAATATTAAATATTAAATATTAAATAAATATAATAGTAGAGAAGAGAGTAGAGATAGCAGAGACGTCGGGAAAGGATCGCGCGCGCGGGAAAAAGCGGCCGCGCGTGCGCTAGTTTTGGCGCGCGGCGTCCGACGCGCTTTATAAAATCCAACGCCCTCCCACCGCTCTGTGCCTTGCCACCGCTCTCTCCTCGCTCTGTACCTCGCCACCGCTCTCTCCCCGCTCTTTTTCGCCTCGCTGCCGCCGCGTCGCCGGGAAACTTGGGGATACCGCAGCGTCCGCGCGCGCCCCTCCGGCGGCTTCTCCGCCGAGATCCGGTTCCGCGGGATGCGCCTCGGCCTCGGCAATTTCGACACCGCCAACGAGGCCGCCCGCGCGTACGACGCGGCGGTGTGGCGCCTCCGGTGGCCTCATAGAACATTGAACTTCCCCAACGTGCCAACGCGGGAGCGGGCGCAGGAGCTCGCGCCTCTGCCGCGGCTTAGCACCGACGAGGATCGTCGCGACAACCGGAGGCGGGAGCACCGTCTCGGCATCGCCGAGATGGACGAGGAAGCCATGGCGCTGTGGCGCCAACACTTCCTGCAGGACATCATCAAAGAGCGCGAGTTCTACGCGCAAAGGAGGGCGGAGAGGGATAAGAGGAGGGCGGAGCGAGCCTCCTATTGCGAGGACAAGTGTAGGCGAAAAGCGGACGCTCAATTCAACATGAGGCTAGGAGCAGCGTCGCCCTGGGAATCCGACGACGATCGGTATCTTCACGCCTACAGTCAGACGTCGGAGGAGGACATCACCGAGGAGGAGTCGGACGACGAGGAGTAGTTGAATTATCTTTTTTTAATCTATCTATGCTGAGAACTATCCTCTACTCTCTAGTATCTACTTCTCGATCTCAGCACTGTAAACGCTTTTTTAAAGCGCCGCGCGTTGCGATTCTGTTGGAGATGCTCTAACATGGCAGACGAGTGCTTTAATGTTGCCCACAAGATGCGCGAGTATTACTAGTAGTATATTGTTCTTGCCATGTTGAGATTTTAAAACCGCGAGTGCGAACATGTAGAGGAGCAATGAAGACCAAACACGGGATATTCGGGACATCTTCAAGGAGCGTGGCAAGTTAAAGAGGAGCTGCACCGAACCTGTAAAACGAGCTTTGGTAAGTAACACCCTTTCAATTACTTTCGTGTAGCCTCGTGTTCTTCGATGTGTATATGTTGTAGTTTCTGTTTCTCTTAAGCGTGGTGTTCTTCGATGTGAATAAGAAGAGTCTTAATCGTCCTAATGCTTTCGTTTTTAGCTTGATGTAGGAAGTGGGTGTTCTCACCTTGTAGTCTGTTTTTATTTTTTTTCCTTTTGAATTCACTTCTCCGAGTTCTGTTTATCTGGCTTCTACTAAATAGATCTAGGTTGCTCTGAGTATTGATCTAAAAAAGAAGTAACTTCATGTCAGGATGCAGTTCCTGCGAGGAGGGAAGTATGGTCAACCTCGAGATTATGTTTCCAAAATGAGGCTGGATTACGCACAAGGTGCCAGTTCCCTAATGATGCTGGATTAGACACAAGGTGCAAATTCCCAGATGATGCTGGATTACACACAAGCCAGGTGGAGTCGTCAGCTGTTCGTGTCCCCGTGGCATTAGTAAAGGCTGAAAGAAAGCGTGCAGCAGCCCTTGAGAATGTAGCTGAGTTCCTGAAGAAGCGAAAAGAGCAATCAGATGCTCTCTTCACCCAAGCCAAAGAAGAGATGGAAGAAGCCAGAAATAAGCTAGCAGAGCAGGCTAGGCGTCTCCTGCTATCTAAAACTGTTGTCAATACAAAATTTCCTTCATAATAGCTAGGTTCAAATGTTTATCCAGTCAGCATGCCTGTTGTGATGTCCGTGCATCTACTGATGCGGCACAAAATGTTTTTTCGGGTCATGTAATAACAGCAATTACTTTCCAAACAATAACAGACGAAGCATTGGACATGGTATAGTTCCCGCGCTTCCAAGTTCAACTTCCACATCAAACTCATGTTCACAGATATCTGCACATTCATACATAATGTCCACAACCATGATTCACTTCAAAGCCAAAAAAATGTGAGGAGAGTTATAAATAAAGAAAATCCTCTACTAGTTCCTGCTACCAGTGCGAGCACAACAAGTCAAGACCATGCGTAAATTAATTATATTTTAGTCATTTTTTGTGTTCTAAAATGCCTGCCGGCTCGCGGAAGGACGTGTTGCCGGCACACGCGCGGATTCAATGAAGGCAGGCGGGGCAGTCTTAAGCTGGTTGCACGCGGCGAGGAGGCGTGCTCAGCCAGGCCTGCAGCGAGTGCGGCCCTCTTGCCCGGCGCGCCGGTTCAATGCCTGCGCTATGAGAGGTCGCGTCCGTGTCAGAGCAATCACTCCCTCCAGTCCTTTTTTGTTTGGGTATAACAAAATCTCGTTTTCCATTCACATTTTACAAGTAAAATTCGTGGACAAACTTTGACCCAAAGTACGATGGGGACTAGTAAACCAGAATGGAGGTAGTAGTTTTTTTTAATCAAAGAAGGGTTTCCCCTTCCGATTTTCATTACTGAAAACCAGCATCTAAATCTAAACCATAGTATTTGCCCTAGAACTACCAGGTTCAACATCTCGCAACATAAACCCATACAACCTCCATCGCAAAAAAAACATACAACCATACGCCAAGGAGGTACGTAGTACTATGAATTCCATTTTCGCTCCATACTAATCGCTCTAAAAACTACTTACTACTTATAACGCGCCATTGAAAATCAGAACTCTTAACCCCGCTAAAAAATGATATTTTAAACATGGCTACTCGATCTGTGGCAACTGGCGAGCCACCGCGCTCCAAGTCGTTCACCTGTGGTCCCGACCATCAACTCCTACGGATCAAATTATCACGCGAGCTGACTATTCCTACAAAGGTGCTCCACCACGTACCCGGTACCCGCGAATGCAGCAATCGTGCACCTAGGGTTTTAGGGTTTATTTGTTAACGTCGCCTTTACGTAACACTCATGTGTGCGAGACAGCGAGAGGCCGACTGCATGCGTGCGCCTCTTCTCTTCGTATATGTACTCCACCGTTTGTCTGGTGTCCAAAAAATTATAATAACTACTAGCAATGTGCCAATGCGTTGCCACATGATCAAAGTAGATTAATACATATTCACCGATTGGATAGAAAAAAAAAGTCTAGTTTTGAAATACGTATATCACTAAAAATATGTTATGTTTCACTCAAAATATATTCCTTTGGCGGTTTTGATGAGATAAGGGAGGAATTTTGTTGGTTTTAAGATTCGAGAAGTGGTATATGTCTAATTTCTACTCCTACTAGCAAGATGCCCGTGCGTTGCACGGAACATCAAGATCTTGTGGGAGAAAAGGATGAACGAGGGAAGGCCTTATCTGCAAATGTGGTGAAGAGTGCGGGTAAATTGCCATATTTTCCTTCCTATCCGTCAGATATAAATCGGACGACCTACATTGCAGGATGGAGGCCCACCATCATCACCAACTCTATTTTTTATCCCTACTCTTATAAAAAGCATTGTCGGTGATGATCGTGTGCCTGCCATCCGGCAATATAGGCCGTCCGATCTATATCTGACGGATAGGAAGGAAACTATGGCAATTTTGCAAAAAGATACCCACACCCCTCTCCACATTTGCAAATAAGGCCTTCCCTCGTTCATCCTTTTCCCCCACAAGATAAACTACTCATACAAATGCATCTTGATGTTCCGTGCAATGCATGGGCATCTTGCTAGTTGTTGCAAAAAGCCCATGTGTGTGTGAGAGAGAGGGAGAGTGGAGGAGGACGGAGTGCATGTGTGACAAAGACACAAGGAGTGTGTGTGCGATAGGTATCAGCTTAAAATGAGGCGATAGTGTGTGTGTGCACGATCGAGAGGGCGTGTCTCAAGAAGGGAAGAAAAATCTACATAGATACAAGGAGCGGGAGAGAGAGATGTATGCGATGGTGGAAGCACGAGTGTGCGGGTGTATAAACCTATCTAGAGGCTAGCTAGTCGATAAATGTTTGTGAGAGAAATACGAGTCGGGGTGCGAAAGCGAGAGTTTTGTGTGTGCGAGAGAGAGATGGTAGTCGGGAAGGGGAGTGGAAGCAGGAGTTGTGTGTGTGTGTCTGTGTGAGAGAGAGAGAGGAGACGGTAGTCGGGGTTGTCTGATCGGTAAACAAATGAATAGTGTCAGTCTGGGATGGAGACGAAAAGGAGACCGCAACAAATGTTGTGTCTATAGGAGAGAGAGAGTAATTTTAGTGGTATGAGTCATATGTAGAGACATATAGGGTGTGTGAGAGAATCCCATAGAGAGAAAGACAAAGTGAAAGACGAGTGGAGACTGTGTGTGTGGCGGTGAAAAATAAAGCTTAGGTACCGAGTGATAACAGAGAACAGTAGAGACGTGAGAGATAATGAAAACCGTGTAATGTATAATGATAGGGAGAGTGTGACACTTCTCAAGGGAGACGTCGAGAGACCATGTTTGCGAGGATAGGAGAAACATGAAGTGAGCGTGCGGTTGAGCTGGAGAAAAGAGAGTGATAGCTACCTGAAGGAGCATGCATGCGAGAGAGATGGGCGTGAAAGGAGTGAACAAAAAAGGGATTCAAATATTTGAATTCGAGATGATGATACATGTAATCCATACTCGAACCAAAATTGATCTATCAAACATTTTAGTATGAATTCACGCACATCTATGTTATTTAATATGTAGATATTACTGATCCATACATTTTAGTAGAACATAATTTGGTTAAAAAAATTCGAATTCAACCTTAAGATTTCGAGATTGTTGTATTTGTAAATCATATTATACATATAAAGGAGCAGAATTCTTTGTTGTGCTTTTGAAAGTATATATAAAAAATTATGTATATAGAATGTAATTCCAATTGAAAATGGATCCCGCCCGAAAAAAATAGAATACAAACGGGATTCGAATTGAGTTGGCACGGTAAACGTGCACTCTGCAAAATTTGAACGAAGCGGGGAAAGTCGCAGTAACCGGCCGAAACCAAAATCTGCGAGATGGAAATCACTACTGCCTATCCCTGCCACGCAAAGCCTATCTGCTGGATTTCTATAGGTTTCGATAGGGGTAGGTTTGTAATTTCACCCAAACGTGACGTAACCGCCTCTCACCCGGATTCATACACGGTGAGCGCCAAAACATAGGGTGTCCTCGGCCGAAATCGACTCCCTCCCCGATTCATATTCATACACGGTGGGCGCCAAAAACAAACTCTCGTCGGCAAATATTCGGTGTATGCGAGATTACCGTCCTATCCCCAACCGACTAATGTTGGTGTGATGTAGTAGAAATTTGAAACGGGGGCTAAGTTTGTAAATTTCCTCGCATTTGAGACAAGCGTGCCCTGAATACATGGTTCCCCCTTCCTCTCTACCTCCCTTTTCCCCATTCGTATTCCGTGGGCGCCAAAACACCCTCTCCACCCCACCCTCCTCCGTCCGCCGCCGTCCGCCACCCCATCCACCGCTGTCCTCCTCCACCATGCCGGAGCTGATACCCCAACGCCGCCGTCCATTACAAGAGATCAACCTCTCTCATCCACGGCTTCGGACCGGGATCCTTGCATCCCGTCCTCTCGCTTCATCCCCGCCGTCGTCCACCTTGCCGGCGCCGCTCCTACGACCGTCTCGTCCACCGCGCCCCGCCGCCACCGTCTACCCTCCTAGATCTGCTTCCACGCCGCCGACAGCCATCGCTACCGCAGCACCGTCAAATTCTCAGCAGATGCGTACACGGCGCCGCACTAGAGGCGGTACTCTTTCGTATCTGCTCAACTTATTTATCGCAGCAAGAAAATAGATCGCCACTGCTTTACTCTGATTTCTTGTCTTGGTTGCGAAGTTGCCTTTGTCCGGTTTGCACCTTCAGATCCGCCATGGCACGCTCAACACTATACTCCCAATGCTTATGGTTTTCCCCTTTTATATTCCACACTAGTTAAATCACAGTAGACTAAATTTCAAAATTGGGTCAGTCGATTTTTCAGAGCTCGCCGAAGTTCGCCGGTGCGATCGAAGGGGCTCGGGTGGTTGTGGGGCCTCGCCGAACAAAGAAAACTCGACGCGGATGGGGGTTGGGGCGGGGGTGGGGGTGGGGGTGGCGGAGGAACACAAGCGGTGGGGGCCGGTGGTCCGGCCGGCGGCCCGTGCGGTGTTCTGTATGGGAAGAATCAGAGACGAGGAAGAAGAAGGGTTAGGAGACGTAGGATCTTCATCCAACCGCTTGAAATGGTCGAGAGACAGCTGGGAGTTGCATTCTTAATGCGCTCTGGTTCATCATGTGTGGGCACTGCGCAACCAACATTTTATTATCCAAAATCTGCTTGCTCTTCTTTACCCTGTTCCTCTTTCGTTCTTCTTTAATATGTACTCTCTCCGTTCCTAAATACAAGTCTTTGTATAGATTCCACCATGGACTACATATGGAGCAAAATGAGTGAATCTACACTCTAAAATGTATCTGGATACATCTGTATGTGATCCATAGTGGAAATCTCTACCGAGACTTATATTTTGGAACGGAAGGAGTATGATAGTAGTACAGTATGTTCCTTGTACTGAAGATGAGCAGGGACATTTGCAGTGTAGAGGTCTATACGGTCGGTTGTGATGGACACTTTGAGCCTCTTTGATTCGTAGGATCTTGTAAACATAGGAATAGGATTTGTAGTGGCCTGCCCACTTGAATCCTATAAGAATAGTAAGGAAATGGGGGGAGCTGTGTCGCCTTTGAGAGTTAAACTGATATTAACAGTACCGCACCTTCACTTGAAGAGAGCTGGTATCCGAAGCCTTTCTAGCCGTACCGGCAATACTAGCACATATATTCCAGCAAGTTCCACCTTGCTGATTTTACTCTGATGCTTAAGGTTTTCCCGTTATATCTACACTATGATCTGTGTAGCTGCTTTGTGTCGCACTAGCAGCAGTCCACTCTTGAAGCTAAACACTACGATGACTTACAAAATTGGCACCAAGGCATTGAGTGCCATTCTGGACGCAATGAAACTCATACGCTCCCCACCTGTTGATTCTTGTTCAGAATATGATCCTAATGACTATTCTAACCTCGAGGAGTCAAAGGCAGATGGCCTGTCCTGTTCACCCATCAAGGTGCCTGTTCTAATTTGGCAATGTTTTATTGATTGCGGGTATCTTGCATATGTTGTCTTGCATTTCTTCTACTTTGTTGCACCGCCATCTGCTCAGTTTACTCATCATATATGTCGAGATGCCATGCCCATCCATTATCAATACATATTCCATCTGTCATCATACCATGTTTTTCCACTCAAATGTTGTTCTTGTGCATCAGACATCAAAAAGGAAGAGGGTGATTGCCGAACCTCAAGGAGCACCAGCAAAGTCCTTGAAAAACGTGGTGGTGCCGGAGAAATCAGACAGCACCCCACTTATATTGGTTGTACAACCAGTGACACAAAACGTAGGACCGACTCCAGCAGACTGTACCCATACTTCACTGGCCACACCACTAGCCCCACCACACACAGGACCTGCACTCCATCAAAAGGTATACCGATTTCATTTGCCATAGCACCAGCTGTACCACAGAAAAATCCCACTCCAGCAAAAAGTACAGCAAGTCCACCGGCCGAAGACCTATCCCAACTGCAGAGACGGCCAATTCCTGCAAATTGGAACCCCATTCCATTTATTCCCAGTTTAAAAGACAATGCTTTCAATGTTGTTAGGGACTACGTGCATATATTCCCATCATGGGAAGATTATTGTGAATACAAACACCATTTTCACATCTTCCTGTCCAACTTACATGTAAGTGCTATTATTCATGGTTATTATTTTCCTGTTTTCTGCTGATTGAACACATCAATGATTTACATTACATTGTTGTAACTAGGCGAGGGTCAATCTGGATAGTCATGACGAGCAAAGCTTGCTTGTGCTTTTCAAGGAAGCATTGCAGCAGTATCGGTGTTACCTGAGGAAATCACACTTTGATGGCAAGTCTATAAACGAATTTCCGGTGAAGTCTCCTGTGCTAAATTTAGAAGGCATTGAATGGAAAAACCTTGTTATGCACTGGTCTCGTTCCCAGGATGAGGTACTGTCTATGAAATCACATGACAATTTGAACTTCTACTTTTCCGCATGTGCCTTACGGATCTTTTTTGCAGGAAATCTGCTCGAAGAAGAATTCCGGTTTGACAAGAACGAGAGGATATCGCAAATATGCTGCCCGCTGCTTTGCTCTTGTTAGTACCTGTTGTCCTGTATCACTGTACTTGCATACATACCTGGTTCATTATGTGACAGTAGTATGCATGATAGCTTGCTTATCAATTGTTCGCTCCAAATTATCTGATCTGTATGAATGGTTACATTAGTGTAGAATATATCCAATGCCAATTTTTTTAGCTCTGCATTGTTCTTGTAAGTACATGATGTCCTTTATCAGTGTACTTATAATGACAGGTAGTTGTTCATGTACCATCACTCTGCAGCTTATTTTCCTTTGCCCTCCATTTTCTACACATCAGATCTATATTTACTCTTACCATAAGGTTGGTACTGAAAAATTTAGCTGTGCATTGCTCTTGGCTGTACCTTTT
Source organism: Aegilops tauschii subsp. strangulata (assembly GCF_002575655.3). Taxonomy (NCBI): domain Eukaryota; kingdom Viridiplantae; phylum Streptophyta; class Magnoliopsida; order Poales; family Poaceae; genus Aegilops; species Aegilops tauschii. Next base: position 152,312,446 of record NC_053039.3, read on the forward strand.
GCATGTATCGCTGCACTTACATTTATAGCTACTTGGTTATGTAGCATCACTCTTCATCTTATCTTAAATATTCTCCATTTTTCGTATATTATCACATCTATATTTACTCTTAACAAAATGTAGAATAAAGGCAATGCTTTTGAAGAAGATCCTGTGGTAAACTTCTTGAATTGCCCCCCCCCCCATCAGCATGGACAAGGACTTTATAGAGCATGTCTTCACCAATAATGTAAGTTTGTCCATCTCAAGCCTTCAAACTTTGTTGTATATATTTGGTTAGGCATGACTGCAACAACTCTTTATTTTTGGTGTTTGTATCAAATTGCTTGTTTAAAGTTTATTATGCAGTTCATAAACAAAAGTTTGTCCTTTCTCAATTTAAGTTTTCAGTTGTACAACCAAGTTCCTTCTTCATACCATGTAAATTAAACTATAGAGAGCAAGTGATCTTCTTTTGCACTACATGTATGCTTTTGTTCTTCATCCGTAATCCAGTGGTGTGGTGAACCTACCCACTACAGCACAATGTCATATTCTGCAATGTCTTAACTATGAACAATGTCATATCATTCTACTATTATTTAAACCGTCTCTTTATTTGCCAATCTGAAATGGTATAAATTGACAGCACACTAACCATTGATACTCACGAGTTCTTGATCTGTAATCCAGTGGTGTCGTGAAGCCGCCAACTCCTTCACAATGTCATTTCCTGCCATGTCTTGACCTGAACAATACCATATTGTGTTAATGGAATTTTAAAATGTGTCACTTTATTCGTCAGTAAGAAATGTGATGAATTGTCAGGACTGATACTTTTATGTGCAAAACCTGTCATCTGTCTGCTTGTTTATCTTTCAGAGTGAGGAAGATATAAGTGTTGAACAAGCGCAGTCTCATCATCTTGCTCAGCTGCTTGCGCTGCAGCTCCCCAGCAGGGCTAACCTTTCTTGAACTCTAATGAAGTGTTGTCGGTTTTGTATATTATTTTGTCGGTGTGTTTATTTGCACTGGTGGCGATCTTTGATGCCCAGTGTATGTAATCTGTTGTCTGCTTGTGCTTTATTATCATAGTGGCGAACTTTGATGCCCAGTGGATGTAATATGCCGTAACTTCTTTATTGTATAGTCTAGGTTTTTTCTTATTAACGATGCTGTAGTTATTTTACTGTATATATATCATGTCTTCGCAGTAAACCGGCCAAACCGTAAAATTACGGTACATAATCGGGCCGTCATGCAATCACGATGTAGGTTGGGCCTGAAACATGCCGAACAGCTCACGGGCCGGCAGCAGCCCGAAATGAACCCCGGCCCATGATTGTGCAAATCAAATCACGGGCTTTTAACAGGCCAAAATTGTCTCGGTCCTTGTTTGGCCCAATCAGATATCGGCTGCGAGCAGGCCGGATGCAAACCGGGCCGTAGTTAGGCCCAACTATATGACGGGCTTTTAACAGGCCAAAATTAATATAGGGCCGAAATGTTAAACGGGCCCTTAACAGGCTAAAACTAATATCAGGCCGAATTACTAAGTGGGCCTTTAGCAAGTGGGCCCAAAAGCATAGTGTCTAGTTGACGGGCCGAATCTGATATGGGCCATAATTGAGCCCAAAGCCTCTAAAAGAGCCGGACCTGATCTGGGCCGTAATTTGGCCCAGAACGTGGTAGGCTTTTAACGGGCCGGATCTCATATGGGCCACTATTAGGCCCGGAGCGTGGCAGGCCATTAATGGACCGGATCAAATATGGGCCGGCATTTGGCCCAAAACATGGCAGCCAGTTAATGGGCCGGCCTACTAGGGTCCTCAAAATCTTGTGGGCCTACAGCTGGGCCGGCCCATTAATGTCAGCGAAATCTCGTGGGCCTTTAGCTGGGCCGGCCCATTATGATCCGCAAGAATTTTGTGGGCCTTTACCTGGGCCGGCCCATTATGGCCCGCAAAATCTTGTGGGCCTTTAGCTGGGCCAGCCCATTATGGTCCACAAAATCTCGTCGGCCTTTAGCTGGGCCGGCCCATTATGGTGTGCAAAATCTTGTGGGCCTTCGGTTGGGCCGGCCCATTTAAACTTGATGGGCCGATCCACGTGTCAACATATCATAGGCGCATCTCGCCCATTGGATGAGTGACACCTGTGCCAACGCGGACCTGACACGTGTCTCCTCCAGCCAATGATGATTTTACACGTGGAAAATCCCCATTGGTCGGGGCTGTTAACGGGTTATCGGATCCAAAACCCGACCCGATAGCTTAACGGCGTTCCGTTACGGTGGATGCCACGTGTCGGTCACCCTTGACGAAAGCACTTCTGTGACGCGCGATTTATCGTCATGGAAGTGGACACTTCCGTGATGATAATTTTGGTAATGTCATGGAACACTTCTACGACAGCACAGGTATGACTATCTTGATTCTGTCATAAATTTGTCATGGATGTACATGCATGACAAAAAACGCGACCTACTGTGACAAACATGTATCATCACGGAAGTGTCTTTTTTTGTAGTGGTTGTTGCTGGTGTATTTAGCGGCAACTAATCAAGTGGTCAGCGCAGCCCTAGTGGCACAGCGAGAAGTAGAGGAATTAGAGAGTGAGCAAAGCCTGGCAGGACCGGATGAAGATCAAGACAAAGAGGAGCACGACAGCAGGGGCAACCCCAAGGACGCAACAAGGAAGAAAGTGGTGCAGCGCCCAGTATACTTCGTCAGTTCCCTGTTACAAGGGGGCTAGATCAAGGTACTCTCGTGTGCAAAAGTTGATTTTTGGTCTCATCATGGCCTCAAGGAAATTGCGCCACTACTTCCAAGCCCATGAGATTACGGTTGTCACCCGCTTTCCGTTGCAAAGGATACTCTGAAACCCTGAGGCTACCGACAGAATAGTGGAGTGGGCTTTGGAGTTATCCAGCTTTGGCCTGAAATTTGAGAGCACATCAACAATTCAGAGCAGGGCATTGGCAGAGTTTATTGCAGAATGGACGCCAACCCCTGATGAAGAAGTGCTGGAAACATTTGTCCCGGGCAAGGAAGCGCCCCAAGAATGGATTATGTATTTTGATGGTGCATTCTCCATACAAGGTGCAGGGGCTGGCGTGCTTCTCGTTGCTCCCACTAGGGAGCACTTGAAGTACGTCGTCCAGATGCATTTTCCCCAGGAGGAGGCAACCAACAATACAACAAAGTATGAAGGGCTCCTTGCCGGGCTCAGGATTGCCACAGAATTGGGAATCAAGAAGCTGATCATTCGAGAAGATTCACAACTTGTGGTGAGATAAGTCAACAAGGATTACCAAAGTCCATTGATGGAGGCATCCGTTGAGGAAGTGAGAAGATTGGAGGAGCGCTTTGACGGATTGCAAATAGAGCACGTACCCCGTGCGGAAAACAACATAGTTGATCATCTGTCAAAGTGTGTTGCGCAAAAACTTCCTGTGGAACTAGGAACTCTTGTTCTCCATCTTACTCATCCCTCCGTATCCCCGCCAACAATGGCCCGGAAAAGGAGGAAGTTGGACTCCGGTAAGCCTCTCCCGGTAGAGCCTCCTAGGGCTCATGGTAGGGACCCTGCCGGAAACAACTCCCCATCAATTGCCGGGCTGCGCCCTCCTGCCATACCACTAGTCCCCGCGGTTGAGAAACGCGCTCCCGCAGATGAGGAGGTGCCTCTAGTCCTTGTTGTCGAGCCTCAGGCTCCAACTTGGGCAAGGCACATAGTCCATTTCTTCCAAACTTGAGAACTTCCCGATGAACAAGAGGAAGCCGAAAGAGTAGCCCGGAAGGCTAGTATGTATCAGTTTGTCGATGAGACTCTATACAGAAGAAGGCCCAATGGTGTGAAATTGAAGTGCATTTGCCGAGAAGAAGGAAAGGAACTGCTGGCGGAAATACACGAAGGCATGTGCGGCTCCCACATTGGATCAAGGGCATTAGTTGGGAAAGCATTCCGTCAAGGATTCTATAGGCCCATAGCCCTCCAAGATGCGGTCGAGCTAGTCACCAAGTGTGAAGCCTGCCAGTTCCATTCCAAGAACATCCATCTACCTGCACAAGCTCTTCACACAATCCCTTTGTCATGGTCGTTTTCGGTCTGGGGCTCGATATTCTCAGCCCTTTCCCCCGAGCTGCCGGGGGCTTTGAATTCTTGTTCGTTGCCATCGACAAGTTCACAAAGTGGCCGGAAGTAGATGCCATGAGAAAGGTGACTGCTCAGTCAGCTATCAAGTTCTTGAAAGGATTTGTGTGTCGCTTCGGGGTCCCCGCCCGGATCATCACTGACAATGGCACCCAATTCACGAGTCGCGCCTTCATGCAATATGTTCATGCCCTCGGAAGCAAGATCTCATTTGCCTCTATTGCACATCCCAGAAGAAATGGACAAGCTGGGAGGGCGAACGCTGAAGTGTTGCAAGGACTCAAGACGAGAACATTTGATACGCTACAGAAGTGCAGCAGGCAATGGATTGATGAGCTGCTGGTAGTTCTCTGGTTCCTCAGAACGACGCCAAATCGAGCTACCGGGCAGACTCCCTTCTCCCTAGTTTATGGGGCAAAAGAAGTTATCCCCACGGAACTCATTTACGGGTCATCTTGAGTGCTTGCCTACAATGAAGTAGTGCAGGATCAGCACCGACGTGACGATGATGTGCTTCTCGAGGAGAACTGTCTCCGGGCTGCTATGCGTGCTGCATGCTATCAGCAAGCCCTGCGTCGCTATCACAGCCACAGGGTTCATGCCCGGTGTTTTGAGGAAGGCGACCGTGTCCTTAGGCGCGTTCCGTCCGCCAAGGGTACAAACAAGTTGACGCCAAAGTGGGAAGCCCTTATCGGGTAGTTCGAGTCACCAGACCTGCGCAGTCCGTCTGGAGACCGGAGATGGCATTCAATTGCAAAACTCATGGAATATTGAGAATCTCCGCAAGTTCTACCCGTAAGGCGCGGCTCTCGGGCCCTGCCCGGCAGCCACCCTTTTGTACAGGCCTTGCCTCAGTTGCATGAACCCCTTGTACAAAGCCAAGCGCAGACCCTTAGCAACAGAAAAATAAATGAAGTGCTGGGGGGCCCCCGACAAGTTGCATGCATGCATACGCATTTCATGAGCATCACATGTTCATGTAGATAAGATCGCATCTGGCATCATCTCCATCTGCATACAACTGCAGGTTCCTGCCAAGAACTTGGCCTCTAAGGGAAGCTGGAAAGATGAACCAACACTGCAATCTCCGGCAAGCCAAACAGATAAGTTCTATGTCTTGTCCATACATGTTCTGTAAGAACTTGTGCATAAGAAAATCTCGCCGATTTTTGAAACTTAGGTGCTCCCGTACCTTGGCTCGAATGTTGCTTCAGTCGGGATGGTTGCAATGGCGTTTGTTGAAAAACAGATTGGCAGGGGGCTGGTCCCTCGTCATAGTTTGTGCCCGGTAGGCTTAACTCCCCGGCAACAAAATAGAGGGTACCGGCAGGATAGCCTGTTAGGGGAAACTCGTTTATTTAAAAATAAAGAGGCACTCCACCTCTGCATGGACATATACATGCATGAGTCCCCGACAAGGTTCATCTTTTTCATTAATATGCTGATCAAACAAGTACAAACCTTATAGGACACATACATGGATTCAAGAGATTACATTATTTAAACTAAATTTTGGCAAGTGCCTATAGATTTAAGATTGAAAAAAGATAAGTGCCCCGTGATGCCTTTGCCCTCGTCCATCTCCTTCAGGGTATTACAGGGAGGGACCAAGGAGGTAGGAGGCGGGCCCGGCTGGGATTCAGCGCCTCCCAGGATTAGGATGGCGCTGCTCCCCAGCTAGGACGAAGAAACCGGAGGGCAGACACGGATGGTGACGCTGCCGGAGGCCCAGATAGGAGAAACGAAATCACCGTCAAACACGACTCGTCGGAATGGTCGTCCCCATTCCCGATGCGTCGTGGGTTGCCACCGCCTTCTATATCGCTGTCATCTGAAGACCCCAGCACGACGGCCACATCAGGAACCATGCTCTCTGGGTCATCCCACAAAGAGCATGGTCGTCCCAAACGGCCCTGACATCAGAAATCATCGCATGTTCAGGAGACGTGTATGGGAGCAAAGAGCCCTCCTGCACAACAAGCGGACGGTGCCCAGGGGGTCAGGTCCGCCTTTGTTGATGGCAAACCCATTCTGCGACCCCTCTCCAGCGCTGCAAGAGAAGGAGGAATGGGCCACGACCGACTACCACGCCCCGTGTCCATAATGGGCCTCGGCATGGTGTTGTTTGTGTCGCCTCTCACTAGAATTGAAGCTACGGGCGACCCGGCGACAAGTGCACTAGAGTCACCACCTCCAGTGCTACCGCCGCGCCACCCGGGCAACCCCCCTGAGGCCCGTGCGAAGCTCTAAACTAGGACCTAGGACCTGGCCCCGGGTTCTCCTTCTTAGCATGTCCAGCAGAAGGTAGAAGATGGAGGAGAAGGGATGCGAGGATGAATGATTCCGCTCCTCCCCCGCCCCTCTTTTTATAGGCGGGTCGGGGAAGAGGGCCGTTCCCTCCACGGGTAACCGCCGCCCTCCTCCACCAATTCAAGAAGATCGGGCCCCTGTTTTGATGCTCTCCTGCACCAGCGCCTCCGTTACCTACCCTGCTCGATGCATGCAGCATACTTGGCTGACGATAAGGGCGTGGTGGGAAGAGTGAATTGACAGCTACTCCCCTGTGCGTTAAAGTCATTCACGGGCCATTACAAGAATGGTTCCACCACGATTGGCTTTACGCGACGCGCTGGAAAACCAGAAACTGGCCCGGACTCAAGATAATGAAGAATCAAAGAAGATCTCAAAGGGGCCGGCCACTTCTACACCCCTGCCTGTGCACTGATTAGGGCCTACCCCGACGACGCCCGGCAGTGCATTCGGGGCGGGCCCTTGGGCTTCTGTCGGTGCAACAAACCCTGGGTACGTTGCCCAGACTGTGCACACGCACGGGAACAAGATCAACAACACCAAGGTTAGATTGGAACACAAGGGACCAATCATTTGAAGGATCCATCTGCAGATTAGGAAGACCAAGAAGAGCCAGAGAAGAAAGATATCTCTAAGGGAAAAACCTCCCTTATCGGGCAGGCGAGCCTGGCAAGGATGAATTTGCCCCCGGAAGAAAGCCTTCGGGTCGTCCCGGCAGGCCTGCCGGGGCTTGCGGAGGCAGAACCACCTCACCGCACCACCTCATCACGACGCACGTCGTTAATCAGTGCGGTGTCAAGCTCCAAAGTGACTAAGTGGCTGCTATTCGCCACATGGCAACCACTTCCTATAGAAAACACCTCCAAATGACACCCGTCCTACAACGTGTCAAGCAAGCAAGCGCAAAGCTGGCAAAACAGCCCGGCAGGGCCTGTCGGGCAAGCTGCGATGTGACGTTGAGCGGCGCATTTAATGCACCCTGTCAGCCTGCAGAGTTAGGTATGATAGCACTGTTTGCTATCTAATCAGGGCATAATGACTGATTTGCCACTGTGGTGACCCCTTGATCTATAAAAGGAGGCCCGAGGCAACCGTAGAAAGGGTTGGAGAGTTTGTCGCCTAAACCACTCCTTTACACACTCATACGCCCGCGGCCGCTTTCGCCCTAGGCCAACCCTGCCGGGCAAGCGCGCTGTGCTCACCACCATTTTTCCACCATCAATCCACCAAGGCAGGAGTAGGGTTTTACGCCTCATGGCGGCCCGAACCTGGGTAAAATTGCCCTCGTGATCTCTGCCGTGTTGTTCCACGCTCCTCTGCTCTTTGTGCAACGTGCCATCCCCCCGCCGAACCAGAAAGGAGCTCTTGGTCCCATAGTTGGCCGTGGTTTCCCGCGACAGCGATGGAGAAGCTTCTCGTGGTGCCCATTACCCACCAGGGCGCACCTGGGCCTTCTAGCGCGCCTTGGTGCCTAGTGGGCCCTACGAGCCTCCCCCGTGCACTTCTTTGGCTCCCTAGCTGTTTTCTAGGCAGAAAAAATCTCCAAAAAGTTTCGTGGCATTTGGACTCCGTTTGGTATGATATTCTGCAAAGTAAAAAACAAGCACAAAATAGCAACCAGCACTCGACACCATGTCAATAGGTTAGTGCCAAAAAATGAAACAAAACTGCTAGTAAATGAATATTAAACATCCAAGATTTATAATATAACAACATGAAACAATAAAAAATTATAGGTACGTTGCAGATGTATCAGCATCCCCAAGCTTAATTTCTACTCATCCTCGAGTAGGTAAATTATAAAAACAGAATTTCTGATGTGGAATGCCGCCTAACATGTTCATCATATATTCTTTTCTTTTGTAGCATGGACATTTTGACTTTTAGATGATTCAAAGCAATAGTCTATAATTTACATGAGGACCTCAATACTCAAGCATATCAACAAGCAACCATGTCTTTCAAAATATGAACACTAAATAAAGCTATTCCTAGCCCATTATGCTCAATCATTGATACATCCATGAAACACACTCAAATATTAGCTATAGCCAATGCACAAGTATGACAATAGTGTTCCCTAGTTGGTAATTTATAATAGAAGATGGAGACTCAAATAAAAATAAAAATTGCATAAAGTAAATAGGTAGGCCCTTTGTAGAGGGAAGCAGAGATTTGTAGAGGTGCCAGAGCTCATAGCTTAAATTGAGAGATAAAATTGTTTTGAGAGGCATGCTTTTCCTGTCAATAAAACGACCGAGAATTTCCAATACTTTCCATGCTAGATAAATCATAGGCGGTTCCCAAACATAAAACAAAGTTTATTCCTTTTTCCATCATTCTTTCACAATCCATGGCTAGCCGTATCCACGGGTGCCTTCCATACTAACACTTTCCAAGGAATTTATTATTAACAACATTTCTTTTTCATTTCGGGACTGGGCATCCCTATACCTTGCCACACTCTCGTGCAATGACAAGTGAATAAACACTCATCTCGAGAATAAAGTATCTAGCATGGAAAATATTGGCCACCCCCTACCGCTTCATGAGCGGTACAGGCACACAAAAAGGAAATTCATTTTGAAAATTAGAGTTGGCACATACAAATTTACTTGGAACGGCACGGAAATACCACTTCTTTCATTCCATCTGTCTCTGTATGCTTGGGTGAATGCCATAAGCGGATTTATATGCCCCGGTTCCCAGGGTTAGGGTATTCCCTATGTTGAGCCTACTCAGATCAGAACAAAACTTTTGGATTCTCTTTCGCCTATCGGCCGGCTTTAAACAACCTTCACATTTCCTGCTGAGATCCCAAGTCTCCAAGTGGGCCCTATATACGTAGGTATGGTGGACTCATTTGGCACAAAATTCGGTTTAAGGAGTTGGATGCACAAGCAGTATTCTCGCTTAGTACAAATGGAGGCTAGAAAATAGATTGAGAAGCGACCAACCAAGAAACAAAAACGATCATAAACGATTAATAAACATAACTAACACCGAATAATGCACCACAAGTGGGGTATAACTTCATTGCATAACTATTGACTTTCGTGCTTGCATAGGGAATCACAAACCTTAACACCAATATTCTTACTAAGAATAATTACTCACCAACATGACTCACATATTACTATCTCCATATCTCAAAACTATTACAAGGAATCAAGTTTATATTGTCCGATCATCTTCATGAAAGTTTTTATTATATCCGCCTTGAATATCTATCACTTTGGGACTAATTTCATATATCACCACCACTTTTCAAGCTCTCAAATAAATTTAAGTGAGGTATGAGAGCATAAATATTTCTTCAAAATTTTCAACTCTCAGAATAATCTAAGTGAAGCATGAGAGGATATTTCTTCAAAATTTACTAACTCTCAAATTAATCTAAGTGAAGCATGAGAGCATATTTCTTCAAATTAAAGCACCACCGTGCTCAAAAAGATATAAGTGAAACACTAGAGCAATTCCTAGCTCAAAAAAATTAAGTGAAGCACACAGAGCACTTCTAACAAATCATAGCATCATTATGGCTCTATCAAATAGGTGTGTCTAGCAAGGAAGATTGTGACAAACTAAAAAGCAAAACAATCACAGACTCATATAGTACAAGGCGCTCCAAGCAAAACTCATGATATGTGACGAATAAAAATATAGCTCCAAGTAAAATTACCAATGGTCGTTAGAAGAAAGAGGGGATACCTTCCGGGGCATCCCCAAGCTTACTTGCTTGGTACACCTTGAATATTACCTTGGGGTGCCATGGGCATCCCCAAACTTAGGCTCTGTTCACTCCTTATTCCTTCATCCATCGTGATCTCACCCCAAACTTGAAAACCTCAATCACACAAAACTTAACAAAGCCTTCGTGAGATCTGTTAATATAATAAAGAAAATCACCACTCTAAGTACTGTTGCAAAACCATTCATATTTTATTATTGCATTATACCTACTATGTTCTAACTTTACCATGGCTTATACCCCTCGATACAATCCATAGATTCATCAAAATAAGCACACAATGCAACGAAAATAGAATAAAAACAGAACAGTTTATAGTAATCTGTACTTTGACCATATTTCTGTAACTCCAAAAATTCTAAAAAATCAGGAAACAGAGGCAATTTGCATATCAATCTTGTGTAAAAAATGTAGAATTTTTCATCTCTTCTGTGATTTTAAAAAAAATTCAGTTACTTGACGCAAAAGTTTCTGTTTTACAACAGGATCAAGTCAACTATCACCCAAGCCATCCTAAAGGCATTACTTGGCACAAACACTAATTAAAACATAAAAAGCACAATCATAACATATGCATAATTGTGTATTTATTGAAAAACGTAAAAGAAACAAAAAATTAAAGGATAAATATTGGGTTGCCTCCCAACAAGCGCTATTGTTTTACACCCCTAGCTAGGCATAATGCATAGATTCAAGTATTGTCATCTTTAGTTTTTGCTAACTTTGTAAGAGTTTTCTCAAACCCGGGAGGCTCTTTACGCTTTTCAATGTTCTCAGGGAATGAGATCATCTTGAGATCCAAAATATCCAAACGCTTATTACACAAAGTAATCAAAGTATTCATGCGATTGAGGTTTCCACTAATATTTTTGAGAGGTTCATTAGACTTTTGTAAAGCAACCAAAATTTTCTGTATATCACCCAATTTTTCTAATATTTGAATCCCTTCCTGAGTAAAAGTAAATCATTTTTGTGGTGGTGGAACTCCCAATATCCCCTCTATTATTTCATAAGCGGCATTAGCATCAATCTCAACAAAATTCCCTTTAGCGGCAAAATCCAAAAGTTGTCTATCATGCAAGGTTAAACCTATATAATAATTTTGAATAATTTTTTTGCATCTCCTTTTATATTGAAAATACGGTAAGATTCTATTAGCCTATAACAGGCATCTTTCAAATTTTCTCCTTGTTTTTGTTTGAAGTATATAAAACTTCAAAATCTAGTGACAAAGGAGGGGTAGTCATGATGACAAGATGGCCAAAACAAAAAGGCAAACGGATAATATTTCTGGATTTTTGCAAAAACGTTTTAGAAGTGGGGGAGATGAAAATGAGAGGAAAATGGAAAATAAAGTAATTGCAAGGAGATGAGAGTTTGTGCGTAGGACCTGATAGATGTTGATGATGTCTTCCCGGCAATGGCGCCGACAATTCTTCCTGATTGCTTGTATCTGCGTCGATATTTCCCCGAAGAGGAGAGGATGATGCAGCATAGCCACGGTAAGTATTCCCTCGGTTATGAAACCAAGGTTATCAATCTAGTAGGAGAACCAAGCAACACTAGTAAACAACACCTACACACAAACCACAAAAACTTGCAACCCAACACGTAAGAGGGGTTGTCAATCCCTCCTTGGTATTGAGATATATTAACTTGTTTGAGATTTGACAAATAGATCTAACTAAAATACAAAATAAAATAAATAAAGGAAAAATGCCGCGAGGTATTTTTGGTTTTATATGATAGGAAAATAGACCTGGGGGTCGTAGTTTTCACCAGAGGCTTCTCTCGAGAAAATAGCATACGATGGGTAAAGAAATTACTATTGGGCAATTGATAGAAAAGCGAATAATCATGACGATATCCAAGGCAATGATCATGTATATAGGCATCACGTCCAAGATTAGTAGACCGAAACGATTATGCATCTACTATTATTACTCCACTCATCGATCGCTATTCAGTATGCATCTAGTGTATTAAGTTCATGAAGAAATGGAGTAATGCAATAAGAACGATGACATGTTGTAGACAAGATCTATTCATGTAGGAATAGACCCCATCTTTTTATCCTTAATAGCAATGATACATGCGTGTCATGTCTCTTCCTGTCACTGAGATTGAGCACCGCAAGATCGAACCCATCATAAAGCACCTCTTCCCATGACAAGAAAAATCAATCTAGTTGGCCAAAACAAACCAAAAATTCGAAGAAGAAATACGAGGCTATAACAATAATGCATAAAAGAGTTCAGCTAAGACTCAAATAATATTCATGGATATAACTGATCATACACCCACAATTCATCAGATCCCAACAAACACACCGCAAAAAGTCATTACATCAAATAGATCTCCAAGAACATCGAGGAGAACATTGCATTGAAGATCAAAAAAATAGAAGAAGGCATCTAGCTACTAGCCACAGACCCGTAGGTCTATGGTAAACTACTCACACATCATTGGAGGGCAACAAGGATGATGAAGGGCAGAGTGCCGGAAAAGGCCTCTAGATTGGATCTCGTGGTTCTGGAACTTGCGGCGGCGGAAACTGTATTCTCTGACTCCCCTAGGGTTTTTGGGATTTTAGAGTATTTATAGAGGTGTATGGCGGTGGAGAAGCTTCCTGTGGTGCCCACTACCCAACAGAGCGCGCCTGAACCTTCTGGCGCGCCATGGTGCCTAGTGGGCCCCACGGGCCTCCTCCCGTGCACTTCTTTGGCTCCTTGGATGTCTTCTGGGAAGAAAAAAATCTCCAAAAAGTTTCGTGGCATTTGGACTCCGCTTGGGATTGATATTCCGCAAAGTAAAAAACAAGCAAAAAACTACAACTGGCACTGGGCACTATGTCAATAGGTTAGTTCCAAAAAATGATATAAAGTTGCTAGTAAATGCATATAAACACATCCAAGATTGATAATATAACAACATGAAACAATAAAAAAAATATAGATACGTTGGAGACGTATCACTTGAGGTAGGAGTCCATCTTGCGCTCCCACTCGAGATACTCCTCGGGGTCTTGAGTCCCATAGAAAGGAATCTCGTGGACAGTGTCAAGGTCGTAGTAGCTCGTGGAAGTCGTGGACTTGAGCTTGGGGAGCTTCTCTTGAGCGTAATATTGAGGTGCTTGTCGGTGAAGATGCTGCATATCCAAAGGCGAAGATGCCTTGAAGTTGCTTGGCGAAGATGCCAAGGTAGATGGTGAAGATGTAGAGCGATGGTTGGTGTTGAGCTCTTGACCTTCACGTTCCCGTCGGTGATTGTGTCGATGCCGATGTGACCTTGCTGGAGATGGTAACTCGGAATCATGTGCACTTGAGCGTCTTCTCAAAGATGAGGAAGACCTCTTGTCGGTGTTGATGAGGGCTTTGAGCTCCTCCATTTGAGCATCCATCTTGGCGTCGATGAAGTTTTGCATGGCATCAAACTCGTTGTTGTTGTTGTAGAATGAAGTAGATGTGCTTTGCCTATCCATCACAAGACTCGAGCAAAGGTGAGTAGGAAATGAGATAAACAATACCAAGATACCTTTTCCCAAAGTTGAGGATGTATCCCGTGTCACTCAATGTGAAGTGGGAGAATAGTGGAATTGGTACCAGACTTGTTCACTCACACCTACAAAGTAAAGCTTATTGAGTGGCTTGGTTAGGACAAGTGGCACAAAATTGAAGCAAGTGTTAATCAATGACATCAAGAATGTTGAGGAAGATTCACAAAATTGCAATGTAAAGCAAATAGATCAATAGCTATCTTGGCACAAAGCAAACACACACACACACACGGATAGATCAGTGGGATCCGCACAACCAAGGAACAAGCATAAAATGTGTTACCATGCAAAAAGCTCTTGTTGCATGGATACTAGAGAGACAATAGCTCAATTGCTCAAATGGGCTCGATACACTTGTCCACCAACCTATGCGAGAAACAATGCCGTCTTCAATCCCAAGTAGACCTCGCCCGCCGCCTTTGATGGCTGGGAGCCGCCAGGTATAGACCTCGCCCGCCGTCTTTGACGACTGGGAGCCGCCACCACCGTGGTGCTAGCGGTGGCGAGGGAATCACGAAGAGAATGGGACGCTTGGGGCTAGGGTTTCTCCTTCGGAGCCGCCCGCTGTGTGAAGTACTTTTAGGGCTCCTTTGATTCAAAGAAATTCTATAGGATTTATGGAGGATTGAAATCCTTACGACATTTTTCTATGTTAGTCCTTTGATTCATAGAATTGGATCCCGTAGGAATTTTTTCTATGAAATATTTTGTACTACATTTGATAGGAAATCTAACATCCATTTCAACCTTTTTCTTGATTTCTTTGTTTTTCTTGTGCCATCAAACACTCCTTGTTAATCATATTGCTAACTCTATAAGATTCAAATGAGCATGCCACACTAATTTTATACTTTTTCTATTCGTAGTTTTCAAAATCCTGGGAATCAAAAGAGGCCCTTATCCTTCGTGTTCGCATACCGAACGCAGAAGAGCAGGTTATGCCTTAAGAAAAAAAAGGAGAACTCGTCAGCAACCGATACCCACCTCTTCTGCGGTATAAAACTCTCTCCCCGTCTTATCTTCTCTTCCTCTCTGAAACCTCTCCTCCTCCGCCCCCCTCGCTCTCCATCCCCTCCGGGCCATCGCCGCCTGAATCCTTCACTAGGGTTAGGGTTTACGTAACGAACCCGCGCCATGGCTACCTTCACTTGCCAGGTCAGCGCGATGGCCGGCGCCTCCCCGTCGAGCTCTCTCTTCGTGAGCCGGCGGTGGCCGGCGGTCATGCCCCTGCAGATGCGGGTTGCTCGTGGCGGGCGGCCGCGCGGGTTGGCGATGCGGGTGACGTGCGAGAAGGTGGTGGGAATCGACCTGGGCACCACCAACTCCGCCGTCGCGGCGATGGAGGGCGGTAAGCCGACGGTGATCACCAACGCCGAGGGCCAGCGGACGACGCCGTCGGTGGTGGCGTACACCAAGGGAGGAGAACGGCTAGTGGGCCAGATTGCCAAGAGGCAGGCCGTCGTCAACCCGGAGAACACCTTCTTTTCCGTCAAGCGCTTCATTGGACGCAAGATGGCTGAGGTAGATGACGAGGCCAAGCAGGTCTCGTATAACGTTGTGCGCGATGAGAACGGAAACGTCAAGCTCGACTGCCCTGCTATCGGCAAGCAGTTCGCAGCGGAAGAGATATCCGCGCAGGTAATTTCCCTTTTCTTATTTATTATTGTAGCTTAACATAAGGAGGCAATGTGTTCAATTGTCATTGGAATTCCATATTGTCCTCCTCCATTGATGGTGTTAAAGATTATTTCTTCGTTTATAATAAGAAAATATGAGGTAGTTAGTTAACTTATTATGTCTTGGATGAGTTAACGTTTCCAATGGTATATGAAGTGCTGATATTTCATTTCTGTGAATATTTTGAATTGCTACCGCTTTGGCAATTATTTATGAGAGGTCACTGCTTCGGTTATGTCCATTGTCTTGCAACACCCGATGTGCTAATTGTTAAAGTTTAGTCAGGTGTGGACAATTTTCTTTGTACCCATACAAGTCTATGGACCTAAAATGTGCATATCTCATGTTTAACTTCAGAGACCTAAGTTGACTTAACCATGTGAATTTATGGACTGATAGTATACATGATTCGAATGTGAGTGACTTATTTGGCTTCTACGGTACATTTATACCTTTTCAGGTATTGAGGAAATTGGTGGACGATGCATCTAAGTTTCTGAATGACAAAATTACAAAAGCGGTGGTTACCGTTCCAGCGTACTTCAATGACTCGCAGAGAACAGCAACAAAGGATGCTGGCCGTATTGCAGGGCTGGAAGTTCTCCGCATTATAAATGAGCCAACTGCTGCATCTCTTGCTTATGGTTTTGAGAAGAAAAACAACGAAACGATTCTAGTGTTTGACTTGGGTGGCGGTACTTTTGATGTCTCTGGTATGGCAGAATACCAAATTGTTCTTATCTTTTACATTTACTGCTAGAAATTCTGAACCACTTGGATAATCATATCACTCTCATATATTACCATAACAGACCTTTTTAGATGAATCATGGGTGGAATTTCAATACTGAAAATGGCAATGTTTTGTCCTGTTTGGTTTGATTTGTAAAGCAAAAATGGTTTATCTAGAAGTGTGTTGCTTTTACATGCTCCAGTCAGAGAATAATATCTATGAATCCTTGATCGGAGCAATATATTCCACCACTCATTGACAAGAGCTACTTCTAAATAGAATTAGCTTTTAGTTAATTCATAAAAAGCATTTGTTAGAACTTAAGTTGACAGGATAAGAGCTCTCAAAATATTGAATGTCTACTTGGATAGTTTTCTTTGTTGTTATGTGTTAAAAATAATTACACTGAGGTTTGTAAGAAGGTCATGATGCAATTGCCAATGTAAAAAATAGCGTGGCCCTTAAAATATGCTATTAGCGTGTTATATCGCACTATAGCGTGCTATTAGCGAGACATTGTACATTGATTTATTCAGCGAGGCATTGCTCAAAACGCTATAGCGTGCTATTAGCGACGCTATAGCGCGCTATTTTTTTCACTGGTAATTACTACTGATGAAGCAACATTACTCTGCAGTATTGGAGGTTGGAGATGGTGTATTTGAGGTGCTTTCCACATCTGGGGACACACACTTAGGTGGAGATGACTTTGATAAGGTTTACAATTCCTCTTCTATTGTTCCTGGAAAATTACCACATATTTTAAAATTTGTGAAAGTTCATCATGCACTATTTTGACGCGCACACACCAAATTTCCTGCTCAAACTAGCAAAGTGCCCTGCCTTGCTACAGATCCAAAATAGACTAATACATGTTCACAAACTTGAAACAATCCTATATATCACTAAGAATATGTTAATTCAACCCAAAATTTATTCCTCTTATTTGATTGGGTGTGGAGGAGGGGGGGGGGGGGGGGGGGATGGACTTGTCTGGAGAGACTACGTTTTTCTTTGCAGATCAGGAGCAGACTGGTGGGGGTGTTTATGCGAAAACACCTGGTATGCGTTAGATTTAGATCGGATGGCAGACACACCATCATCACCAGCTGGGTCTTTTATAGGTGTAGAGCTAGAGATATATCTGTACTTTAGGGTATCATCGGCTGGCCGGCTGAACATCATAAAGGTCGCGTGCGAGCCGCTGGATCAGGTTTCATCGTTCGTCCCGCCACTACCCACGTGACACAGGCATTATCGTCATGCCACCACCCACGTTCGCCACGTGCCAAGTGGAGGCACACATCTTCCCCCTTCCGATCTAAATCTCTTTTTTCTAGTGAGCCATTCATGTCTCCTCCCGAACGATCCCCTCCAATGGCGCTTAAATTCTCTCCACACTGTCCGAATCACCCCAGCCCAGTGCAGATCCATCCCACAGCCGACCACCCTTCCCCGCGCAAGCTCCTAGCCAGCGTTGTGAGGCCTGGGGCGCTGCTGCTGCACAGGCCAGTCAGAGGTGGATGCCACGTGGGGCCAGGACGGTGCGACGCTCTCGGTGCTGGAGGCAACGCGCGCCCAGCACCGCGTACTGCAACTAGAACCCTCCGGTGTTGGAGACACTATTGCTGGACACGGCGGCCACAAGTGCTGCAACCGGCAAATCGCTAGGGCTGGAGACAACGATACCCGATGCTGGAAACGTGGTGACCGAGTGCTGGAACCGGCCGATGTCGATGATGCAACCGCGGAGACCGCTTGCTGGGAGGCGGTGGCTGGCAGATGTTGGAACCGGCGATGCAGATGCTGCATCCGGCCATGTAGGTTGCTGGAACCGGTGGTTGTGGATGCCGGAACCGGCAGGAGCCGGCACTACGAACCGGCCAGGGTTGGAGCTGCATCCAGCGAGGGGTTTGGTGCTGGAACTGCGGCGACGTCGCGCGAGATGCTAGAACCAGCTTCGGCGGGAGCTGCAACCCATCATGGCCGGAGCTGCAACCGAGGAAGCACGAAGGATGCAAGGGGAAGGTGCCGCAAAACTTGCGTGAGGGGTGGGTGGGTGGGGCAGAGGTGGTGCGTGCGCGGTGCCCACGGATGGCAACGCCTAGCGCCGATGTTTTGACAAGGAATGCGTGCGGGGCAGCTCGCACGGTGGCCTGCGATCCCGGCTAGGATTTTTTTGTTGGAATGCCTAATTTGAGACCTGTGAGCCCTCCGGTGGTGGAGGGGGTGGGGCTTCCGCGAAGCGCGGTTGCGAAGACGCACTCCGTGGCAGGGCTTCTGTGAAGCGCGGTTGCAAAGACGCACTTTGTGGCGCGGTGTTCGCGAGACCTGCGCTAGTGGCACGGGAGGGAGGAGGGAGAAAACAGGGGGCGATCGAGGTGGGCCATCTAGCGGCTGTCGTTCGTCCAATCAAAGGGTTGCACGGCGACCGCTGAAATTTGGGCCGGTCGACCGGCGCCTAGCGTTACCCTTTCTTTTTTTGGTTTTGTGCAATACGAAGATAAAATACCACAATATTGTACAATAACAACTGCATGTGCCACAGCCATGTGTTTCTCTCTTCAAACATCTGCAACATTACTTCACGTTCTTTTGTGGGGATGTAGAGCCAGTATGAGCACCATATTTAACTCCACTTCATAAGAAAGCAACAAGAGAGTCAATTTGTTCCATTGATCCAATATTGTCTTCTCTATGATCTGAATTGTTAGCTTTGATAGCACTGTTTAAATATATTTGTGGGTCATTTTCAGCCGTGAAGCTCTTGTTCATTTAAGTTCTGTATCTTGTAACTTGTACGTTATCAATTCATCTTCATTCATTTGTACCCCTGGGAAACTCGAACTCAGTCACTCTTGCTTCGTCAAATCTGTAGACCTACTTTCTATTTTACACAATATTTGTTTGATTTCATCAACTTCTAAAAGCGAATTACATGTAAAAGATCTCTTGGTGTTGTATTCTTGTACTGTTCATACTTCAGGTGGACTCAGTTTCTAATAGTATTCTTGATAACTTTCCACCAATTTCTAGTAATGTAATAATGTTATCCTTGGATTACGCAGAAAATTGTAGATTGGCTTGCTAGCACCTTCAAGAATGATGAAGGCATCGATCTTCTCAAGGATAAACAAGCCCTTCAGCGTCTTACTGAGGCAGCAGAAAAAGCTAAGATGGAATTGTCAACGCTCACACAGGCGAACATTAGGTATTTTTCTACAGAAATTTTGTATGGTGCTCTATTTGCTCAGCTGGAGATATCTCCTTTAAACAGTTGAATGTCTTTGACTGCAGCTTGCCATTCATAACTGCTACTGCTGATGGGCCCAAACACATTGAGGCAACCCTCTCTAGAGCTAAATTCGAGGAACTGTGTTCAGATCTGATTGATAGGTAAACATGAACGTTCTATCAATTCGCAAAGCTATAAAATATTTTTTGTGCACTAGTTCTGCATTTTCTCATATTTTTTATGGCTTCACTCATCACATACTTCTGTCTTCTATTGATAGGCTTAAAACTCCTGTTAATAACGCCTTGAAAGATGCCAAGCTATCTGTTAGTAATCTAGATGAAGTGATTCTTGTGGGTGGATCCACCCGAATCCCTGCAGTGCAAGAAACGGTTAGGAAGATTACAGGCAAGGATCCCAATGTTACAGTCAACCCTGATGAGGTTGTTTCTCTTGGGGCGGCCGTACAGGTTATTTTCTTTTCCCCCAAATTTACATTTCTTTTGTTGCTCTTTGCACCTTGTGACCTATGAGGTCACGGGTTCGAGTCCTGGAAACAGCCTCTCGCAGAAATGCAGGGAAAGGCTCTATACAGAAGACCCAAAGTGGTCGGACCCTTGCCCGGACCCTGCACAAGCGGGAGCTACGTGCACCGGGCTGCCCTTTTTGTTGTTCTTTGCAGAGCATAATCTCTAGTCCTTTTTTAGAGTTTCACATAGTAGTCTTGTACACATGTTTCCTTAAAGTACCAATGGTCAATTTAGTTACATCTCAAGTAGCTCCCAGAGCATGTACAGTGCAAGACCACATTTATAACTTAGTAACATACGTAACACCTCATGTATTACCCTATTCCCTGAAACACCAGGGTGGAGTTTTGGCTGGAGATGTGAAGGATGTTGTTCTTCTTGATGTTACTCCATTGTCAATTGGTTTGGAGACGTTGGGTGGAGTGATGACGAAGATTATCCCCAGGAATACAACACTGCCCACCTCCAAATCAGAGGTATTCTCAACGGCTGCTGATGGACAGACAAGTGTTGAGATTAATGTCCTCCAGGGAGAGAGAGAGTTTGTCAGGGACAACAAGTCTCTTGGAAGCTTCCGACTGGATGGGATCCCTCCCGCACCACGTGGTGTACCACAAATTGAAGTGAAGTTTGACATTGATGCCAATGGCATTCTGTCAGTAGCAGCTGTTGATAAGGGTACTGGAAAGAAGCAGGATATCACCATCACTGGTGCTAGTACACTACCAAAGGACGAGGTATGCTATCAATGATTATGCTTTCCAGCATTTTGTGTGACTGACTGCACTAAACTCTCGTTGTTTTGGTAATTAGTTCTGAAATTTGTTAGTTTTTTTTGTCATGTCAGCAATGTAGTGCGCTTGTTTTCTCAGTGGTATGCAGTGTTGTTAAAATTCATTTTAGTGTTATGTTCTTTAATTATCCCTTGATTTCCAATCTGTTCTGTTGCTATTTATTGCACCAAATCTGTTATGATGTTACTTTCATGCATGCATGCACATAATAATAGAGGAATTTATTCGTCAAACCCATGAATTCTTAATGAATCGTAATATGCGTTATATTGAGATATGGAGTATGTTGCACATAATCCTTGGATAGTAAATGGGTAGTCTATTTGTCCTCTTGTACAGCCTTGTGGGGTTTAATTGGCAAACAAAGAATTGATGCCATTGTAATCTGTTCATTGTATATTTTGGCATGCTCTGCACTCCAGAAAGAAAGAAAAAATGCCTGTGCTGGTGCATAAACATGCCTTTTGAGACATTTTGTTTTGCAGGTCGAGAGAATGGTAGAAGAAGCCGACAAGTTCGCCCAGGAGGACAAAGAGAAAAGAGATGCTATTGACACCAAGAACCAAGCAGACTCTGTGGTGTACCAGACGGAGAAGCAACTGAAGGAGCTTGGGGACAAGGTCCCTGCTCCTGTGAAAGAGAAGGTTGATGTAAAGCTCCAGGAACTGAAAGATGCCATTGCTGGTGGATCGACACAGAACATGAAAACTGCCATGGAGGCTTTGAACCAGGAGGTAATGCAGATCGGACAGGCTATGTACAACCAAACTAGTGCCGGTGGTGCTGGCTCTACTGATGCTGAAACTGAGCCTGGTGCTGGATCAACAAGCTCAGGAAAGGGACCAAATGATGGAGATGTTATCGACGCGGACTTCACAGATAGCAATTAAAGGATGGTCAATGGATCGTGGTGAGTGATACATAGACCCTGAGTTATATTCTGAGTGGCATTCTAGGGTTGAGGATGTTATTTTTGTATCTCGGCTCCATGTATCTACAAGATGTTTATTCAGTATATGAAATTTGGTAGCGGTAGGAATCAACAACGTTTGCTAGAGTGATCTTGAATCAAGTATACCCCTCTGGTAATGCAAAGATGCAAAAGGATTTTGGTCGAAACAGTAGCATATTCCCTAAAGAGTAAACTAGCCATGTTTAGGTCAGCAATAAACGAAGTTTCATGGTGTACCTAATGTTATCGTTATAGAACAGATCATGGTGCATCTAAGTTTCATGGTTTATCTATTGGGATGTTTATTATAGAACATATCTTGATATGAGTTTGTCATCTGGTTGATGAAGAAATAATTATTTTTCTTTTATGTTTTCCCACTAAGCATGACAAGGATTTAAATGGACTTCCAATGGACAGCTGCTATTAAGTGCACAATTGCTTTGAAACACATCAAGGAATCTGAAATTGAGCATGCCACAGGCGCTATTCTCACTAATTCGTGGATGTTTATCTTGGCAGCATATGTGCATTTGCAAAGTTTGGTGCAAAAGTATAAGTACATGCGCCATACATAAAACAATTATCTTCAGTCTCACTATTCTCAAGTGTGATATCTTCTATTCTGATGAGTTTGTCTGATT
Source organism: Aegilops tauschii subsp. strangulata (assembly GCF_002575655.3). NCBI lineage: Eukaryota > Viridiplantae > Streptophyta > Magnoliopsida > Poales > Poaceae > Aegilops > Aegilops tauschii. Next base: position 152,334,762 of record NC_053039.3, read on the forward strand.
GCATGCTTATAGTAGCTTTTCTTCAGCCAGTATTCTTCTTTTGTTTGGTTTGTTACTTCTTCGAAGAAATAGTTTGTTCGAAGAATTTGATAAAAAATCTCTTCACATCCCCTCCCCTTGTGGTCGATTGAACGCTCTTTCAGGGTGAATACATGTGAGAATAAGAGATGCGACAAGGACCCTGTCATTTTTCGGCTGCATGAATGTTTCCCCATCCTTCTCCTCACATGCAGATTCATGCATGCACGACAAGACAGAACTAATGGCATAATTTCTTTTTATCAAAATTCAAAATAATTTCTAGCTCAACTAATGATCCAATTCAAAATTAGTACCAAAGCAGCGACAATTAATATGTATTGGAGGAAGTATGTAAGTTACCGAGTTATTCAGTCAGAAGTTACCAGATATAAAAATGGTTCCTTCACCCTTCTTCACACATGCACTAGAGAATAAAAGCTGATGTCCTCAATGCTTTCATCGAAATTCGAAATTCATAACATTTGCAGCTCATATTGTCGGCGCAATTCGAAATTTGCTTTGCGTCATGACAAGACCTTTAAAACTAGATCTTATGTTGATATGTTTTCGTGACATTTTTTGACAAATGTAAGTTACTAAATTACACTCGTGAGTTATTCACACATAAGTTACCAGGCATAAAATGCCCCCACCCCACACCCTTTGCTCCATATGCACAAGAGAAGAAAAGCTTATGTCATCAAAGATTCTATCAAATTCCAAAAACAATTGTAGCTCAAACTATTGGTCCGATTCAAAATCCGTTTTCACCATTAAATCCGCTGCTATGGGACCTTTGAAACTTTATCCGGTGCCGGTATATTCCGACCACTTTTTTGGGGTCAGAAGTTACCAAGTTGCAATACGTGACCCACTGAGCATAAAATGGCCCCCCACCCTTCTCTCCACATGCATATGCTAGCAAAGATTCCATCAAAATTTAATATTCAATTTGTAGCTCAAACTGTCGTTCTGACTCAAAATTTATTTTCACCATTAAATCCATCGCAGTGAAACCTTCGAAACTAAATTTGATGTTGGTATGTTTTGATGTTTTTTTTTCATTTAAAAAATTTCCAAGCTGCAGTACGTAAATTACCAACATGTTCACACAAAAGTTACCGGACATGAAAATTGGAACTTTTTAGCAATGTTTCAGTGATTGATTAGGCTGAAAGTTATCATCCGGTACAAGAGTTACCCATGTTGTTACCGGTAAACATTTTGTGGGTCGTCGAACTACTCGTGAATAGTTCACGATTCCAAAACAAGTTCTCGCCGCAAACATCAATGTAACTACATCACTACTACAATGATGAGTGCGACCTAATACGCTGGACAATTGTGGCATATACATTTGCTAACTACAGTTGTCTCATATTTAGTATGTTGATAACTACGACATGGGTAGATGATAACTGTAGTTGTCTTATGTTGGTAACTTTAGCATGAGTGGCCTGATAACTATAGTTTTCTCACGTTGGTAACTTTAGCACATATGGCTGGTAACTACATAGTTGTCATGTTGGTAACTATAGAATGGGTGGGTGGTAACTATAGTTGTCTCATGTTGGTAATTGTAGCTCGAACGGTTGGATAAGTACATAATTGTTACGTTGATAACTTTATCATGACATGCCCTATACCATGGGCGTCCTGATAACTACTCCCTCCGTCCCAAAGTGTGTTAGCCTGTTGAAAAGGTCTTACATTTTGGGACGGAGGGAGTACATAATTGCTATGTTGGTAACTTTAGTATGGATGGCATGATAACTACTTAATCATTGTGTTGGTACATGTAGCAGGGACGACGTGATAACGATAAAATTGCTATGCGGATAACTTCAATATGGTCGGCATGGTACCTTCATATTAGTTGTGTTAGTAATTTTATCATCGGTGGCCTCATAATTACGTAATGAATAGGCTGGTAACTTTAGCATGACCTGCATGATAACTACATACTTGTTGTGTTGGCAAGTATAGCATGGGCGGCATGGTAACTACATTATCATAGTGTTGATAACTTTTGCATAAGCGGTCTGATAACTATAGCATGGATGGCCTGATAACTATAGCATGAACGACCAGATAACTACATAATTGCTGTGTTGGTAACTTTTGCATTGACAAAATGGTAACTACCCAAACGACGCGTTGGTAATTGTAATACAGGTGGTGTAGCTGTGAGACTAAAACATAGTTGACATTGTTGATAATTGTAGCATGTCCATTGGGTAGCTATATAATTTCCATGCTGCTAGGTAGACCGTGGCCATTGGATTTGGTGAGAATAGTCGGCATCTATGAAGGGCTATGTATGTGTGCATCACATCCATGGGTATAGCCGCCCCATGAATAGTTCACATAGCCACCTAATTCTTGGGGAGTCATGCAAAGTTGTTGACTACTTGTCAATAGCCCTGGACCATATTTTAAAGTCATGCCTCTTTCAGTTTGCTAGTGTGACACTTGATAAAGTTGGCTGATACAAATAGATTGTAGTTTAGAAATGTACAAACATTGGGCTAGTCTAGTCGCTGGTAGTGCAAACAATAGTCTCAGCGCTAGATTATTGAGTTCGACTCCGGCTTTCAGCATCTATTTTTGGCCTCACGATCAGACGCCTCTCAGGTCGTTCGTCTGTAAGCCTAAATGTAGATCGTTTGCCAAATAGATTTTCTAGAAACTATAACCAAATTCTGCTATGTCGCAAGGGCTCCCTAAAATACCTTCTGGAAGCATGCTCTGGACGAAGGATAAAACATCCCCATCCTCTCATGTGCAAAGTCCAAAATCACCCAAGATCATAACTGTAATGGGTAATGAGCTTGTGCACACCTTTGGGATGCCTAAGACGCTTCAAATGGTCACCTCCCTACATGAGTAGGATATTCTAACATGGAACAATGGCAGTGCCACGCGATAGGGACAACGACAACGCGGGTCATGTTCTACTCGTCTGCTCCATCTGGGATGATGGGGTGCTGCACGCATGGGTATCATGGTCACATGGGTCCTCTAATGCATCTTGAAGGTCACTAAAGCTTTCACATCACCTTAGCCACATGCATGTTCTTCTCTTGATTATCGAGCTCGAGTGGGACAATTTGTCGACACCTCACGTGATGTGAAAACGACAAGCAATATTTAGTGCATAACTTTGAACTACCGTAGGCATAGGAAAAGGTTAAGGCATGGAGCGATCAATACAATTTAAATTACCGCACACAAAGTCGAGGCAAGGTGCCTCGACTCAACTCATTGATGGCAATTTTTCGTTTCTCCTACTCAAGACAAATCTAGAGTACATGCATTGGAGTCGGCTATGCCGAAAAATGGCCAACTACTGCTTCCTGCCGCAGTCATGGTCGTCTTGCCATTAGTACGCCCACATCATCCTCCCCACCACCGCCACCATCATTGCCCCAACTTCTGAGACCAAGAGTGACTGCATCAACAAGATGTTAGGACCAAGACTAACTGAAGATAGTCTGAGACTGAATGTTGTTTGACACCTGAAGCTCATACGACACAAACCGGATCAGTTATCGAATGGTCGAGATCAACCGATGGTTCCCCAAGTGAACACGAACAATGGAGATCAACACGCGGGTTGTCACTGTTTATCTTCAAGCTCTCGTCACTCTGTGCTTTCAACCACTGTAATCTTGTGTAGTAAAATGTTGTAATACAGATAGGTTGTAGTCGGACAATGTCCGTAAGAAGGATGAACATTTAGCTATCTCTAGTTTACCTAGGGTTCTTCCTCTTTACTGCACCAGACTAATTCGGGGTATCTGTGAGTGATTTTGATTCTCCAATTTGATCCCTTCGTTCAATTTGTAGAACACTACATGTACTTAAGAAATAAGCATTTACTTGGGGTCCAACACAAGATAGAACTTTCACTCTGAAAATAGTAATGACTTCTTGCCCTGTACTTGCCTTTCCTGATTTCCAGAACCCCTTTACTACAGAAGTAGATGCATGTGATACATGCATTGGGGCAGTGTTAATGCAAAGAGGGAAACCAATAGTATTAATAAAATTTTGGGTCCAAAAGTTGCATCTCAATCTATGTATGAGAAAGAGGCAATTTCCATTGTATATAGTTTAGAAAATTAGAGGAATTACATTTTGGGAAAGCTATTGATCATCAAGACTAACCAGCAGAGTCTTAAATACATGAAAACTCAAAGTTTGACAGAGGGAATCCAACACAGAATCCGAGTGAAACTGTTGGAATTTGACTATCAAATTGAATATAAAAAGAGAAAAGAGAATGTGTGATGGTAGATGCTTTATCCAGAGATATGTTTCAGGTCATAAAGTTTTTTTAGATCATACAAGTTGCAATGCAATTACACAAGTTATTCCAGCATGGATAGATCATGCCAGGCGAAGTTATTTGGGAGATTTTGATTGCTCTAAACTGCTACAGACTGTTGCAAAGGATGTAGAGGACACATCTAATTTTGTATTACAAGATAGTGTTCTCAAATACAAGAATAGGTTGTATGTGGGAGGAACCAACAATTTTAGACAGTTAGTGCACACTTGTACTCTTTAGCAATTGGGGGACACTCTAGTGTTAAAGCTACTTATAACAGAGAAGGGGGTATTTTATTGGCCTAACATGAGGAAGATTGTGGAATAGTTTGTCAGTCAATGCCCAGTTTGTCAAGTGATAAAAAGTGAACACATTCATCCTCCAGGATTGCTGGGGCTAATAGAAGTAGCACCGATGGCATGGGCTCATATTATTGTAAATTTTATAGAAGTTATTTGTGCAACTACTTGCCCTGTGTGTTTTGGAGATTGTTGACAGAAATAGTAAGAGACTGATTTGTTTGCTAGTGCACACAGAGAGAAATAGTCCCTGAAGTACCGAGAAGAATGTTGTATTCTTCCCTGGAGTTTGAAGGACTTCACGGAGGAACATTTGCATTGCATATAGGATATACATTTCGAGAATAAAGAGTACCGAGAAGATTGTGTGAAAGAATAGACCCCTTAATATTATTATTGATGCAAAGCAATTTTTGTTCTGTGTGTTCGAAGAAGAATGACTGTAGTTGAGAGGATTGAAGGCGAAGCGAAGTCATAGCATATGTTTTGTTGTTGTTCTTCCTGTATTTGAGTCATAGGACCTCCGTACTATTAAGAGGGGTATAGGTTCTTGAAGCTTAGGTTTAATGTGATGCTTAGCCGAAACCTATGCAAGACTGAGAGAAATCTCTTTGTGTTCCGAATGATTACTTGCTAGCCAGAGACGATGCTCTTCTGGTCTGAAAGAGATATCCTTCGGACCGAGGAGTTAGCACTACTTGTTTCGCAAGCAATGTTACCGTTGTGCTCAAATTCCGGCCGTTGGAAACGTGTCAGTTGGCCATTGGCTTGACCACGTGTCCTAAATGGTCATTTGCCATCAGGGAAGGCTACGGCTATAAATAGCTAGCCTGCTCCAATGTTTTTCGTTGGCCGCTCCGCTTGAGATTTTGAGAAGATTGATTGAGCACCCTGTTGGGGAACGTAGTAATTTCAAAAAATTTCCTACGCACACGCAAGATCATGGTGATGCATAGCAACGAGAGGGGAGAGTGTTGTCCACGTACCCTCGTAGACCGAAAGCGGAAGCGTTAGCACAACGCGGTTGATGTAGTCGTACGTCTTCACGATCCGACCGATCAAGTACCGAACGCACGGCACCTCCGAGTTCAGCACACGTTTAGCCCAATGACGTCCCTCGAACTCCGATCTAGTCGAGTGTTGAGGGAGAGTTTCTTCAGCACGACGGCGTGGTGACGATGATGATGTTCTACCGACGCAGGGCTTCGCCTAAGCACCACTACAGTATTATCGAGGTGGACTATGGTGGAGGGGGGCACCGCACACGGCTAAAAGATCAAATCAATTGTTGTGTCTATGGGGTGCCCCTGCCCCCGTATATAAAGGAGCAAGGGGGGGGGGAGGTGCGGCCGGCCAGGAGGGGCGCGCCAGGAGGAGTCCTACTCCCACCGGGAGTAGGACTCCCTCCCTTCCTTGTTGGATTAGGAGAAGGGGGAAAGAGGAGGGAGAGAGGAAGGAAAGGGGGGCACCGCCCCCTCTCCTTGTCCTATTCGGACTAGAGGGGGAGGGGCGCGCGGCCCTGCCCTAGCCGCCTCTCCTCTTCTCCACTAAGGCCCACTATGGCCCATTAAGCCCCCGGGGGGTTCCGGTAACCCCTCGGTACTTCGGTAAAATCCCGATTTCAACCGGAACATTTCCGATATCCAAATATAGGCTTCCAATATATCAATCTTCATGTCTCGACCATTTCGAGACTCCTCGTCATGTCCGTGATCACATCCGGGACTCCGAACTACCTTCGGTACATCAAAACTCATAAACTCATAATATAACCGTCATCGAAACTTTAAGCGTGCGGACCCTACGGGTTCGAGAACTATGTAGACATGACCGAGACACGTCTCCGGTCAATAACCAATAGTGGAACCTGGATGCTCATATTGGCTCCCACATATTCTACGAAGATCTTTATCGGTCAGACCGCATAACAACATACGTTGTTCCCTTTGTCATCGGTATGTTACTTGCCCGAGATTCGATCGTCGGTATCTCAATACCTAGTTCAATCTCGTTACTGGCAAGTCTCTTTACTCGTTGCTTAATAGATCATCCTGCAACTAACTCATTAGTTGCAATGCTTGCAAGGCTTAAGTGATGTGCATTACCGAGTGGGCCCAGAGATACCTCTCCGACAATCAAAGTGACAAATCCTAATCTCGAAATACGCCAACCCAACAAGTACCTTCGGAGACACCTGTAGAGCACCTTTATAATCACCCAGTTACGTTGTGACGTTTGGTAGCACACAAAGTGTTCCTCCAGTAAACGGGAGTTGCATAATCTCATAGTCATAGGAACATGTATAAGTCATGAAGAAAGCAATAGTAACATACTAAACGATCGAGTGCTAAGCTAACGGAATGGGTCAAGTCAATCACGTCATTCTCCTAATGAGGTGATCCCGTTAATCAAATGACAACTCATGTCTATGGCTAGGAAACATAACCATCTTTGATTAACGAGCTAGTCAAGTAGAGGCATACTAGTGACACTCTGTTTGTCTATGTATTCACACAAGTATTATGTTTCCGGTTAATACAATTCTAGCATGAATAATAAAAATTTATCATGATATAAGGAAATAAATAATAACTTTATTATTGCCTCTAGGGCATATTTCCTTCAGTCTCCCACTTGCACTAGAGTCAATAATCTAGATTACACAGTAATGATTCTAACACCCATGGAGCCTTGGTGCTGATCATGTTTTGGTCGTGGAAGAGGCTTAGTCAACGGGTCTGCAACATTCAGATCCGTATGTATCTTGCAAATTTCTATGCCTCCCACCTGGACTAAATCCCGAATGAATTGAAGCGTCTCTTGATGTGCTTGGTTCTCTTGTGAAATCTAGATTCGTTCGCCAAGGCAATTGCACCAGTATTGTCACAAAAGATTTTCATTGGACCCGATGCACTAGGTATGACACCTAGATCGGATATGAACTCCTTCATCCAGACTCCTTCATTTGCTGCTTCCGAAGCAGCTATGTACTCCGCTTCACACGTAGATCCTGGCACGACGCTTTGTTTAGAACTGCACCAACTGACAGCTCCACCATTCAATGTAAACACGTATCCGGTTTGCGATTTAGAATCGTTCGGATTAGTGTCAAAGCTTGCATCGACGTAACCATTTACGACTAGCTCTTTGTCACCACCATAAACGAGAAACATATCCTTAGTCCTTTTCAGGTATTTCAGGATGTTCTTGACCGCTGTCCAGTGATCCACTCCTGGATTACTTTGGTACCTCCCTGCTAGACTTATAGCAAGGCACACATCAGGTCTGGTACACAACATTGCATACATGATAGAGCCCATGGCTAAAGCATAGGGAACATCTTCCATCTTTTCTCTATCTTCTGCAGTGGTCGGGCATTGAGTCTTACTCAACTTCACACCTTGTAACACAGGCAAGAACCCTTTCTTTGCTTGATCCATTTTGAACTTCTTCAAAACTTTGTCAAGGTATGTGCTTTGTGAAAGTACAATTAAGCATCTTGATCTATCTCTATAGATCTTGATGCCCAATATATAAGCAGCTTCACCGAGGTCCTTCATTGAAAAACTCTTATTCAAGTATCCCTTTATGCTATCCAGAAATTCTATATCATTTCCAATCAACAATATGTCATCCACATATAATATCAGAAATGCTACAGAGCTCCCACTCACTTTCTTGTAAATACAGGCTTCTCCAAAAGTCTGTACAAAACCAAATGCTTTGATCACACTATCAAAGCGTTTATTCCAACTCCGAGAGGCTTGCACCAGTCCATAAATGGATCACTGGAGCTTGCACACTTTGTTAGCTCCCTTTGGATCGACAAAACCTTCTGGTTGCATCATATACAACTCTTCTTCTAGAAATCCATTCAGGAATGCAGTTTTGACATCCATTTGCCAAATTTCATAATCATAAAATCCGGCAATTGCTAACATGATTCGGACAGACTTAAGCATCGCTACGGGTGAGAAAGTCTCATCGTAGTCAATTCCTTGAACTTGTCGAAAACCTTTTGCAACAAGTCGAGCTTTATAGATAGTAACATTACCGTCAGCGTCAGTCTTCTTCTTGAAGATCCATTTATTCTCAATGGCTTGCCGATCATCGGGAAAGTCAACCAAAGTCCACACTTTGTTCTCATACATGGATCCCATCTCAGATTTCATGGCCTCAAGCCATTTTGCAGAATCTGGGCTCACCATCGCTTCTTCATAGTTTGTAGGTTCGTCATGGTCTAGTAACATAACCTCCAGAACAGGATTACCGTACCACTCTGGTGCGGATCTTACTCTGGTTGACCTACGAGGTTTAGTAACAACTTGATCCGAAGTTCCATGATCATCATCATTAACTTCCTCACTAATTGGTATAGACGTCACAGGAACCGGTTTCTGTGATGAACTACTTTCCAATAAGGGAGCAGGTACGGTTACCTCATCAAGTTCTACTCCCCCCCCACTCACTTCTTTCGAGAGAAACTCATTCTCTAGAAAGGATCCATTCTTAGCAACGAATGTCTTGCCTTCGGATCTGTGATAGAAGGTGTACCCAACAGTCTCCTTTGGGTATCCTATGAAGACACATTTCTCCGATTTGGGTTCGAGCTTATCAGGTTGAAGCTTTTTCACATAAGCATCGCAGCCCCAAACTTTAAGAAACGACAACTTTGGTTTCTTGCCAAACCACAGTTCATAAGGCGTCGTCTCAACGGATTTCGATGGTGCCCTATTTAACGTGAATGCAGCCGTCTCTAAAGCATAACCCCAAAATGATAGCGGTAAATCAGTAAGAGACATCATAGATCATACCATATCTAGTAAAGTGCGATTACGACGTTCGGACACACCATTACGCTGTGGTGTTCCGGGTGGCGTGAGTTGCGAAACTATTCTGCATTGTTTCAAATGTAGACCAAACTCGTAACTCAAATATTCTCCTCCACGATCAGATCGTAGAAACTTTATTTTCTTGTTACGATGATTTTCAACTTCACTCTGAAATTCTTTGAACTTTTCAAATGTTTCAGACTTATGTTTCATTAAGTAGATATACCCATATCTGCTTAAATCATCTGTGAAGGTGAGAAAATAACGATACCCGCCGCGAGCCTCAACATTCATCGGACCACATACATCTGTATGTATGATTTCCAACAAATCTGTTACTCTCTCCATAGTACCGGAGAATGGCGTTTTAGTCATCTTGCCCATGAGGCACGGTTCGCAAGTACCAAGTGATTCATAATCAAGTGGTTCCAAAAGTCCATCAGTATGGAGTTTCTTCATGCGCTTTACACCGATATGACCTAAACGGCAGTGCCACAAATAAGTTGCACTATCATTATCAACTCTGCATCTTTTGGCTTCAACATTATGAATATGTGTATCACTACTATCGAGATTCATCAAAAATAGACCACTCTTTAAGGGTGCATGACCATAAAAGATATTACTCATATAAATAGAACAACCATTATTCTCTGATTTAAATGAATAACCGTCTCGCATCAAACAAGATCCAGATATAATGTTCATGCTTAACGCTGGCACCAAATAACAATTATTTAGGTCTAATACTAATCCCGAAGGTAGATGTAGAGGTAGCTTGCCGACGGCGATCACATCGACTTTGGAACCGTTTCCCACGCGCATCGTCACCTCGTCCTTGGCCAGTGTTCGCTTAATCCGTAGTCCCTGTTTTGAGTTGCAAATATTAGCAACAGAACCAGTATCAAATACCCAGGTGCTACTGCGAGCTTTGGTAAGGTACACATCAATAACACGTATATCACATATACCTTTGTTCACCTTGCCATCCTTCTTATCCGCCAAATACTTGGGGCAGTTCCGCTTCAAGTGACCAGTCTGCTTGCAGTAGAAGCACTCAGTCTCAGGCTTAGGTCCAGACTTGGGTTTCTTCTCTTGAGCAGCAACTTGCTTGCTGTTCTTGAAGTTCCCCTTCTTCTTCCCTTTGCCCTTTTTCTTGAAACTGGTGGTCTTATTGACCATCAACACTTGATGCTCCTTCTTGATTTCTACCTCCGCAGCCTTTAGCATTGCGAAGAGCTCGGGAATCGTCTTATCCATCCCTTGCATGTTATAGTTCATCACGAAGCTCTTGTAGCTTGGTGGCAGTGATTGAAGAATTTTGTCAATGATGCTATCATCCGGAATATTAACTCCCAGTTGAATCAAGTGATTATTATACCCAGACATTTTGAGTATATGCTCACTGACAGAACTATTCTCCTCCATCTTGCAGCTATAGAACTTATTGGAGACTTCATATCTCTCAATCTGGGCATTTGCTTGAAATATTAACTTCAACTCCTGGAACATCTCATATGCTCCATGACGTTCAAAACGTCGTTGAAGTCCCGGTTCTAAGCCGTAAAGCATGGCACACTGAACTATCGAGTAGTCATCAGCTTTGCTCTGCCAGACGTTCATAACATCTGGTGTTGCTCCTACAGCAGGTTTGGCACCTAGCGGTGCTTCCAGGACGTAATTCTTTTGTGCAGCAATGAGGATAATCCTCAAGTTATGGACCCAGTCCGTGTAATTGATACCATCATCTTTCAACTTTGCTTTCTCATGGAACGCATTAAAATTCAACGGAACAACAGCACGGGCCATCTATCTACAATCAACATAGACAAGCAAGATACTATCAGGTACTAAGTTCATGATAAATTTAAGTTCAATTAATCATATTACTTAAGAACTCCCACTTAGATAGACATCCCTCTAATCCTCTAAGTGATCACGTGATCCAAATCAACTAAACCATAACCGATCATCACGTGAAATGGAGTACCTTTCAATGGTGAACATCATTATGTTGATCATATCTACTATATGATTCACGCTCGACCTTTGGGTCTCAGTGTTCCGAGGCCATATCTGCATATGCTAGGCTCGTCAAGTTTAACCTGAGTATTCTGCGTGTGCAAAACTGGCTTGCACCCGTTGTAGATGGATGTAGAGCTTATCACACCCGATCATCACGTGGTGTCTGGGCACGACGAACTTTGGCAACGATACATACTCAGGGAGAACACTTTTATCTTGAAATTTAGTGAGAGATCATCTTATAATGCTACCATCAATCAAAGCAAGATAAGATGCATAAAAGATAAACATCACATGCAATCAATATAAGTGATATGATATGGCCATCATCATCTTGTGCTTGTGATCTCCATCTCCGAAGCACCGTCATGATCACCATCGTAACCGGCACGACACCTTGATCTCCATCGTAGCATCGTTGTCATCTCGCCAAACTTATGCTTCTACGACTATCGCTACCACTTAGTGATAAAGTAAAGCATTACAGGGCGATTGCATTGCATACAATAAAGCGACAACCATATGGCTCCTGCCAGTTGCCGATAACTCGGTTACAAAACATGATCATCTCATACAATAAAATTTAGCACCTGTAGCGACCAGACCTCAAATGGCCTGTGCTGCTGTGCACCAGTGTCATCCCTGGATCAGTAATGCTGACACGCACAGTACAAATGGAGGATTTATAACAGAGTAGCAATCACACACTTATTACATTGAATATCTCCAAAGAGATTAAGTATGATAAACATGGCTTAAGGCCATCTAATAACGATAACAGTGGAAGACTTGGAAGACAAGTGAGTCCATCAACTCCAGCGACATCACTGAGTATAAGACCACGACCTAAGGCACCTTACTCGTCGTCTGAAAAGTCTGCAACATGAAACGTTGCAGCCCAAAAACGGGTCAGCACATAGAATATGCTGGCAATGTAACACATAGAGAACAATGAACAATGATAATGCTATACTATAGGCATATATGGCTGGTGGAAGGCTCTATGGTTACAGTTTTTGCGAAAAGCCAATTTTTCCCTACTGCAAAGGAATAAATTTTATTTAACTATCATGGTGGTTGAAACATTGAGAAGGTACCTCCAACTCAATCCCAATTAAGTGTCATCATTAACCCAACAAAATTAATTATAAGTATCACGGTGATGAGATTCAAATGATAATCCAGGTACTAGATACTCAAGTTGTCCATAACCGGGGACACGGCTAATCATGATCAGTTTGTACACTCTGCAGAGGTTTGTGCACTTTTCCCCACAAGACTCGATCGCCTCCGCTTGATTCTCGCACTGCATGATGTTTGAGAAACGGATGACCGAGACACAGTCTTTCAGAAACAATCACTCTTTACTCTGGATGGACCGGTACACCTACTTTCCCCTACATCTGCTAGTCCACCTCTTCAAGAGATCCTGTAACCTACTCAGCTATGCTAGAGCCCATAATAGCTTGTGGCTGCACACGGAAGTTTCTAGCATGAATAATCTTATGATCCCTTTGAGCCTGGGTGGCGGACCTTATACATACAGACAACACTGGGTTCTCCAGGTGCCTCAATCCACCCAGATGTGAGTTTTAGTTGCCACCTTAAGTTGAACCATTAATAAACATCTCACATCTGTCATGAATATCACTCAAACCCAATCCACGTCTACGAGCATAGCATGGCAATAATAAAAGCAACGTAGAAGTAACTCCCAAGGGTTTGATAATGTAAAACAGGTAATAGGTACTACCTCAACTACCTCAACTACTTCCCAATACCCTCAGTTTAATTAGATCCTAATCATGCAATGTTTGGGGAATAGATCTAATGCAATAAAAACTGGGTATGAACGGGGTATGATCAAAGTGTTACTTGCCTTGCTGATGATCCGCAAAACCTAACGAGTCGAAGTAACAAGCGGCACACTCCGGGTACTCTATCGCAAACAAACAAGCATACGATCAGTACTCAACTAATGCATAGGTAAAACTCGAATGAAAGATCCAACCAGAAAGTTCAACTTAAGAACTCCGGTTTGCAAAAAAAATCAATTCGAAAGAAGCAACGAAAGTCAAACGGCGAAAGAAAGAAACTTCGTTTGCTAATCTGGATCTAGGTCAAATTTTACTATAGCAAAAACTTGTTTGAGTAGGTTAAACGGAAAGAGAATTTCGAGACGAAACTCTAGGCGCTTGAATCGCCTGATTCCGATAAACGAGCGAGAAGTTAAACAGAATCGAAAATTCGATCAGAAATCGAATCTGAGAAAATAACGAGAAAAATCCGACGAAAAAGAAAAACAGACGAACGGTTAAATAACGGACGTTCGTTAACAGAGAAAAACCGACGAACGCGTTCGTTAAAACGAACGGTTCGGTGAACGCTCGCGAAATAAGAAAACCAAAAAAACCGATCTAGGGGTTTTTTTTTATAAAACAAAAGGTTTTTTTTTTTACAGAAAACCGGTCAACGACGGGAAAACGGCCGGCGGCTGTACCTCGTCGGGCGGGCTCCGGCGGGCGGGGCTCGGCGGCGGGGTGCGGGGCTCGGGGAGGCGGCGAGGGGCGGCGGCTCCGGGGCTCCCGGCGGCGGCGGCGAGCGAGGCAACCGGCGGCGGCGGCGGCGAGATGCGGGCGGGCGGCGGCGATGTCGGCGGCGGCGGCGGGGTGCGGAGAGAAGAGAGGGGGGGGGGGCGGCGGCGACTTGGGGAAGGGGTCGGCCGGCGGTGTCGTGCGGCGGCCGGACTCGGGCGGCGAGGTCCCGTGCGGGAGGAGGAGAGGCCGCGGGCGGGCCGTTGGCCCAGTCGGCGCGGGCGTTTTTTTTAAAAGTTCCGCGGAAAATATTGCGTAGAAAAATAAATAAAAATCAGAAAAATATGAAAGAAATTTTCCCCGTCTAGTTAGAAAATCTAGAATAGGGTGAACATTTTTAAAATCAAAAATAAATACTTTGAAAACATGCAATATTTTTAATGCAATAAAAATTGCAAATAAAATCCAAATAAATTCCAAATAATGATTTTAACATTTTTCCTCCAGTATTTCAAATGTTTTGGAGAAGTCATATTTTCTCCTCTCGTTTATTTTAACATGGAATATTTTCCGGAGGGAAAAATAATTAAAACCATAATCCTCGTTGGAAAAATTAATTGAAAAAATTCGGGAAAATCCCCAACTCTCTTCGAGGGTCCTTGAGTTGCTTAGGATTTATCGAGGATTTGTCAAAATGCAATGAAAACATGATATGCAATGATGATCTATGTATAACATTCCAAATTGGAAATTTGGGATGTTACAGCACCATGTCTTGACCATATCACATCACAACATGCCCTGCAAAAACAAGTTAGACGTCCTCTACTTTGTTGTTGCAAATTTTACGTGGCTGCTACGGGCTTAGCAAGAACCGTTCTTACCTACGCATCAAAACCACAATGATAGTTTGTCAAGTTGGTGCTGTTTTAACCTTCGCAAGGACCGGGCGTAGCCACACTCGGTTCAACTAAAGTTGGAGAAACTGACACCCGCCAGCCACCTGTGTGCAAAACACGTCGGTAGAACCAGTCTCGCGTAAGCGTACGCGTAATGTCGGTCCGGGCCGCTTCATCCAACAATACCGCCGAACCAAAGTATGACTTGCTGGTAAGCAGTATGACTTATATCGCCCACAACTCACTTGTGTTCTACTCGTGCATATGACATCTACGCATAAAACCAGGCTCGTATGCCACTGTTGGGGAACGTAGTATTTTTAAATTTTTTCCTACGCACACGCAAGATCATGGTGATGCATAGCAACGAGAGGGGAGAGTGTTGTCCACGTACCCTCGTAGACCGAAAGCGGAAGCGTTAGCACAACGCGGTTGATGTAGTCGTCCGTCTTCACGATCCGACCGATCAAGTACCGAACGCACGACACCTCTGAGTTCAGCACACGTTCAGCCCAATGACGTCCCTCGAACTCCGATCCAGCCGAGTGTTGAGGTAGAGTTTCGTCAGCACGACGGCGTGGTGACGATGATGATGTTCTACCGACGCAGGGCTTCGCCTAAGCACCGCTACAGTATTATCGAGGTGGACTATGGTGGAGGGGGGCACCGCACACGGCTAAAAGATCAAATCAATTGTTGTGTCTATGGGGTGCCCCCTGCCCCCGTATATAAAGGAGCAAGGGGGGGAGGTGCGGCCGGCCAGGAGGGGCGCGCCAGGAGGAGTCCTACTCCCACCGGGAGTAGGACTCCCTCCCTTCCTTGTTGGATTAGGAGAAGGGGGAAAGAGGAGGGAGAGAGGAAGGAAAGGGGGGGGGGCGCCCCCCTCTCCTTGTCCTATTCGGACTAGAGGGGGAGGGGCACGCGGCCCTGCCCTAGCCTCCTCTCCTCTTCTCCACTAAGGCCCACTATGGCCCATTAAGCCCCCGGGGGGTTCCGGTAACCCCTCGGTACTCTGGTAAAATCCCGATTTCACCCGGAACATTTCCGATATCCAAATATAGGCTTCCAATATATCAATCTTCATGTCTCGACCATTTCGAGACTCCTCGTCATGTCCGTGATCACATCCGGGACTCCGAACTACCTTCAGTACATCAAAACTCATAAACTCATAATATAACCGTCATCGAAACTTTAAGCGTGCGGACCCTACGGGTTCGAGAACTATGTAGACATGACCGAGACACGTATCCGGTCAATAACCAATAGCAGAACCTGGATGCTCATATTGGCTCCCACATATTCTACGAAGATCTTTATCGGTCAGACCGCATAACAACATACGTTGTTCCCTTTGTCATCGGTATGTTACTTGCCCGAGATTCGATCGTCGGTATGTCAATACCTAGTTCAATCTCGTTACTGGCAAGTCTCTTTACTCGTTCCGTAATACATCATCCCGCAACTAACTCATTAGTTGCAATGCTTGCAAGGCTTAAGTGATGTGCATTACCGAGTGGGCCCAGAGATACCTCTCCGACAATCGGAGTGACAAATCCTAATCTCGAAATACGCCAACCCAACAAGTACCTCCGGAGACACCTGTAGAGCACCTTTATAATCACCCAGTTACGTTGTGACGTTTGGTAGCACACAAAGTGTTCCTCCGGTAAACGGGAGTTGCATAATCTCATAGTCATAGGAACATGTATAAGTCATGAAGAAAGCAATAGCAACATACTAAATGATCGAGTGCTAAGCTAACGGAATGGGTCAAGTCAATCACATCATTCTCCTAATGATGTGATCCCCTTAATCAAATGACAACTCATGTCTATGGCTAGGAAACATAACCATCTTTGATCAACGAGCTAGTCAAGTAGTGGCATACTAGTGACACTCTGTTTGTCTATGTATTCACACAAGTATTATGTTTCCTGTTAATACAATTCTAGCATGAATAATAAACATTTATCATGATATATGGAAATAAATAATAACTTTATTATTGCCTCTAGGGCATATTTCCTTCACACCCCTCTCGAGATATTTGAGTTTAAGATCCACTAAGAGAAAATCAAGAACTGGAACTTATATAGTGGTCGAGCATCATATTAGATCCGAGTTAGAGTTCTTGTACTTATTGCTCTTGGGAGCTGCACATTCTCTAGACGGATAGGTGTTGGCTTGGGTGTCGAAGTGTAATTGTCGTCACCAAGCTAAGTCTTGAGCAACCAAGGGTAATTGTGGTTCACGAACAAGTCTGTCGAAGGTTCAGAGATTGCCAATAAGAATATACCTCGAGTGAATTCAACCAAAGTATGATCAACTTTGGGTTGAAGGAGAATAGGACGGAGAGAAGTTTGCTTCTGTGTTCAATGACAAGTCCCTCCAACGAGACGAAGCTCTTTTGCATAAGAGTGAACTGGTCTACCAAATCATCTATCGCCATCAAGCACCACTGATTCATTCTACTCTACTACATTCCTTTAGTAGTTTATTTTTAGTGCTCTGTACCTCGATAGATATCTCTGATCACTTTCATTTCTTTTGCTCGTGTAGTTTTCTATCTCTATGTGCTATAGTTTATTTTATCTGTTTTACGCTTCATTGTTTCTCTGTCTAGCAGTGTGTGATCATAACATGTTATCTTCACTACAAAAAAAATACACTTCCGTGATGATACGTGTTTGTCACAGTAGGTCACGTTTTTTGTCATGCATGTACATCCATGATGATTCTATGACAGAATCAAGATAGTCATACCTGTGCTGTCGTAGAAGTGTTCCATGACATTACCAAAATTATCATCACGGAAGTGTCCACTTCCATGACGATAAATCGCGCGTCATAGAAGTGCTTTCGTCAAGGGTGACTGACATGTGGCATCCACCGTAACGGGTCGCCGTTAAGCTATCGGGTTTCGGTTTGGATCCGATAACCCCTTAACAGCCCGGACCAACGGGGATTTTCCACGTGTAAAATTATCATTGGCTGGAGGAAACACGTGTCGGCTCACCGTTGGGACAGATGCCATCCACTCATTGGACAAAATGCTCCAATGATACGTTGACACGTGGCACGGCCCGACAGAGGCCCATTCCTGTGAAAAGGCCGGCCCGTTTGAGTTGGTCAAAAGATAGCGGGCCGGCCCACGGAAAGCCTGTTAACGACCTGTTCGCACATAGGCCATTTACAGCCCGCTAACCCAGGGCCCGTTACGGCCTATCCGAATTAGGCCCAGTAGAGTCATCTGGGCCGTCCAATATGATTCCAGCCCGTTGTAAATTCCGGACCATGTATGGCCCATGATGTCTTTCGGCCCAATAAGGCACTTGGTAACTCTTGGCCCATTAACGACCCGTGGTGAAAGTGGCCTGTAATGAATAATATATCACTTTATACCCATTAACGGCCCATTATTCCATTGGGCCGTTTCAAGCCCATGTTATCTTTCGGCCTTCTCAGAGCCCATTATTCTTGGGCTCATTTCCAGCATTCGGTTACTTACGGCCTGTTACTGGCCTTTTCTACTTGTGGGCCAAATTCAGCCCGTGGTTACACTCGGCCCGTTGGTGGCCCGTTAATCCGTTGGGCCATTTTCATAGCATCATCAAATACGGACGATTAACGACGACCCGTTATGGTCAGCCCATGAACGGGCGATTCCAACTCTAGCCCGTTTAAGGCCCATAATGCGGTCCGTTAGCGGCCCATGTTTGGCCAATCGATCATACGACCCCTAGAAGGCCCATTGATGCTACTCACCGTAGAAGGCACATTGTTTCTATGGCCCGTAGGAGGCCCAGGGTCACTACAATAAATATGTAGCCCATGGTTATTGTGGCCTAGTTTTAAAAAATAGGTTATTGCGGCCACTAGCAAACCGCGGAAAAAGAACTGCACTGACTACAAGCAAAAAAATAAACAAGACAACAAGGAAATAAATAAGCAAGCAACTTACGCTAGGCTATCACGGCTATTACACATATTACATCCACTGCGCATCAAAGTTCGCCACCAGTGCAAATATAGGGAACAAAGCAGCATACCACATACACTAGTTGTCAAAGTTGGCGACCAGTGCAAATAAACGCCACAGCAAAACAAGTCCAGAACTGAAACCACTTCAGAAGAGCTCAAGAAACAATATCCTAGGTACCCATAATGCTGGCAAGATGCTTAGCAAGCTTATTAACTTTCTGTTGTTTGGCACTTAAATCCTCCAGCGCTTGCTGTTGCACAAGAAAGGATGCATCTGAATTCTGCAGGGACTTCCTCAGTCCTTCGGCTTCTTGCCGCAGCACAACTGACTGATGCCTTTCAGCTTGTAGTTGAGACTGAAGAAGTCGAAGTGATTCAGTGTTCAACGCAGGACTGTGGGGTTTTCTCACTGTCTACAAGATCATTTTTATCACCTTTCTTGGAGACCAACAGGGTTGTCTCACTATCTTGAACCTTATCTGCATTACTTTCTCTACCATTGCATAGTGGAGTGCTCTTCTCCAATATTCGGTTCGCATACTACAAGAGAAACAAGCAGACACATCACAGTTTAGCATGTAGTATACGAAACTCATTTTGGTAAACCAGTTCAGTAGTAAGGTGGACAGGATAACAACATGAAACAAACATATATCTATATACTATGTTCACTGTATTTTCCATATCATTCTAGTTTATGTTGCCAAATCAAGATAGAGACACAGTTCAGCTCATATATTTTTAAGACATAACAACATAGACAAAATATAAGTGTGAGAAACTACACAGCATTGGGAACACTTGTAATGTGCATCACATGAGAACACAACTTTTTATACAACTGAAACTGAAATCAACATAGAGCAAGAAGTTAGAACAACAATCCAGTGAAAGAAATAGGTTTTAAACATACAGTTGCGCCATTGGAGTTTCAATTGGATCCTTCAAATTCGAAAGTAGTTGGTATGAGTAAATACAGGGATGCAACAGCAAAGGAGTATGGACCATAGCTACGGAATCTGACATGAGAACAGTTGCTCTTCTGCTTTAAACGTGAAGTTTGGGTTTGCTGTGGTGGTCTTCATGCTTTGGGCACTGCAGTTGCTTTACAAACTGCTCGTGTGGGGGTACTCTATGGTGGACATGGTGCTTTGTCAACTAGAATTGGGTTACTATCCGCTGGGGTTGGGGTTAGATGGGTTGTAGCTGGTTCTCTGTCCAACGGTGTAAGTGTGCAATCTAGAAGAGTCTCGATTATGTGTGGTGGGGCTAGTTCGTGGGCCGGTACAACCATGGTTCTATCTGCATTGACGGGTAGCACTATCTTTTGTGAAGAACGGGTTTTTGCTCCCTTAGATACTGCCATCACCCCCTCCAATTCAAATGGCTGATAAAGAATAAAAGAAATTGAACGTACAAACATTGTATGATAGACATATGTGATAATTCACATATATGTTGTCTAACCAAACAAGACAGCATGACACAATTTCACATATATGATGCCTAACTAAACATGATAGCATGACACAATTTCAGATATATGATGGATAACTTAACAGGATATAATGGCACAATTCAACATATGATGAGTATCTAAATAGGATGACATGACAAAACTATATGATGTCTTTCTAAAATAGGTTGGGATGAAATAATTCACATACATGTTGTCTAAGTAGACAGGATGGCATGATATAGTTGACATAATTGATTCATATACTAAGCAGCTGGCACTCGCATGTATGATCTCTAAACTAAGCAGATGGAATTCAATATTGTGCATATGATGTCTAAACTAAGAAATGCAAGACACCATATGCATGATATGAGAAATATAAACATTGCAACTTAGAGCATACACCTCAGGTGGGATATAGGACTGGTCATTTGTCTCTGAATCCTCCTCTGAGGAGCTACCTGTAACCATCGAGATATATGCTTCAATAGGTACCATTGCCTGCTCTGAAGACCTTGTTTTCACTCCTGATTTTTCCATAACCAGCTCAAATGGCTGATACACATGAAGAGTAGTTCAATATACATAGATTGTTGAAAAATGGAATACGTAATAAAAAAAGATGGCATGAGATAATTCCCATATATGATGCCTGGCTACATGGCGGTGCATAATTCACATATATGATAACTGGCTGAAAAACATGGCATTGCATAATTCACATATTTGATATAGAAAGCAAACAGGAGGCATTCACACAAAGCATGTCTAATCTAAGCAGATGGCATGGCAATGCAAGACACCATATGCATGATATGAGCAATATAACCCTGCCAAGTTAGAGCATGCACCTCGGGGGGGGGGGGATACGACTGGTCATCTGTCCTTGAATCCTCCTCCTAGGAGCTATCTGTAACCAGCAAGAAATCTGCATTGACAGGTAGCACTGACTGCTCAGAAGACCTTGTTTTCACTCCAGATTTTCCCATGACCGACTCAAATGGCTGTTGCACAGGAAGAGTAGATGAATGTATAAACATTGTTAACAAAAGGAATACATTATGAAAAAAATATATGGCATGATACAATTCACATATACGATGACTGACTAAACAGGATGGCATTGCATGATTCACGTATATGATGCCTGTCTAAAGAAGATGGCATTGCATAATTCCCATATACTCCCTCCGTTCCTAAATATTTGTCTTTTTAGAGATTTCAAATGGACTACCACATACGGATGTATATAGACATATTTTAGAGTGTAGATTCACTCATTTTGCTCCGTATGTAGTCACTTGTTGAAATCTCTAAAAAGACAAATATTTAGGAACGGTGGGAGTATGATATAGAAGCCAAACAGGTGGCATTCACACAAAGCAAATCTAAACTAAGCTGATGACATATAAGATGTATAAAGTAAGCAATGCGAGGCGCCATATGCATGATATGACAAACATCAACATGCCAGGTTAGAGCAAACACCTCAGGTGGTAAATAGGAGTGGTCGGCTCCCTCTGAATCCCCATTTGAACAGTTATCTTCCTCTGGAATACAATCAGGAATGGCGGGAGGGGGGGGGCACTTCGCCCACCATGGAGCGGCGCCTGCATGACACTATATTCCCACACAACGGTCTTCTCTTTTTCTCTACATGTTGAGTACGATTGTGTACAATAACTGACATGCATAATAAAAAAATAGTTAGATTATGTAAGGCCTAAGGGGTGCATGCAGAAATCAAGACTGATGGTAGCAAACGAGTGGATAGATCCAAAGCTAATGATATCAGGTAGATTATAGCTTCAGTTTAAAAAGATAGACAATGGATCATCTACTGTTTGTTGCCCCCCAACAACCACATAGAAGACCCCAGATGAACCAGATAGTAGATAGATACTATTCGTTGCTGCCTCGATATGTGCCCCACGGGCATTTTAAAACTCAAGTTTGAACGATAAAGTAGCAGGTAATAATAACCGATGTATAACGTAAGCAAACACAAAAGAGTGCGACCTCTCTTCCGGAACTGTGTAGTCCTCAGGTTCATCTGCTCAGTCGATGATGGTAATGCAGTTGACGTGGCTGCCGGCAATGGGGAAGATGATATGAGGTGGCGAAAGAAAGTCTGCAGGGGGAATCTCTACTGCAGTGAATGCTTCTGTCGATGGTGCACCTCAGGTGGGGTGGATGATGGCACGGCAGGAGCAGGACATAACACACAAAGTTTTCTTTGACGCCTATCTGAAAATGAAGTAAATCTGTAAGGGCTCCTTAGAATTGGAGGATTCTATAAACGCAGGGACATGAAAAACACAGGAATAGGATAGGAATGCACGTGCAAAACAGAGCGTTTGGAAACATAGGATTTCTGTCAACCTTGGTGTTTGGTTCACATGAATTGGAAGAACACAGGAATGAAGAAACATGGTCAAATTAAAGTCAAACCACGTGAAAATGAAAAAATAAATAAGAATCTTATTATGTCAGTAATGCAATTAGTCCTGTTCTTCATGCATATTAATTTGAAAAGGATGTCCAAGTGGATATTAAAATTCCTACATTTTTTCTTTGAAAGAGGCACCAAAGGAAAAAATCCTCCAGTTTTGCTTTGTTCCACTCCTTCTAACCAAATGCACGAATAGTAGTACCATAGTAGTTCCATAGCAAAGGATCCCTAAGGGATTGATATGAATGCAGAGTAACAAAGTGATGCGATGAGTGTACAACCTCTTTGGCATAGCCTTGTCGACCTCAACATCATTGGGTTGGACGTGGAGGATGGTGATGCTGATGTGACTGTCGGAGGCGGGGAAGAAGATCTGAGGCCTCTGGAAACGGCGCCGAGGGTACTGCTCCGCTGTGATGGACGGTTCTTTCATTGGAGCAGCTCCGGTGAGGTGTACAGCGGCGAGGCTGAAGCAGGACAAGACAAACAACGTTAATATGAAGTGGGACTCTAATATCATCTGCAATAGATGATGTAAAATACATCACCAAAAAGTGCCAGATGTAAAACGCATCAGCCGCGCCACGACCGCTCTGACAGATGTTGTAAATACTGTTCATTCTGAACTTAACTGAAGAAACTGAACTTTACAGTCGAAACTGATTGAACTAGTAGCAGAGCATTGCAATAGATGTTTAGGGCGTTCGAGCACTAGTAGCAGAGAAGCAGTGATCTAAATCAGCAGCCGCTCGAGCAGGGAACACACTAGCAGAGAGCAAGTCATGCAGCAGCACCGCGAGCGAGTTCTAAAGAAGCAACTCCTGTAGCTGCCGGAGGTCGTGCAGCAGCAGCGCGAGCGAGAGCAAGAGCAGAGCAGCAGCACGAACGAGAGCAAGAGAGGAGCAGCAGCGCGACCGATAGCAATAGCAGAGCAGAGTAGCAACACAAATGAAAGCAAGAGCAGTGCAGCAGTGCGATCGACAACAAGAACGGAGCCACAACGCGAGCTAGAGCCGAAGCAGTAGCAGCAGCACGAGCGAGAGCCGGAGCAGCTGTAGCTAGTGCTGGTGTGGAAGTCACCACCGAGGAAGCAACGACATGGGGGAAAGACACCATGGATGTAGTGGCCGACGATGACGCGGTCGATGGAGACCCGCCATGGCTGCTCGGTATCGAGCACCGATAGCCCCACGAGATCGAATAAAAGATAAAATGCAGCAGTGGGTGCAGAACCTCCTTGGTGGCGCCGAGTAGGCCTCGGCTTCGTCGGAGGAATTGGTGAGGCTGCTGCGGTTCCGGTGGGGCAGGTCAAGACGGTGCTGTGGGGATGGAGGTGGCACGATAGACGAGGCGAACATCGGGGCAGCTCCTTGGAGGTGGAGGACGGGGCGGCTGATCCGGCGGGACGACGAGATCGACGACGGATCCTCATCTGGTGCGGTGGATGAGGGACGGCGAGCTGTTGCGGTGAACGACATCATCGGGGAAGAGTCTCCGGCTGGGCGGTGGCCGGGAGGCCAACGGAGGAGCGTGGGGTTTCGCGGGTTTTGGCGGCCTCGGTGTATGAATGGGGGGGGGGGGACGAAGGGGAAGGTAGGGGGAGCTATGGCTTAGGGACGCGCTTGTCCGAAATGTAGGGTAAGTTACCAGCGTACCCCCACCGGTTTTGACCACGCGACGTCGAGCCGACGTTTCTGGCTGAGGGGTAGAAGGGGGATTTCGCATGTCTGGGCTGCGGGACCGATTTTGGATGAGGAGGGAGTTTTCGCGTGTGTCGAAATTTCGATATAACAAGGCGCGACGCGGGTTGAAGAAGCGGGAGTTTCACAGTAGATGATAGAAAAGATACTCGAGCTTGAAAGTTTCGGGATAACAAGGCACGGATTCCATGTTCGACAGAACAAACTTAACGTGTAAAAAAACAATTCATACAAGACACAAGAGAGTCATGTCCCTTTTTACTATATTGCTATAAATGCCATTGAAAAAACTAAAAGAAAAATGTAAAAAACCCCGGGAGAACAAGATTACCCTGTACAGTACCAAATCAATTCGCACTTCCCTCGGCAACAACAAAAAACAAATCAATTCCCACCACAAGAAAGAGTCATGTCCCTTTTTATATGATTACAAATGCCAGGATCTCGAATTTCAATTTTTGAATCCACGTTATGTTGAATTTGAATATATCGTTAGGTGACCTTGCGGGTTATAATGGATGTAGTCCTACATTTTGATCTTCCATCATATATGAACATTTTACTCCACCCTATGAACATATATATTGTCGTCTACCATATGGAATAAATTTGAATCAATTTTCCTTATTTGAATACGATTGTTGTCAAGTTATACCATCATTTAAACATTATCTTGGTAACAAAAAACATGCATATAGCAATAAGCATATTTCACTATGAACTACACGTTCCATACGATCTCCAATTCAAATATTTGTATCCATTTTATGTTGAATTCAAATCAGAGTACATTGGTCTAGGTAGCGAGATGTTCGGGATAATATAAACCCTGTTTTCATATGTATAATTTTTGGATGAATTGGGACAAGTTTTGGTATAAGCTTCTTGCAAAACCGGAGATTCTCTCAACAAGCCTCGTGGTTCCAAGAGGGAACGTGTCACCTTTGTGTGCGAAACGATATACGCTGCCTCCCCCTGATTTTCTTTACAGAGGCAAAATAGAACTATATGAGTGCCCTGTTAAATTTTGGAATTATTCCCGGTTCATTTGGCCTTTTCTGTAATTAATTGAGTTTCTGCACATTTAATGTGCATAATTAAAATTTGAACTACAAGCACATGCTCCGGCGCACCAAAGTTGGTTGAAAAATCACATGCGTGTCCTTGGGTGAATTTCTAGGTCCCATGCAAGAAATTGGAATGAAATTCAAACATCTGGGCGTCATGACTCGGCCGAGAACATCGAGAAACTTGGTTTTTAAATTCCTGTAAATCCAAAACTCGCCTAGAAATCATGAAACTTGGCACTAACATGCTGTGGTAAAAAATTGGGCCGAATTGGAACAAGTTTTGGTATAAGCTTCTTGCAAACCGGAGCTTCTCTCAAGAAGGCTCGTGGTTCTAAGAGGGAACGTGTCACCTTTGAGTGCGAAACGATATACGCTGCCCCCCTTGAGTTTCTTTACAGAGGCAACATAGAACTAGATGAGTGCCCTGTTAATTTTTGGACTTATTCCGGGTTCGTTTGGCCTTTTTATACATTAATTGAGTTTCTGGTCATTTAATGTGCATAATTCAAATTTGAACTACAAGCACATGCTCCCGTGCACCAAAGTTGGTTGAAAAATCACATGTGTGTCCTCGGTTGAATTTCTAGGTCCCATGTAAGAAATGGGAGTGAAATTCAAACATCTGGGCATCGTGGCTCGGCCAAGAACATTGAGAAACTTGGTTTTAAAATTCTTGTAAATGCAAAATATGCCTAAAAATCATGAAACTTTGCATGGTGTCATGCCATGGTACTACCATGCTGTGGTAAAAAATTTGGTCGAATAGGAACAAGTTTTGGTATAAGCTTCTTGCAAACCGGAGCTTCTCTCAAGAAGGCTCGTGGTTCTGAGAGGGAACGTGTCACCTTTGTGTGAGAAACGATATACGCTGCCCCCTTGATTTTCTTTACAGAGGCAACATATTACTATATCAGTGTCCTGTTAAATTTTGGAATTATTCCGGGTTCGTTTGGCCTTTTTTATACATTAATTGAGTTTCTGGTCGGTTAATGTGCATAATTCAAATTTGAACTACAAGCACATGCTCCAGTGCACCAAAGTTGGTTGAAAAATCACATGTGTGTGTCCTCGGGTGAATTTCTAGGTCCCATGTAAGAGAAATGGGAATAAAATTCAAACATCTAGGCGTTGTGGTCGGCCGAGAACATTGAGAAACTTGGTTTTAAAATTCTTGTAAATCCAAAACACGCCTAAAAATCATGAAACTTGGCATGGTGTCATGTCATGGTACTAACATGCTGTGGTAAAAAAATTGGCCGCATTGGAACAAGTTTTGGTATAAGCTTCTTGCAAACTGGAGCTTCTCTCAAGAAGGCTTGTGGTTCTGAGAGGGAATGTGTCACCTTTGTGTGCGAAATGATATACGCTGCCCCCCTTGATTTTCTTTACAGAGGCAACATAGAACTATATGAGTGTCGTGGTAAATTTTGGAATTATTCTGGGTTCGTTTGGACTTTTTTATACATTAATTGAGTTTCTGGTCATTTAATGTGCATAATTCAAGTTTGAACTACAAGCACATGCTCCAGTGCAGCAAAGTTGGTTGAAAAATCGCATGTGTGTCCTCGGGTAAATTTCTAGGTCCCATGCAAGAAGTGGGAATGAAATTCAAACATCTGGGCGTCGTGGCTCGGCCGGAAACATTGAGAAACTTGGTTTTTTAATTCCTGTAAATCCAAAACACGCATGAAAATCATGAAACTTCAATTGGTGTCATGACATGGCACGAACATGTTGTGGTAATTTTGTTGTTCGATTTGCGAAGGCGCACACATTAACAATCAACAAAGTCATTTTGGAACAAGTGCTATGACGTTACAATCGGAAACACAAGTATTATTGAAACCGTGGGCATTCTACTTACCATTTATGTGCCGCCACGCGTCCCCCTTTTTTATTAGCTAGGAGGCGCTGTGCAGGGTAGCTATTTGAGTAGGGGAGGCGTGCGATCAGACCCCTGCGCGTGTTTATTGGGTGGAGAGCCCTTTGACCTCCATCTGCCGCCCACCTCTCTCCCAAGGTCTCCATTAATGGCGCCCAAGCCCCTGTTTAATGGCGTGGCTATGCATCA
This sequence comes from Aegilops tauschii subsp. strangulata, assembly GCF_002575655.3. Lineage (NCBI taxonomy): Eukaryota > Viridiplantae > Streptophyta > Magnoliopsida > Poales > Poaceae > Aegilops > Aegilops tauschii. The sequence continues at coordinate 152,362,441 of NC_053039.3, forward strand.
CTCGACTGATATTTAAGAGAGAAAAAAGAAAATCTGAAAAGAAAATTTTGCACGGATCTTGATGTAAGATCCGACGGGCCTATATAGCATCTACTGCGACTTATAGCAAGACTGATGAATATATAAGGACGACGACAGTGTATAATAATTGTCTTACATAATTAGGAAGATAATTAAAAAAGCCACATGCGGCTATGCCCGAAATACACAAGGGCAAAAGAAGAAGGAAGACAACGATTTGGCTCGTTGATCTCTACTTTCTTGATGCGTTGCTACAGGCCGCGGGAACTAGTCTCCGCGGCGAGCGGCGATGAGCTCTGTCGTGTCCTCAAGACGCTGCTTGAGAGCATCCACGGATTCCTCCACCAGCCTTTGGCGCTCGATGCGGAGCATGTCATTCTCGTCCATAAGTTTCTTGACGATGACGCCAGTCCTCTTCAACAAGGCACTAGTCTCCTCCTGCTGCTCTGCACTTCCGACGATCTTCGCCCTCAGCAGGTCGCGCTCGGCCCGGAGCCTCTCATTGCCCTCCCTTAGTTGCCGGATGACACCGGTAACCTGTTCAAACGAGGCTTTCATGTCGTCCTGCAACCTCGCCCAGCCGGAGATCTGATCCATCTGGCTATGGACGATCGCATGCATGCGCCTGTAAGAGTTGTCGCCTCCCCGCGAGACGTTTTTCCAGGCCGTCGCAGCGTGGCGGGACATCTCTGCTGCTTCCGCATTGCGGCCGGACCAGCCTGCTGCATCGACGGCGCGGCGGGACCTCCGTGCTGCTTCGGCGGCGTGACGGGAACTCTGTGCTGTTACTTCCGCGCGGTGGGACATGTCGGCTACTTTCGCGGCGAGGCGGTACATCTCTCGTGCTTCCGCTTCCATGCTCGCCTCTCCCTGGTGGTAATCTCTCGACCCAGAACTCACGCTGGCCATGGCAGACGCAAGGGAAGGATGCTGAATGACTTGTTTGTTGTTGTGGATGAGGAGTTGACGAGGAATGTGCAGTCATCTTGGCATAGTAGTATTTATAACCGAGTACCAATACACTCCTAAGTGGGAAACCGTTTAGGTTGTGATTAGTGTGAACATGTTTGCAATTAAATATAGCATGGTAGTAATTTGGAATGTGACGAGACGCAAGCTCAAAATTTATTGACGGTTCTAGTTTTGAAGTGTGGCACTATTCCCGGATGGCGTAACGTGGGCACGTGTTCTGGGCCATGGTGTAGCATATGCCATGGTACCTCTTTTTCTACTGCTGTGTACGTGCAATAACTGGCACCGTCGGATACATATCTTACGGTTATTGGGGCATTCGACAGGAATAGCCTCGTGGTGAGCTATAGACTAGTCTTTTTTTCACACGCATTACATCGACACATATCATCTCTCTCCCTCTTTCCCACGCACACACCTATCTCTCGGGATTTCTCACACGCACCATCTCTAGCTCCCTAGGTCGATGCCACCCACATACACTTTTACTCTGAGTTTAGTACGTTATACAGGAAGAGAAGTGGTGCACGCATGCACTCGTCCTCTCTCACACACGCATCTGTAGCTACGAGTTGTAGTGTTCTCAACCATCCATCCGACTGGCTCTATCATAGGTTTCCCGTTGCTCCTTGGCCTTGAGATTGAGAAGTTTAAAACACGGAGGCCAAGCTGGATGCGTGAGGTTTTGGTTAATGTGCGGGCCGCACACGGCACCAACACGACACGAGCTTCGTCTGCGTGGTGCGCAGTCGGGTGAGTTGTCCAAGTATAGACACAACCAGGCCCTCCTTGGTATCTACGCCTCGACTTATGCACAGAGAAATTAGGATAGGAGGGAGTACTACTACTAGTAGTACTACTACTTTGATGTGTCGTGTCAACTCGCACAAGTATGCAACACTTCCTGAACAAACAAGCATATAAGCTATTATACTTCTTACCCAAAGGACCTTTATATCCAACAGACACAAAAATATCCGTTTGACTGTTGGAAATTACTTTAACTGCTGATCTGATGTCGAAGTAATTGCTGCATCGCCACCAAAACCCACCATCCTCTTAAGCTAAAGTTGGCCGAGCTAACCCCTATATTAGCATATTACTAAGATAAACAAAAGGCACTGTAGAATCATTTAGGAGGTGAGCTTGTCAATCTGAATGTGGAGGGACACCGTCCTCGACAACCCAGCCTCGGCCAGCAGCTTGGGCGGAACTGTGAAGAAGATCAGCTCCTGCACGGCGACTTCGCCGGGATCCTTGCTACTTGTCACCTCCATTTCCACCTTGATTGCGTCGGTCCTGCCTTTGGGCTCCCCCGGCGGGCTGTTCGCCCACAGCTTGGCCACGTAGTGCGGCAGTGGGGATGCCCCCGCTCTAATGTAGACGACCGACACGGCGATGGGCGCGCCGATGTCGAGCACGCCGCCGACAAAGAAAAACGCGCGGCCGTCCTCCTCCGCAAACAACAAGAGCCGTGGCTCCGACAGTGGCACTTGCAGCTGGAGCACCTTGCCATACTGGATCCTGTGCACTGGCATGGGATGCACAGTGCTGATGTGGTGGGAGAGTGCCGCCGGCGGGCCTTCGTAGCTGCAGACAGGCACGGGGCATTTGCAGGGCGCGAGCGGATACACGCTCTGGTGATCAGCGAGCTTGTGGTAAGTGCCGTAGAGTCCACAGCCTTCGTGCGGGCACTCCACCCTCACCAAGGAGAGGACGGCGTCCACCGCTGTGTTCCGCACATCGAAGCCACCGTCGCGCTCGCACTTCTGGCACTGCCGCTGGTTCCCGGAGCGCTCGACGCGGCAGTCCACGCAGGCCAGGTGCCCTCCCTTGCACTGCACAAATCAATCGAACAACACATCAATCAAGAAACCCGCACCTTGCTCGATCAGCCAAACGGACAAGGTGTATTTGAACCTCATACACTGGAGGCTTCAAGGGGCGGAGGCACAAGGGGCAGTGGAGCAAGGTGAGGCCCATCGAGACCATAGAGAGCTCCATCGTCGGGTTCTGTTCCGTCGGCATGATCTCGCCCTCCTCGTGCACAACCATCTCTCGCTTTAGGGCTGGGGCATTACAAAGCTTTACCGTCACATATTCATACTACTTCAAGGTGCATTAAATCAACACATGCAAGTATCAGAAGGAAAGTCACGGCATGCGTGCATGCGTTGTAATTAATGCATCGGTAAATGCTAATTATTAAAATATATCGAGTGCAGTGCTTTGATGTGCCGCGTCAACTCATACAACAACGAGAAGTTTGATTACAACGCCCTCTCCCTCGCGGACTGAGCTCCGGTGCCTTAACTGCACCTGCCTTTGGCTGTATGACAGGTGGGCCAGCCACCAGTTGGGCCCACCTGTCATACACCCAAAGTAGGAGCAGTAAGTCAATGAAGCCACGCCACTCCCTTGCCCATGAGCGTGGTGGCTGGCAGGACTAGGAGAAGCTTTCGCTACACGCTCTCCCTCCCGCACGCGATGGACATGCAGTAGTTCATTCGGTGTCAGATGGCCAGAAGCATACTATAGTACTCCACTGCAGTAGTACCATCATTGTTCGACTTCCCGAAGAGGCGAAGAGCCAAGCGCAGCCCGGACGCTCGTGTGGCAGTTTCATGTGTAGAGTAGTCTAGGATAGCGTGTATCGTGCCTCTAAGCTTAAAATTGTTGGGGTCGGCTCCATGCTATGAGCCCGTCTCGAAGCAATTTTTTGATTAAAATAATCTTCTGGCCCTACCTGTCATCCTGGTGATTGTAGTTTGCATGCTCATCTGGTCAAGACATGAATCTATATTTTAATTTGTGGTGGGATAAATGTTAGAGGTTGCAGCAAATATATTGTACACCGCGGGTCTTTTAGCCAAGTTTAGAGGCAATCATGTGGGGCCAGTGCTATGATGTGTCGCGTCAACTCGTACAACGAGGAGAAGCTTGATTTTACTACTACACGCCTGCTCCCTCGCCCATGAGCGCGGTGGCTCGCAGACAAGGACATGCTTTTGCTTACTACTCCCGTACGCGGTGGACGGACATGCGTCAGTTGGTTCGATACTGTAGAAGTAGTAACATCATTGTTCGTCTTCTTGAAGAGGCGAAGAGCCAAGCGCAACCCGAACGTGGCAGTTGCAAACGCTCGCATGGCAGTCTTTGTGTAGGGGTGGGGCGTGGTGTGGAGCCTTGGAGCACGCATATAGGCAGGCTCTTGCATGAGACAAAATTGCTATGTGAGCCCACTTTTGTAGTACTTGCTAGTATAGCCCTGTGAATCTGAAAGGAGTATTTGTCTTTGTAGAGATTTCAACAAGTGACTAGACTACACCCTAAATGAGTACATATGGAGCAAAATGAGTGAATCTACACCGTAAACAAATACGTAGTTCTCTCGTTTTCCTCTCCGCCTTGGTCGCGGTGCACAATATTGAGTATACTACTACTGACTAGTCTCTTTTTGACATGCATTTGCGTTGATACGGCTTGAATGCCAACGACGCAGAGGGTAGCGGTTCCCGAAACATTGAACAGTCAATGATGCCTCCGCACTCAATTAGCATGCAGAGGTAGGAGTAAGTAATTGGAGAAGCAGAATGGAGCCAACACGATGTGAATGCAACACAATTTGGACTCTCATACAAAGGTGCCCCACCACTCCAATCCATCTACTCCTAGTCTCTGCGCAACACTGCCCACTCCAATCCAAGACCAAGACCAAGTGACCAGAAGCCACAAGCACCCATGCCGTCAATGGACGCGTGCGACAGTCGGCTGTGCCAGGTCTTCAAAGACGCCGACCTGCGGCCCCGCACCGTGGAGCGTTTCCAGAAGGTACTGGCGACCGCCGCGTCATAGCCCTCGTCGACGCCGGCTTCGCCTCTCGCATGTCCCAGATGATGGTCGACTCCATCCGCAGGTTCACCCCCGTCAAGAAGCGCGCGGACGACCTTGCCGTACTGCTCCAGCCCACGCGCCCAGGCTCCTCGTTGCGTGCCACCCTCATCGGCCTCCAAGGTGACGAACTCTTTGAAGCACTGGTGGCCCTGCAGCTGCCGAAGGTCGCGGCGAAGAATGTGCACCTCGAGGCCGCGCTCGCCGCGCAGCGCCTCACCGTGCAAGAAACCGTCGATCTGCACATCCATGTCTACAAGGAAATCGTCTACATAGGCCACTACAAGGCCAACGAGGATAGAAAGACGTTGGCCTTCTTCAGCGGCTGGAATCTTTGGACGCCATTGTTCAGAAGCACGTCGACCTGGCCACGGAAGCCGCTGCTACTTAGCCACCGTTCGATGGGCCGGCGCCCTAAGTCGAGGAGGTGGACGTCGTCGATGGATGCATCTTTCTTCTTGCCTCCTGTAACCAGCAATGCATCGCCTTGTGGCCTTAATGTTTTATTGGTGTATGGCATTTTTATTCCATTCATAAATGACATGTGTGATCCCTTGCTCTTATTCGGCGTTAATTATATGTAGTATCACTGTCTTCGACCTGGTGTACTACCTAGGTCTTGGTTTATTAGTCCCTTTTGTAATTTGTGCTAAATTTTGACCAAGGATTTAACTGACAAAATGTTAGTGCATGTCAACAAAAATTATATCATTTGATTTGTATTTGAACATAGTTTTCAATAATATAATTTTGGTGACATGCATGAACCTTTTGTTAGTCAAATTTATGGTCAAAATTTGGCACAGATTACGACGGGGAGCAATAAACGAGGGCGGAGGTAGACTGGTCCGTCACCATCGTGTTTTGTGTGTAATTTTGACCTCAGCGACCCAACCTACATGGAGAGAGTGCTGTATATATTGGCGCAACAACCAAACTTATAAAGTATATTCAAAACTGAGCGTTACTACAAGTCATGAGTTCAAAACAAGAAAGTGGGTACATCATGCCTGTGCCGTTCACGTCGCACCCCTACACGGTCGCGGTGCACAATGTAGACTAGTCTCTTCTTGACCCGCATTTACATTGATACGGCTTGAATGCCAAGGAGGGAGAGGGTAGCGAATCCCGAGACGTTGAACAGTCAATGATGCATCCTCAATTAGCATGCAGAGGGAATTAATTGCAGAAGCAGAATAGAGCCAGCACGATGTGAATGTAACAGAGTTTGGACCCTCATATAAAGGCGCCCCACCACTCCAATCCATCTACTCCTAGTCTCTGCGCAACACTGCTCACTCCAATCCAGGACCAAGTGACCAGAAGCCACAAGCACCTATGGAGGCGATGGACGCGAGCGGCAGTCGGCTGTGCCAAATCATCCAAGACGCCGGCCTGCGGCCCCGCACCGCGCAGCGTTTCCAGACGGTGCCGGCGACAGCCGGCGTCGTAGCCCTCGCCGACGCCGGCTTCGCCTCTAGCATGGACGACATGATGGTCCACTCCATCCGCAAGTTCACCGCCATCAAGAAGCGCGCGGACGACCTTGTTGTACTCCTCCAGCTCGCGCGCCCAGGCTCCTCATGGCTTGCCACACTCATCGGCCTCCATGGTGATGAACTCTTTCAAGCCCTGGTGGCCCTGCAGGTGCCGGAGGTCGCGACGAAGAATGTGCACCTCGAGGCCTCGCTCGCCGCAGAGCGCCTCGCCATGCAAGAAACCGTCGACCTGCACATCCACGTCTACGAGGAAATCGTATACATAGGCAACTACAAGGCCAGCGAGAACAGAAAGACGTTGGCCTTCTTCCAGCGGCTGGAATCTTTGGACGCCATTGTTCAGAAGCACGTTGACCTGGCCACGAAAGCCACTGCTACTTAGCCGCCGTTCGGTGGGCCGATGCCCTGAGTCGAGGAGGTGGACGTCGTTGATGGATGCATCTTTCTTCTTGCCTCCTGTAACTAGCACTGCATCGTGCCTTAATGTTTTATTAGTAGTATATGGCATTTTTATTCCAGTCGTAACGTTTTCATGGTGAGGTGGGGCTGCAGTTGAGCAAACCGACCATCAGCAAATCCCCACCCCGCCCATCGTGCGTCGGCTGAGTTTAGAATTTAGAAGAGAGAAACAAGGGAGAAGAGCTAGCTGTAGCACGGACGCTGTTGTCAGATGGGACTCGTGTTGATAGAATAGGAGTACTGAGCACTCGTACCTTTTTTTGAGGGAAAAAGTAGTCGTACGTCTAGTACCAATAGTTGGGTGCGTGCGACCTATACCTGTCATCACTTTAGTTCTCCTTTTTGAATCGCAGCTACACTTCATAGTACATATTTTTTCACGCATTTATCCTCGTATATGTACTCCTAGGCTATTTCCACGTGCTACCTTTCGTCGACATGTGGGATATAGAGCATCTGGGTCATAGTGGATGCACGACTCGGAGCATATGTCGTGGTACTTTACATTTCAGACCTCACGAATTACATGCAACCCCCCCGCAGAAGAATAAATAAATAAATGAATTACTACATGAAACCGGATTATTTTCATAGAAACCGGAGCACGCTCATTAAATTTTGGACATAACACGTTTATAAAAAACGACCGGACCTAATCCAGTCTAAGGGCCTCTTTGATTCGCAGGATACTGAAAACAAAGGAATGGGGAAAGTATGATGGCGATGAACCGAGACGAGGAGAACTCTAACTTAGTTAGAGGTTAGAGTTAGATTCTAACGCTGAACTAACTCTAACCAAAGAGGTGTTTGGATGGCAGGGTTAGATTGACAATAAATGCTCTTTCTCAATCATTTAACTACTTTGCACCCTATTTCCTACCAGATTTGGTGTGGCCGGCTCTTGTGTGGCCACCTCCCGCTCACAATTGACATAAACGAACCATCTTTACAAATCAAGCGTGCAAAACATGATAAATTTTATTTTGTTCATACAAATGAGATATCCCACTTAAACATACAAGTCGTCAATAAAGCTTCACAAAAAATATTGCACTCCATGAAACAAAGCATGAGCTAACTCATCATGGAAGTCATTCACGATAGGGAGGGAGCCTGGAGCCCCTCACACGCCCAGGGAGGAGCTCGTCATCGTCGCTCTGGAGGAAGGCTCTGTAGAGCCCAAGCCCCGAGAACCCCTCCGACGCTGGCGCTAGCGAGTTGAGGTCGAGACCAGCATGGGTAGCAGGGCCGCTTTTCGACGACTGCGAACTGAATCTTTGGGCCTCTGGAAATAATGCAAGCCTGAAACTGAAATACCTAGAAAGGCGAACTGAATCTTTGGGCCTCTAGAAATAATGCAAGCCTGAAACTGAAATACCTAGAAAGGTGAACTGAATCTTTGGGCCTCTAGAAATAATGCAAGCCTGAAACTGAAATACCTAGAAAGGTGAACTGAATCTTTGGGCCTCTAGAAAGATTTATTACCTCCTCAAGAAGCATCAACAATTCCATGCGTGCACCACAAATCTATACCAAGTTTAATCAGGATCTACTTTTCCAAATCAGAATTAGCGCTAGAATGAGCAAGATCAATGATATGGCTATGAGACAGAGAAGGAACGAACAAACTCACCCTCTCGCGACCTCCCTCGTAGATGCGCTGCTGCGACGCACGACAAGGGAGAAAAACGACCGGTGAAGGGGGAGCAGGGCGAGCTTCACAGGCCGGAGGGAGAGGGCGGTTGGAGGGGGCGGCGGAGGCCGGAGGGAGAGGGCGGTCAGAGGAGGGAGAGGGCGAGCGGCGGAGCGGCGCTTGGGCGGACGGCACGATGGGGAACAGGGAGGAGTCGTGCGAGGGGGGGGGGGTCGGAGGGAGCGATCTGGTGCGGTCAAGGGAGATTTTTTTAGTTCTCTTTTAGTGGGCCCGAGGAGAACTAACCCAATTAGAACCTCTCCACCGGGCTAGTTATTTTAGCTGGGTTAGAGCAAACTAGCTCAAACTATCCCCTCCTGTTTGGATACTTTGAGGCTATTTCAACTCAAACTAGCTCTAACTTAGGGATCCAAACAAAGAGGAATAGTACTGTACATGCTACAGTCTAGACCATAGTACATTGTTCTTTATGGCCATATCACCATATTGTTTTCTACTGCTGGTTCACTGGGCTGCCGTGGTTCGCACTGCTGGTTCACTGGGCTACCATGGTTCGCACTCCTCCGACGTGAGTAGCAGTACTAGTATATACACTATATATACCGCATGTTTCTTTGCTCCTTCTTACTAGTACGTACGTACTTCGCCAACATGTGGGAGAGCCGGCATCTGGGTCGACGTGTCATGCACCAGATTAGAGTGGGGAACGGAAGGGGGGCATCAACCCAGTCGTAGTGCCTGTAATTCATGTCTATAGTGAGTAGTCATATCACAAGTCTTTCTAGTAGTAACGCGCCGTCAAATCGCACAGCTCGACCTTTCCAGCAGTAAGTAAGTTGAATCCACTACTCCCTCACCCTCCTCGCCTCTCTGTCAAACAGCCTACGCGAAAACTGCCACGCGTACTGCCCGGGAAAAGCCCAGCCCTCAACTTTTAACTACGCGAAAATAGTTCGAGCTTGTTCGTTCTATATAAATACTAGTACTGTATGTTTATTCACCCGTGGGGTTGTTCAATGAATGGGGGGCCGGGGAGCACAAGTTTAGAATACTACTACTACTAGTAGCAAGTAGGAGTCGTATAGTTAGTCGCGTTAAATAGAGAGTTTCTTTTCTTTAATGCCGCGTACACAAATTGAAACGCTTATTGTGGAGAGAAAGATAATCACTCCACTATATATGTAGGCAGGGGCCTGAGCGCTTGCTTTACTAGGGTTGCTCTCTTCATTCTCTCATCCTCTCCAGATCTAAACAAGACAACAGTAGCAACATTTTCTCTCTGCTCACCACTGATCACAGATCCGACAGGTTCCCTTCGGCCGGTGTGTGTAGAGGACTAGGTGCATCGTTCATGCGGTCATCGCTAGTGAGGGAGGAAACACACAGCTACCGGTGGGGCCCGATCCTCTGCCCGTGCCGTTCTCTCCAACACAGTGCCGGCTCGGGAGGTCCTCCGACCCTTCCTTCCTCCCTGCCATATTGTGCACAGATCCGACCTGTCGTCGCCGACATCCCGACGACCCTCAGGTATAAGTTCTCGAAAGCGGCCTTGCTCTACTGCCCTATCTCCCCACGTGTCTACATGTGCATCCTTTTATACTTCCATCAGCTCTTCTAAAGCCACCTAAATTTTTAGTATTATTAGAGGTAATAAAGCTACTTCATGCATTCGAATCTAGGAATTGGTTCAAACAACGAAGAAAGGGGGGAAACTCGTAGCATGAATCTAGGACTTGATTCAAAGAGGAAATAACAGGGGGAAAGTAGTAGAGACCGGATACCCAACCGGTCTCTTGGTTGAAAAGGGAAATAATGGGAAAACGAAGTACAATGGATAAGGAACATATCTATTATTGGTTGAAAAAAGGATAGAAAGTGGTGGCTGGTGGACAAGTCAATAGAGTTTGTCCAGGATTAGATTTGCTGCCCTCACATAGTAAAAGGTCTCCAGGATTAGATTTGCTGCCCTTACATAGTAAAAAGTCTCCAGGATTAGATTTGCTGCCCTCACATAGTAAAAGGTCTCCAGGATTAGATTTCCTGCCCTCACATAGTAAAAGGTCTCCAGGATTAGAAATGCTGCCCTCACATAGTAAAAGGTCTCCAGGATTAGATTTGCTGCCCTCACAGAGCATGAACAAACTCGACATCACCACTTTATGCCTCCTTGTAGGTACATTGTGCTAATGCGTCCACTATCGTATGTCCTTATACCATTTTTTTGTGCTGTTGTTAATGTAAGGGCGCATGTAAAATGAAGCGATCACACTATTACCTTAAGGACATGTGTAACTAGTGTTATTGTTAATCTAATGCCTCCAGTGATATGATGCAATTAAACTGTGTTACAAATGGTACTCCTGCTGTTTCCCCCAGTATGATAAGTAAGCTGCTTCTTTACACTGCTGAGTGTCCTGGTGCCCCCACGGTCCCATGCCCTTAAACCAACTCTTTAGCTACTGTTGATTTACTATATCTGGTAAACAAGCAATGCCGCCATTAAAGTAATCCCATATTTGACGAATGTCATTGTTGGTCGTAATGCTTCAGGTAACATGAAGCATTGCTGACGTTTTAAAATATCTACTGTCCTTGTGTGGTTGCCATGAACATAATTAAGATGCTTCTTTTCATTTCGTGTATGTTTCGTATCTTCTCATTGACCAGCAACTGTTTACTTTCTATCTTTTTGTGCAGATAGGGATATCCATTTCACCTTGTTGTTATTGTGACCTTTTGGTGAACTGCACAAAACACTTCTTTTTGGAATGAGTGTCTTGTGCAGTTCAACTAAAATGTCACGTGGGCAACATCTCTCAATTTTGGTGGAACTGCACAAAATGGTGATTGCAGTTTCCAAAATCTCCGTTAAATTCGGCTGGTAATCTCGTGCAACATTTTATTAGCCTTTGCAAGATGAGCTGTCATTGTCACCACAATGGCACTTTATTTTAGTGGAACTGCACAAAAGGATAAGCAAATTATAGTGGCACCTTACATGAGCAGGAAAACCAACGTTAATGTTGCTCAATTTTTGTGCAACTACTAAAGAAGAACCTGCCAGCTCACCAGAGCAAGTACTTCTTGCTAGCTGAATGATGCAATCTTTGCTTCATTTTAGGTGAACTGTAGAAAAAGTGGCACTAATTGAATCATCGAGTGGAGTTGCAGGTTGAATTCCAACTAGTGCCAGTGTTATAGTAATCATGCTCTTTATTATCTGTGTTGTGCAAACATGAATACTCAACTGCAGATGTTGTGAGGGTCAAGAGCATTCGCCAAGTTCTTGGGTTGTCTGACACGGCAAGCCAAGATGGATTTAATCCCAATATTCACATTATCAAAAGGCTCTAATGGGTTGGTTCTGAATTGCAAGCTGGGAATCAATGAGATGTGTAGGCATCTTTGTTGTACTTATTATTTGAATCTTATTTGTTGGTTCTGAATCTTGCAAGCTCGGAATCAATGAGATGTGTAGGCATCTTTGTTGTACTTATTATTTGAATCTTATTTGTTGGTTCTGGATCTTGCAAGCTGGGAATCAATGAGATGTGTAGGCATTTTTGTTGAATCTTATTTGTTGGTTCTGAATCTTGCAAGTTGGGAAACATGACATGATGATGCAGAGGACACCAACCATAACAAACCATTCAAACTTGGTAGTATTATCTGTGTGGAAGTGCGACAAATGTGCTGATCGTGTGCGTCCTGAGAATAATAATTCTAATTGTTGTGCATGTTGATCATGTGGCATTGATAGAACGAGCCAATGCATTGCTTGTTTTAAGAATAAATTTCTAGCTAATTAAATTTAAGCAAAGTGACCACTAACACTTGTTATTACAGTGCCAATAAAGACCCGCTTGTGAATCGACATGTGGCAGGAATAGGTTTCTTAATGGAGGCGTTTGAGTGCACCGAGGGTGCATGTTCTGTCGGGCGTGCAGCGGGCGAGGGAGGGGTAGTAACTATTGCCGCCTGTACACACTCAGTTTACTGTTGAATCCAGTTCCCCAAGAGCTGAAAAAACAAACCGCTGCCGCCGCCTAACCACTTGTTCACTTGAAGAGACTCCAATGGCGATCCGAGGGGTGAGCCTGCTTGATATGGACTTCAGCAAGAAGTTGAATGTGATGTACACCAACGATCCGGACTTGGTGAAGCTCTACCTCACCGAGTTCAAGCATGACCTATAGGACGAGAAAGCACAAGGTCGCAGGACTAGACCTTGTGCCCATCCATTCATCTCCTGACAGGGACCAGTGGATCGCCGTCACCCAGATATACATGCGGGATGAGGTTCTCGTCTACCACTGCTGTAGGGCCATCAGAGGTTCTGGAGCATTCGCCTGTTTCATCGGCAGCGCCGACTGCACCTTCGCTAAGGTGGAGAGAAGGAAGAAAGCAACGATTCGGCCATCTGGTGCAACAAGGTTGTCGACATCCAGAAGCAATACAAGATCATCGGCAATGGGCAGGAGAAGGACTCCGTGGTTGACCTCGCCGAGACCATTATCGACCCCTACTACACCAACATGAAAGAAGACAACGATACCAAGGACCTGAACACGTGGGAGGTACCTCTGAATCTAGCCTACATAACCTACGCGGCCAAGGACACATACGCATGCTACGCCATGTACAGGCGGATCTTGGACATGAGGGCGTGTCTGCTTCCCATAACTGACGAGTACACGGACAACCACAGTGTCATGATCAAGCGTGCCAGGAAGGTCTAGATGTTGTACTTTATCTGTTTAAGCACCTTTATCATCTGAGTGTTTCATGCATTAGCCTATGTGTCGTAATTATCTGTTTTGTCCGAAATATTTCTTCTAAGAACCCATTAACCTGTTTTGTTTTTTAGTGGCTATTTGCTTATGTATATGTAACTAGTTCACTCGGGTGCCGTGCTTTGAATCTCCTTCCTCCCAACATATTCCTCTTCTCAGGTGGGCCCAGCAGGTCTCGTACACAGACATATGGGACCAACCACCTATCCATTTGTATTTCTTTATTTTGTTCAATCTTTCGTCCTGTTCCTATACAGCGGCTGGCCATCATAGCCTATGGCGTTGGCCAGGCCATCCCTCTACTCCCACACATTGTCCGGCAGCGGCAGCTCCACCGGCCCACCCTGCACCCGAACAAGTCAACCATCGTACTCCCCTCCGCCTGCATCTTCCCCCGCTCCAGTTCGTTCAGTTTGAGGTCTCGACGTTGTCCTCTGCCTTGGTGCTCTCGCCGCGGCGCCGTCGTCTGTCGTTCCCAACCTGGTCAGCAAAACAAGAGGAATCAGGAGACAACTGTTCGTCAAGAGGCTGATAGTCCCGGGCCCACCAGGTCCATGGCCTAGGTTTTGTTGTTTAACATGGGCATCCCACGACATGTTTCAACTTTTTTTGGATCCAGCAGGTATCAAGGGGCCTCTGGGCCTCCCAGCCTAGCTTGTCTATAACATCAGCAACCCAAGTTATGTTTGTTTTTTCAAGACGATGCACAACTCAGTTCTATTTTTCTATAAGAATGCAAAACCAAACCTATGTTTTCCCTTCTATAATAGTATATATATATATATTTATATCTTATTTTATTACACATATATATAATAGAGACAACATAAGGTTCCGGTAAACCTGTCGTTCGTCCAACCATCTTACTGACCAATGCAGTAATAGACGTGCAATCATGTGTTTATGTTTTTATAACATTTCTCGGTCCAGCCCAACATGATATTTTCACCCAGCCCAGCAAGTCCATGGATTTCGAGAAAAATACAAATGGGCTTTAAATTCTATCATAATGTATAAACGGGCTGCATAAATGCTACATCATTGTTTCACCCAGCCCACCAAATGGACTAAAAAAGCAAATGGCATGGCTGACATGTGGGCCAGTAGGTCGAAGCCTAAGCACTTTCACAAAAAATAAAAATACAAAGGTCGAAGGATAAGCAAGGCATTGTATTTACATCCAACGACCGAGATTCTTCTTCAATCTCTCGTCTTCTTCCCCCAGCGCTGCCGGGACCGCATGCTCCAGCTTTCGGCATCCAGCGGCGCTGTTTTGCACCCCTCGCAGCCAAACGCTACCCCACCGACGGCCAGGCCATCCCTCCACTTGTCGGCACCTCCTGTTGTTCTCTGCCGAGTGTAGGCCCACCCCGCACCTGAACCAGTCAAGTTTATCAGCGTTCGCCCTCTCAGCTTGTCCATTGTTTCTGGGATGTGCAACAGAGGCAAATGAGATCTTGCTTCCGAGGGCATGAAAATATTGCATGAAGGCACGGCTCGTGAACTGGGTGCCGTTGTCGGTGATGATCCGGGCAGGGACCCCGAAGCGTCACACCAATCCTTTCAAGAACTTGATAGCTAACTGAGCAGTCACCTTTCTCACGGCATCTACTTCCGTACACTTTGTAAACTTGTTGATGGCAATGAACAAGAATTCAAAGCCCCCGGCAGCTCGGGGGAAAGGGCCGAGGATATCGAGCCCCCAAACTGAAAACAGCCATGACAAAGGGATTGTCTGAAGAGCTTGGGTAGGCAGATGGATGTTCTTGGAATGGAACTGGCAGGCTTCACATTTGGTGACTAGCTCGACCGCATCTTGGAGGGCCGTGGGCCAATAGAATCCTTGTCGGAATGCTTTCCCAACCAACACCCTTTATCCAATGTGGGAGCCGCACATGCCTTTGTGTATCTCTGCCAGCAGTTCCTTTCCTTCTTCCCGGCAAATGCACTTCAATTTCACAATGTTGGGTTGTCTTCTGTACAGTGTGTCATCGACAAACTGATACATACTGGCCCTCCGGGCTACTCTTTTAGCTTCTTCTTGCTCTTCGGGAAGTTCTCCTGTTTGGAGAAAGTGGACTATGTGCCTTGCCCAAGTTGGAGCCTGTGGCTCGGCAACAAGGACTAGCGGCACCTATTCGTCTGTGGGAGCACATTCCTCGACCACGGGGACCAGTGGCTCGGCAGGAGGGCGCAGCCGGCAATCGATGGGGAGTTGTTTCCGGCAGGGTCCCTGGCAGGAGCCCCGAGAGGCTCTACCGGGAGAGGCTTACCGGAGTCCAGTTTCCTCCTTTTTCGGTCCATTGTCACTGAGGATACGGAGGTCTGAGTGAGATGGAGAACAAAAGTTCCTGGTTCCACAGGAAGCTTTTGCGCAACACACTTTGACAGATGAACAACAATGCTGTTTTCCGCACGGGGTACATGCTCTATTTGCAATCTGTCAAAGTGCTCCTCTAATCTCCTCACTTCCTCGATGTATGCCTCCATCAATGGACTTTGGTAATCCTTGTTGACTTGTCTCACCACAAGTTGTGAATATCCTCGAACGATAAGTTTCTTGATTCCCAATTCATTGGCAATCCTGAGCCCGACAAGGAGCCCTTCATACTCTGTTGTATTGTTGGTTGCCTCCTCCCGGGGAAAATGCATCTGGACGACGTACTTCAGGTGCTCTCCCGTGGGAGCAACGAGAAGCATGCCAACCCCTGCACCTTGTAGGGAGAAGGCACCTGTTTCTAGCACTTCTTGGGGCGCTTCCTTCCCGGGGACCATCCAAATACATAATCCATTCTTGGGGTGCTTCCTTCCCGGGGACAACTGTTTCCAGCACTTCTTCATCAGGGGTTGGCATCCATTCTGCAATAACTCTACCAATGCCCTACTCTAGATTGTCGCTGTCCTTTCAAAGCTCAGGCCAAAGCTGGATAACTCCAATGCCCATTCCACTATTCTTCTGGTAGCCTCTGGGTTTCAGAGTATCCTTTGCAAAGGAAAACGGGTGACCACCATGATCTCATGGGCTTGGAAGTAGTGGCACAGTTTCGTTGAGGCCATGATGAGGCCAAAATCAACTTTTGCACACCAGAGTACCTGGATCTAGCCCCCTGCAATAGGGAGCTGACGAAGTACACTAGGCGCTGCACCACTTTCTTCTTTGCCGCGTCCTTGGGGTGGCCTCTGCTGTCGTGCTCTTCTTTATCCTGATCCACATCTGGCCTTGCCGGGTTGTTCTCTCTTTCTGTCTCTTCTACTTCCCGCTGCGCCACTAGGGCCCCGCTAACCACTTGATTAGTTGCCGCCAAGTATAGCAGGAACGGCCCTTGCGGTTTGGGCGCAACCAAAGTAGGCACAGAGGACAAGTAGGTCTTCAAATCTAGCAAGGATGTATTTGCTTCAGGGGTCCACTTCATGGGTCCTGCCTTCTTCAAGATCTTGAAGAACGGCAAGGCGCACTCGGCAGACTTGGAGATGAACCTGCTAAGCGCGATGACACATCCTGTCAAACGCCTCACATCCTTAACTGCCTTGGGTGCCTGAATCTGCTCGATAGCTTTGATCTTGTCAGGGTTGGCTTCTATCCCCCGATGGGACAAAAAGAACCCAAGTAGCTTGCCGGAGGGAATCCCAAACACACACTTCTCCGGGTTTAGCTTCAAGTTGATCTTGCGCGGATTAGCAAACGTCTCCTCCAAATCCTGGATGAGGGTTGATTTCTCCTTGGTTTTGACCACGATATCATCCATATAGGCTTCAATGTTCCTGTGTAGCTGTGATTCAAAACCAATCTGGACTGCTCTTGCAAAAGTGGACCCGCCACTCTTTAACCCGAAAGGCATAAGCACGAAGCAGTATGTGCCACATGGGGTGATGAATGAGGTCTTCTCTTCATCTTCCTTGGACAGAAAGATCTGATGATACCCAGAATATGCATCCAAAAAAGAGAGCAACTCACATCCTGAGGTGGAATCCACAATCTGGTCGATGCGCGGCAAGGGAAACGGATCCTTCGGGCAGGCCTTGTTAAGATCTGTGAAATCTATGCACAACCTGCATTTTCTGTTAGCCTTGCGCATGATCACTGGATTTGCCAACCATGTTGGATGCAGTACTCCTCTGACCAGACCAGCTGCCTCAAGTTTCTTGATCTCTTCTGCTATGAATTGTTGCCACTCCAAGGCTTGCTTTCGGACCTTCTTCTTGACGGGCCGGGCATGTGGGAAGACAGCAAGGTGGTGCTCGATTACCTCCCTGGGAACACCGGGGATATCAGATGGTTTCCAAGCAAACACATCGATATTCGCCCACAGGAAGGCAACAAGCGTGCTTTCCTATTTGTCATCAAGGGTGGCACTGATAGTGAAAGTACCATCAGCGCCAGCCAGCCCTGTTGGGACCTTTTTCACAGAAGGTGCAGTGGCCTTGGATCTCTTGCTATTGGAACTCTCCGGCAAGTCATCGACAGTCGCAGCATACTCCGAAGAGGTACACTTTCCGGATTCCTTGCTGGTGTCCCTGCTATCCTTCGTCTTTCCCTTGATTTCCTTGGTGGGGATTGTGGCTGTCGTGGCCTCTGCCGCGACTGCGTCCCAATACATCTTATCCATGCAAATGATTGCGTCCTTCTCATCTGACGGAATGGAAATGACTCCCACCGGCACTGGCATCTTCAAAGTGTTGTAGGCATAGTGGGATGCTGCCATGAACTTTGCCAGAGCTGGGCGTCCAAGGATTCCATTGTACGGCAGGGGGAGGTCGACCACATCGAACACAACCTTTTCAGTCTGGTAGTTCAACTCTCCTCCGAATGTCACAGGCAACGTGATCTTCCCCTTAGGATGACTCCTACCGGGTTGATTCCTTGAAACGTGCCTGTGACCTTGAGTTCCTCCTCTGCTATCTGAAGTTTGCTGATGACCTTTGGGAAATCAGATTCAACCCGGCCCCGTCGTCAACCAACATCTTTGTGACTTTGAGGTTGCGGATCGTTGGTGAGACCAACAATGGCAAACATCCTATCGCAGTGGTGCGGTCAGGATGGTCCTCTTCATCAAAGATGATGGGCGTGCATGACCATTTGAGCAGATTCCGAGACTCTACCGCTGGATCCACGACATTGACCTGACGCGCCCACTATTTAAGTTGGCGGTGAGAGGAGTGCAGAGATGCACCTTCGTCAATGCACAGGGCGTCAATGGCCATCTGGAATTCCTGCTCGCTGGTTTCCTCTTCATCCCCTCCATCACAGCCATCATCACAATCCTCCTGCTCTCTGCCCCTGGCGGATTTCCCTTGGTTTCAAAAAGCCTTGACGGGGTGATTTGCTTCACCGCCTCGGCCCTTCCCGCCAGCTCACGAGAGCAAGTACTTCTTGCTAGCTGAATGATGCAATCTTTGCTTCATTTTAGGTGAACTGCAGAAAAAGTGGCATGAATTGAATCATCGAGTGGAGTTGCAGGTTGACTTCCAACTAGTGCCGATATTATAGCAATCATGCTCTTTATTATCTGTGCTGTGCAAACATGAATACTCAACTACAGTGTTGTGATGGTCAAGAGCATTCGCCAAGTTCTCGGGTTGTATGACACAGCTAGCCAAGATGGATTTAATCCCGATATCACATTATCAAAAGGCTCTAATGGGTTGGTTCTGAATCTTGCAAGCTGGGAATCAATGAGATGTGCATGCATCTTTGTTGTACTTATTATTTGAATCTTATTTGTTGGTTTTGAATCTTGCAAGCTGGGAATCAATGAGATGTGTAGGCATCTTTGTTGTACTTATTATTTGAATCTTATTTGTTGGTTCTGGATCTTGCAAGCTGGGAATCAATGAGATGTGTAGGCATCTTTGTTGAATCTTATTTGTTGGTTCTGAATCTTGCAAGTTGGGAAACACGACATGATGATGCAGAGGACAACAACCATAACAAACCTTTCAAACTTGGTAGTATTATCTGTGTGAAAGTGCGACAAATGTGCTGATCATGTGCGTCCTAAGAATAATAATTCTAATTGTTGTGCATGTTGATCATGTGGCACTGATAGAACGAGCCAATGCATTGCTTGTTTTAAGAATAAATTTCTAGCTAATTAAATTTAAGCAAAGTGACCACTAACACTTGTTATTACAGTGCCAATACAGACCCGCTTGTGAACCGACGTGTGGCCGGAATAGGTTTCTTTATGGAGGCGTTTGAGTGCGCTGAGGGTGCATGTTCTGTCGGGCGTGCAGCGGGCGAGGGAGGGGTAGTAACTGTTGTCGCCTGTACACACTCAGTTTACCGTTGAATCCAGTTCCCCAAGAGCTGAAAAACGAATTGCTGCCACCGCCTACCCACTTGTTCACTTGAAGAGACTCCAATGGCGATCTGAGGGGTGAGCGTGCTGGATATGGACTTCAGCAAGAAGTTGAATGTGATGTACACCAACGATCCGGACTTGGTGAAGCTCTGCCTCACCGAGTTCAAGCATGACCTACAAGACGAGAAAACACAAGGTCACAGGACTAGACCTTGTGCCCATCCATTCGTCTCCTGACAGGGACCAGTGGATCGCCGTCACCCAGGTATACATGCGGGACGAGGTTCTCGTCTACCACTTCTGTAGGGCCATCTGAGGTTCTGGAGCATTTGCCTGTTTCATCGGCAGCGCCGGCTGCACCTTCGCTAAGGTGGAGAGAAGGAAGAAAGCGACGATTCGGCCTTCTGGTGCAACAAGGTTGTCGACATCCAGAAGCAATACAAGATCATCGGCAACGGGTAGGAGAAGGACTCCGTGGTTGACCTCGCCGAGACCATTATCGACCCCTACTACGCCAACATGAAAGAAGACAATGATACCAAGGCCTGAACACGTGGGAGGTACCTATGAATCTAGCCTACATAACCTACGCGGGCAAGGACACATACGCATGCTATGACATGTACAGGCGGATCTTGGACATGAGGGCGTGTCTGCTTCCTGTAACCGACGAGTACACGGACAGCCGCAGTATCATGATCAAGCGTGCTAGGAAGGTCTAGATGTTGTACTTTATTTGTTTAAGCACCTTTATCATCTGAGTGTTTCATGCATTAGCCTATGTGTCGTAATTATCTGTTTTGTCCGAAATATTTCTTCTAAGAACCCATTAACCTGTTTGCTTTTTTAGTGGCTATTTGCTTATGTATATGTAACTGGTTCACTCGGGTGCCGTGCTTTGAATCTCCTTCCTCCCAACATATTCCTCTTCTCAGGTGGGCCCAGCAGGTCTCGTACACAGACATATGGGACCAACCACCTATCCATTTGTATTTCTTTATTTTGTTCAATCTTTCTTCCTCTTCCTATACAACGGCTGGCCATCATAGCCTATGGCGTTGGCCAGGCCATCCCTCTACTCCCACACATTGTCCGGCGGCGGCAGCTCCACCGGCCCACCCTGCACCCAAACAAGTCAACCCTTGTACTCCCCTCCGCCTGCGTCTTCCCCCGCTCCGGTTCATTCAGTCTGAGGTCTCGACGTCGTCCTCCGCCTTGGTGCTCTCGGCGCGGCGCCACTGTCTGTCGTTCCCAACATGGTCAGCAAAGCAAGAGGAATCAGGAGACAACTGTTCGTCCTGTTCCTATACAGCGGCTGGCCATCATAGCCTATGGCGTTGGCCAGGCCATCCCTCTACTCCCACACATTGTCCGGCAGCGGCAGCTCCACCGGCCCACCCTGCACCCGAACAAGTCAACCATCGTACTCCCCTCCGCCTGCATCTTCCCCCGCTCCAGTTCGTTCATTTTGAGGTCTCGACATTGTCCTCTGCCTTGGTGCTCTCGCCGCGGCGCCGTCGTCTGTCGTTCCCAACCTGGTCAGCAAAACAAGAGGAATCAGGAGACAACTGTTCGTCAAGAGGCTGATAGTCCCGGGCCCACCAGGTCCATGGCCTAGGTTTTGTTGTTTAACATGGGCATCCCACGACATGTTTCAACTTTTTTTGGATCCAGCAGGTATCAAGGGGCCTCTGGGCCTCCCAGCCTAGCTTGTCTATAACACCAGCAACCCAAGTTATGTTTGTTTTTTTCAAGACGACGCACAACTCAGTTCTATTTTTCTATAAGAATGCAAAACCAAACCTATGTTTTCCCTTTGATAATAGTATATATATATATATTTATATCTTATTTTATTACAGATATATAATAGAGACAAAATAAGGTTCCATTAAACCTGTCGTTCGTCCAACCATTTTATAGACCTTCGCACTTCCTTTATTTTTCGTTTTCATTAATCCTATATCTGAATGTTCTTCCACTTTCTTTTTTGATGTAAACTGAGTTTTCTCCCAATACTTTACCCTAGAACCAACTCAACTGTCCAACGTCTAGCCTAAAAAATGATAATACCCCACATCCTATTAACTCATAAAATTAAAATGATATTTTATTTCGTAAATTGAAAGTTCTCACAAAATAATAATAATAATTGTTTATATAACTTGGCAAGTTAACTCCTAGTGATTGCGTACATAAGCTTGCAAAGATTTTACTGACCAATGCAGTAATAGACGTGCAATCATGTGTTTATGTTTTTATAACATTTCTCTGTCCAGCCCAACATGATATTTTCACCCAGCCCAACAAGTCCGTGGATTTCGAGAAAAATACAAATGGGATTTAAATTCTACCATAATATATAAACGGGCTGCATAAATGCTAGATCATTGTTTCACCCAGCCCACCAAATGGACTAAAAAATGGCCTGGCTGACATGTGGGCCAGTAGGTCAAAGCCTAAGCACTTTCGCAAAAAATAAAAATACAAAGATCGAAGCCTAAGCAAGGCATTGGATTTACATCCAACGACTGAGATTCTTCTTCAATCTCTCGTCTTCTTCCCCCAGCACTGCCGGGACCGCCTGCTCCAGCTTTCAGCGCCAGTGGAGCTGTCTTGCGCCCCTTGCAGCGAAACGCTACCCCGCCGACGGCCAGGCCATCCCTCCACTTGTCGGCACCTCCTGTTGTTCTCTGCCGAGTGTAGGCCCACCCCGCACCCGAACCAGTCAAGTTTCCCACTCCTCTCCGTCTGCGACTCCACTGCCGCGTCTTCCCCATCTCCGGGGCATTCCAGTCTAGGGCCTCGCCGTCGTCCACTGTCTTGGTGCGGGGTGTGGTCAACATGGTCAACAAAAGAGAGTCATCGGAAGATGACTGTACGTGGAGAGGCTGACAGTGGGGACGCACCACTCCCACGGACGCATGCATGCAACTGCATCATTTTTACACTAAAAATAATGTTTTCTCCCCCTGACAACTGGGACCGGCCAGCTACATCTTCGCACGCAAGGAAGTGCGTCCTTATTACGGGCAAAAAAATGATTCTTCCCCCTGACAGCTGACCCACCAGCTATATCTTCGCACGCAAGGAAGTGCCTCCTTATTACGCACAAAAAATGAATACTCCCCTTGCTAGCTGGGACCCACCATAGTGGGAGGCTGACTTGTGGGCCTACTAAGTTGACGCGGATGGAGGGCTTTGTCAACTTAGTCAATATGAACGATTCTAGCTCCAGTGACCGTACGATGTCCATCAACGGCCGTAGTGCTTCTTCAACCTCTGGTCTTCTTGCTCCAGCCACCCAAACCAACGCCGGTCGTGCCGCCTGCTCCTGCCTCCTGTGGACAACTGTGCTGCCGCGGAGGCCTCACCGCCCCTACTACTCCCACCGCTGGCCAGGCCATCCCTCTACTCACCCACACCCCATGTTATTCTGCGGTGACGATAGCGTCACACCGAAGCCGAACCAGTGAACCCTCGTACTCCTCTGCGCGTGGGCATCCACTGATGCGTCTTCCCCGGCTCCGCGTCGTCCCCTTCCTAGGCCTCGCCGTCGTCCACCGCCTTGGTGCTCTTGGCGCGGCATGGTCAATGTGGTCAATGAACGACTTCCATCGGAAGAGTACTGTACGTGGAGAGGCTGACAGCTGGGTCCACGGCCGCAGCAAGGAAGTGCCTCCTTATTACGCGGAAAATAATGATTCCTTTACCTGACAGCAGGGACCCACCGGACGGGCCACCGTATTTCGCGAAAAAAACGTTTCCCCCTGACAGCTAGGACCCACCAGCTACATCTTTGCACGCAAGGAAGTGCGTCCATATTATGGGCAAAAAAATGATTTGCCCCATGACTGCTGGGACCCACCAGCTACATCTTCGCACGCAAGGAAGTGCCTCCTTATGTCAGGACCCACCTGGTCGAAGCGTACATAGCGTTGTCATTCTGATCGCGAATGTGTACGTACATACTGGTCGATCGGTCTGTCTGCAGGCTGCAACGATGAACCATGGCCGAGTAAGGAAGGGCACGTGTCATAGTAGAGGCGCGCACGTAGCATGTACACGTACATACAACCAGGGTGCAAGAAAGTAAATACGACCATGTACGTACATACGGGCGGGGCCTCGAATGCCTACTCGCGCATATGTACGGCTAGGGCTCGTGTACATGGCTGGGTCGGAATAGAGAAACTGCGTCGTCGTGTTCACCGGGAGCCAACTGGCTTGGACGGAACAGCTGATCAAAATGAGGCCTGGCGTACCGCAGAACGGAGGAAACGGCCTTGTGTTCGACCGGCCACGGTCGAAACGGGATCCTGTTCATCGGGAGGGGTCTGGCGTACCGCAAAACGGAGGAAACAAACTTCTCTTGGACCTCCTACGGTCGAAACGGGGTCCCGTTGATCTGGAGGGGTGTGGCTTACCGCAAAACAAAGGAAACGGACTTGTGTTGGAGTGCTACAGTCGAAACGGGGGTCCTGTTCATCTGGAGGGGTGTGGCATACCGCAAAACGGGACTCCACGGGCTACTGTTCATCTCCACCGTCGACCTCCTCCAGCCTCCATGGGCTACTGTTCATCCACCGTCGACCTCCTCCAGCCTCCACCTCCGACCGTTCATCCACGGGCTCTTGTTCATCCAGCCTCCACCGCTCCTCCACCGGTTACAGCTCAACCAGCCCTCTCCACGGGGTCCTGTTCAACCACCCCTCCACGGGCTACTGTTCATCCAGCCCTCCACGGGGTCCTGTTCATCCACCCCCAACCGTCTCGATCGATCGGGGTCCTGTTCATCCAGCGGCAACAACCTCTACTACCATGGGGTCCTGTTCATCCAACCCCCCCACCGGGAACTGTTCATCCAACCCCCCAAAGAACGCTCACTATTCATCAAGGGAAGGAGGCAGCAGGGTTCGATCGGCTTCAGTTAGCAGCAGTAGCGAAGGAATCACTCGATCGGGTTTAGTTAACAGCCAGATTGATCGATTGCTCGGGTTCAGTAACACGTAGCCTGAAGTGCAATCGCTCGGGTTCAGTAGGCGAACACCTCGCTCGGGTTCAGTTAGAGCCCAACGCCTCGCACCCACGCGCGTACGCGTACGTGTACGAGAGAAACGCGCATCGCTCGGTGATGACCCACAAGTATATGGGATCAATTGTAGCTCTTTTCCATAAGTAAGAGTGTCTAACCCAACGAGGAGCAGCAGGAAAAGACAAGTGGTTCTCAGCAAGGTAATGTCTGCAAGTGCTGAAATTGTAAGTAGCAGAGTAGTTTGATAGCAAGATAATTTGTAACGAGCAAGTAACGATAGTAGTAACAAAAGTGCAACAAGGTAGCCCAATCCTTTTGAGGCAAAGGACAGGCCAAAACGGTCTCTTATGATAAGCAAAGCGTTCTTGAGGGTACACGGGAATTTCATCTAGTCACTTTCACTATGTTGGTTTGATTCGTGTTCGGTACTTTGATAATTTGATATGTGGGTGGACCGGTGCTTAGGTGCTGTTCTTACTTGAACAAACCCCCTACTTATGATTAACCCTCCCGCAAGCATCCGCAACTACGAGAAAAGTATTAAGAATAGATTCTAACCATAGCATTAAACGTTTGGTTCCAATCGGTCCCTTACAGAATAGCGCATAAACTGGGGTTTAAGCTTCTGTCACGCTCACAACCCATCATCTAATTGCTACTCCACAATGCATCCCCTTAGGCCCAAATATGGTGAAGTGTCATGTAGTCGACGTTCACATGACACCACTAAGGGAATCACAACATACATACTATCAAAATATCGAACACATATCAAGTTCACATGATTACTTGCAACCTGATTTCTCCCGTGACCTCAAGAACAAAAGTAACTACTCACAAATGATAATCATGCTCAAGATCAGAGGGGTATTAAATAGCATATTGGATCTGAACATATAATCTTCCACCAAATAAACCATATAGTAATCAACTACAAGATGTAATCAACACTACTAGTCACCCACATTCACCAATCTATAGTTCCGGTAACAAGATTGAACACAAGAGATGAACTAGGGTTTGAGATGAGATGGTGCTATTGAAGATGTTGATGGAGATTGCCCTCCCCAAGATGGGAGAGTTGTTGGTGATGATGATGACGATGATTTCCCCCTCCGGGAGGGAATTTCCCCTGGCGGAATCGCTCCGCCGGAGGGCAAAAGTGCTCCTGCCCAAGTTCCGCCTCGAGACGGTGGCGCTCCGTCCTGAAAGTCCTCTCCTTATTTTTCTTGGTCAAAATGACCTATATACCAGAAGATGGGCACTAGAGGTGGGTTGGGTGAGCACAACCCACCAGGGCACGCCTGGGCTCCCCGACGCGCCCATGTGGGTTGTGCCCATCTGGTGGCCCCCCTCTGGTAGTATTTTCTCCAATATTCCTCAAATATTCCACAAAAAAATCCTCGTGAAGTTTCAGCTTGTTTGGAGTGGTGCAGAATAGGTAGCCTGACGTAGCTTTTCCAGGTCCAGATTTCCAGCTGCCAGAATTCTCCCTCTTTGTGTATACCTTACATATTATGAGAGAAAAGGCATTAGAATTACTCCAAAAAGCATTATTATGGATAAAAAAATCATAAATAATAGTAAGAAAACATGATGCAAAATGGACGTATCAACTCCCCCAAGCTTAGACCTCGCTTGTCCTCAAGCGAAAATCAAAATCGAAAAACATGTCCACATGCTTTGAGAGAGAGGTGTCAATAAAAACAAAATACAGACATAGAAGCATCATGTTCATTATTATAATAGCAACAAAGTTAAACATAAGACTCTTGTCATACAACTTTTATCATATACCAATTCATCACACAATTGAAGTATAAAGCAAAAACTCTATTAAAAACCAAAAAACTATGTTCTCAGTCAACTTTGCAACTACAATTCATCATCTTTTCAGGAAGGGTCACGTATTGGAGCCTTTAGGCAAGTCCACATACTCAACCATCATATAGTCTTCTATGAGCTAATACTCACCGCGTACACATGAGCAAAACGTTTCAACCGGACACATAGAAAGATAGGGGCTCATGGTTTCACCTCCCAACATATTCACCTCAAGGGTGATGTCAACAATAATAACTCATGCTATCTATATTCAACTGGACGTATGTACCTAGATCTTTCCTCACCACATGATGCTTGCCAAAGGAGAAAAATAAAATGGAATAGAAGGAAAACTTTGACTCTTTGCATAAAAGTAAAAGATAGGCCCTTCGCAGAGGGAAGCAGAGGTTACCATGCGCTTATTTGTTTGTATGCTCAACCCCTTAGTGCAAAAGAACGTCACGTTGCATTGCCCCTTGTGATAGCGACCTTTATTATGTAGTCTGTCACTTTTATTCTTCACCATCACAAGTTCATGCAACACTCAATTTTCTCTTACACTAAATGATCTCACACATTTAGAAGCAATTTTTATTGTCTTTTTGCACCGATGACAACTTACTTGAGGGATCTTGCTCAATCCCTAGGTAGGTATGGTGGACACTTGAAAATAAGATTTGGGTTTAAGGGTTTTTGGATGCACAAGTAGTATCTCTACTTAGTGCTGAATTTTTGGCTAGCAAAGATAGGGGGCAAGCACCACATGTTAAAGGATGCATGACAATATGACTTCTTTGTGAATATAAACAAACATAAACCATTAAGTTGTCTTCCTTGTCCAACGTCAACAATTTTGGCATATAATATTTTGATGAGGGCTCACAATCACAAAAGATTTCTAAGATAGTATATTTATATGTGAATCTTCTCTTCCTTTATTAATTCTTTCATGTGTTGCATCATTGACTAATGTTATGTTTGTCAATCTCTAATTAAATTTTCTACTTATACTTTTCCTTATGTGGTATTATCACCTACCATAGGATTAGTATATGATCTTTTTCATTATTTCTTTCCTTTCTCTTTTTCTTTCTTCTTTCTTTTCTTTTATTTGCAACATGAAAGTAAAGGAAGCAAGAACTCAAACTAAGCTTTATTATATAACTTGCACACGATTACAAGGATAGATCACTAAGCAAACTCTCAACGAAGAAAGGATCGAAATAAAATTTTATTTATCTAAAGCAAAAGATCGAAATAAAATAAGTAAAGGCAAAAACATAGTGGATGATACGATACCAGGGCACCTCCCCCAAGCTTGGCAGAAGCCAAGGGGAGTGCCCATACCTGATACTCAATTCTCCTTTGGTGGTGAAGAAGATGATGATGGTGATGAAGTGGTCCTATCCTTAAGGATCAAGAGATTCTCCAATCTATGGATGACGCTCCGGAGATGGATGATATGCTCTAGATGCAGAATATTTTCATGAGTAATATACTTATTTTGTATGCAAACTATTTCAATGATGCAAAATGCCTCAATCTCAGCAGGGGTAAGATGAGCAAGTGAAGGCTTAAGGATATCTTCCTCTTCCTCCTCGGCAGGCAATGCTTGTTCTGCCACCGAGGGTGGATCTACGGTAGCCTCCTTGCTCTTGTCTCCCTTGACGACGTCCGTAGGCTCCTCCATCTTCTGCTCGATCTTCATACACCAAGCATCTTATTCCATGTTGTTAGAGGAGGAGGAAGACATGATGCCTGGCTTGATAAATCTAACCAAAAAAGCAAGAAAAGAGAACAGAGGATTTCTCCGCGATACGGTGATTAAAAGGTTCGGGAAGTATATATAGATTTTTTTATCTTGGGGGACAAGCAAGCTGTAGAAAACGAAGTCCAGAAGGTGTCCCAGGTGGGCACAACCCACCCGGGCGCGCCGCCCTGTGTCCTGTGCCCACCAGGGTACGCTTCCTGGAAGTTTCTTATTTTCCTAATTTTCTAAATATTCCAAAACTGATAAAAAATATTTTTGCAGATTTTCCGGAGTCCGTTTACTTACCGTATCACGTACCTCCTTATTTTCATGATTCTGGAGTGTTCCAGAAGGAGTCTTTTATGTGTTCTTCCGGTGTCAAAGTTTGGATAATATTACTTTCAACATTAATGGGCGTACCTGAGATATAATGTTTTATTCGTTGCTCATTGATAACCTTCGGGTTAGTACCTTCGGGATTATTTATTTTGATGGCTGCAGACCGATAAACCTCCTCGATAACGTAGGGGCCTTCCCATTTTGAGAGGAGTTTTCCTGCAAAGAATCTGAAACAAGAGTTGTACAAAACAACATATTCTTCGACTTTAAACTCACGCTTTTGGATTCTTTTGTCATGCCATCTTTTAACATTTTCTTTGAATAATTTTGCATTTTCATAAGCTTGGGTTCTCCAGTCATCTAGTGAGCTAATATAAAATAACCTCTTTTCACCAGCAAGTTTTAAATCATAGTTGAGCTCTTTGACGACCCAATATGCTTTTTGTTCTAACTGAAGAGGCAGATGACAAGCTTTTCCATAAACCATTTTATAAGGACACATACCCATAGGTTTTTTATATGTTGTTCTATAAGCCCAAAGTGCATCATCTAATTTCTTAGACCAATTCTTCCTGGACCTATTGACAGTCTTTTGCAAAATTAATTTTATTTCTCTATTGCTAGCTAAGTTCAACTTGACCACTAGATTGAGGATAATAGGGTGATGCAATTCTATGGTTAACATCATACTTGGAAAGCATTTTACGGAAAGCACCATGAATAAAGTGTGAACCACCATCAGTCATTAAATATCTAGGGACTCCAAACCTTGGGAAAATAACTTCCTTAAGCATTTTAATAGAGGTGTTGTGATCAACACTAATGGTTCGAATAACTTCTACCCATTTAGTAACATAATCAACATCAACCAAAATATGTGTATACCCATTAGAGGAAGGAAAAGGCCCCATGTAATAAAATCCCTAAACATCAAATGGTTCAACAACAAGTGAATAATTCATAGGAATTTCTTGATGCTTAGCGATATTACCTATTCTTTGACATTCATTGTAACATCCCAAATTTTCAATTTGGAATGTTATACATAGATCATTCATGCATATCATATTTTATTGCATATTCGTTTCACGATCCTCGAAATTCTAAGCAACTCAAGGACCCTCGGAGAGAGTTGGGGATTTCACTGTTTTCATATTTGAATTTTATCAAATATTGAAACGAGGATTATTTGTTTTATTATTTTTTCTCTCCGAAAATATTTCATAAAAAATAATATATGAGAGGGGATAATGTGATTTCTCCAAAATAAATGAAATATTGGAGGAAAAATATTAAAATCAAATATTGGTTTTTATTCAGATTTTATTGCTATTTTATTTGCATAGGAAAAATTTGCGTTTTTCAAAATTGCATTTTAGGCCCAAATAAATGTTCACCTTGTTCGGTAGATTTTTAGAGGACGGGGAAAATTTATTTCGGGATTTTTGGCGTGTGTTTAGTATTTATTTTCGGTGTTTTTCTGTGCGGAATTTATTTAAAAAAAAGTTTTTCCGCCGGACCGAACTGGGCCGAGGCCCAGTTGGCCAGCCGCGCCAGCCCACCCCTCGCCCCGATCGACTCCGACCAGAGTCCGGCCGGCGCACGCCGCCGCCGCCGTGTCCGGGGAGGACTCCTCCTCCCCCGGCCCCTTGCCCAAGCCGCCGCCTCGACCCCCACACCACCACCGCCGCCAGCCCCAATGCCCCGCCACCGCACCGCCGCGCCTCCCCGCCGTCGCCCGCGCCGCCGCCGCGCCAGCCGCCGCCTCCGTTTGTTCTCTCTTGTCGGTTTATTTCGGTAAACCCTAGATCTAGATCCATTTTTTAAATTCCGGTTTATTCTTTTAGATCGGTTTTCCCGTCGGTTTATTTATTTAGCGAACGCCTATTCGTTCGTTCGTTTTAACGAACGAACGGTTTTCACCCGTTACCAGCAGACAGCTAACGTTCGTTTGTTAGCCTGTTCGTCAGTTTTTCTTTTACTCGGATTTTTCGCGATTATTCTCGATCGCGATTTCTGATCCGATTTTCGTTTTAGTTCAACTTTTTGCTCGTTTGTCGGAATCAAGCGATTCAAGCGCCTAGATCTTCATCTCGAATCCCTCTTTCTGTTTAACCAACTTGAACAAGATTTTGGTACTGTAAATTTGACTTTAGTCCAGATTAGTAAGTGAATCTTGTTTCTTTCGCAGTTTGAGTTTCGTTGCTCCGTTTGATTTGATTCTTTTTACAAACCGGAGTTCTTAAGTTGAACTTTCTGGTTAGATCTTCTTATTTGAGTTTTACTGTGCATCTTTGCTTGATTGCTTATGTATGCTATTGTTTGTTTGCGATAGAATTCCCGGAGTGCGAAGCGTGCTACTACGAGTCTCTAGGTTTTGAGGATCATCAGCAAGGCAAGTAACACTTTGATCATATCCATTATTACCCAGTTTTTATGCATTAGCTCCAATCCTCAAACACTACATGATTATGATGTGATTAACTTGTGGGTATTGGGAAGTTGTTGATGAGGTAGAACCTATTGCCCTGCTATAATCAAACCCTTGGGAGTTACTTCTACGTATTGCTTATATTGCTATGCTATGCTCGTAGACGTGGTTTGGGTGAGTGAATCCATGACAGATGTGAGATTGTTAATTAATGGTTCAACTTAAGGTGGCAACTTTAATACACATTTGGATGGATTGCTTGTCGGGCACATGGAGAATCCAGTGTTGTCCTAGGATATCTCGGAGTACCCGTGTGATAATCCTAAGGTCCGCCACCCAATCTCAAAGGGAACTGAGATATTTCATGCTAGAAACTTCTGTGTGCAGCCACAAGCTATTATGGGCTCTAGCATAGTTGAGTAAGTTGCATGACCTCTTCCAGTGGTAGGCTAGCAGATGTAGAGGGATGTAGGTTGGTACTGTCTACCCGGGGTTAGAGTTAATGCTTCTGAAAGACTGTGTCTCGGTCATCCGTTTCTCAAACACCATGTAGTGCGAGAAATCCAACGGAGGAGATCGAGTCTTGTGGGGAAAAGTGCGCAAACCTCTGCAGAGTGTACAATCTAATCATGGTTAGCCGTGTCCCCGGTTATGGACAACTTGAGTATCTAGTACTTGGATTATCATATGTATCTCATCACTCTAATTTAATATTGTTGGGTTGATAATTACTTTTAATTGGGATTGAGTTGGAGGAACCTTCTCAATGATGTTTCAATTACCATGATAGTTAAATAAAATCTATTCCTTTGTTGTAGGGAAAAATTGGCTTTTCGCAAAACTATAACCATAGAGCCTTTCCACCAGCCAAATATGCATGTAGTGATAGCATTATTCTGTTCTTGCTCTACTGTGTTATATTGCCAGCATATTCCATGTGCTGACCCGTTTTCGGGCTGCAACGTATTATGTTGCAGACTTTTCAGACGAGGAGTAAGGTTTGTTAGGTCGTTGCTGTGCAGCTCAGCTATGCCGTTGGAGTTGATGGACTAACTTTATCTTCCAAGCCTTCCACTCTTATCGTATTAGATGGCCTTATGCCATATTTATTGTAATAAGTTCTCTTTTGAGACATTCGATGTAATAAGTGTGTGATTGCTACTCTATTATAAATCCTTCGAGTACTGTGTGTGTCAGCATTACCGATCCAGGGATGACACTGAAGCACAGAGACTTGACCGTTTGAGGTCGGGTCGCTACAAGATGGTATCAGAGCACACGCTGAGTGTAGGACACGACCACTAAGATAAGCCATAGGTCACTCTTCTCTACTCATTTCTGACTCCTCTCCATTTTCTACTCTTAGGATGGCGGATTCGAGGAACAAGTTTGCACAACCGGATGAAGACACACCCTTTGGACGACACTTGAAGGAAGTCACTAGGTACCTAAACATCGGAATACCACCGGGACATACAACGCCACTTTACCAGAAGAGGAGTGATGAGGGCATAGACCTGGGGTAGGGTAATAGGCCTGACCTATACCTCGTACCTAAGGTCCTTGTCCTAGAAGCAAAGAGGTTCAGGAGTAAATAGAGGGGACCCAACGAAGGTGTCGAGTGCAATCCACTCGACATACCATTCACTCGGAGACCCCCCCTTATTTAGGTCACTCGACCACTAAACCACTCGATGTGCAGAAGACCTAAAGCCACTCCGCGTAGCAACGGTCGGGTATTTACCCTTGGACTTAATAGTCATTTATAGCACTTTACTACAGACGTTACCTGTAACGCTCCTTCTTTATGAACATTGAACCCTATGTAACGGAGGGGAGCTGGGGTCCTGGCGCACTCTATATAAGCCACCCCCTCCTCTGGGACAAGGGTTCGCACCCTCTGTAACACACACGCATATAATCCAGTCGACCTCCTCCGGGCTCCGAGACGTAGGGCTGTTACTTCCTCCGAGAAGGGCCTGAACTCGTAAAACTCGTGCGTACAACTTCTCCATAGCTAGGATCTTGCCTCTACATCCCTACCCCCATTCTACTGTCAGACTTAGAACCACGTCAGTTGGCGCCCACCGTGGGGCAGGTGTCTTAGCGACTTGTTGGAGAAGTTGCAATTTTTCCGATCCCCATCAGCATGGTTTCAGGCGGAGGATTGGCCGAGGGCCGCGAGATCCGTCTCGGCGCGCTCGTGTTCGTCGCCGACGACTCTTCTTGGATCCAAGAAGCTCCACTCGACGTCGAGGTGGTCCCCGTCCGCGGGGCAACACACTTTCGCGCGTGCGTCCGCGGCGTCCTCCTGCGACAGCCGTCGACTCAGTATCGGTCGGCTCCGGTGGCGTCTTCACTCCCTGCTGCCCGCCGGCACAAGCATTCCGGTCGGTCGAGGCTCCAGCGGTGGGTGAGGCATGCGGTGGCCCGCCAATCGGCCACCCCCAAGTCGTGGCAATCGAGCCCGACGAAACTCTCTACGGCCTGTTCAACTGGCTCCGTTGAGACTGCGTCCGAGTGCGACAGCAGTGACCCCGCGCCGGAAGTCCTGATGGTAAACGGACCGCACAGTGCTCCTGGCTCCCCCCGCGACGACGGTGGTGATGGCGGAGGCGATCCGTCGCGTGTCCATGAGGAGTACCGCCCCGAACCCCTCTCTTCGCAGCAGAGGGAAGAGCTTCGCCGCCGTAACATGGATGCACTTCACACTCCTATCGTTGGAGAAACCCCCGAGGCCCGGGCCTTGGAGGAGGTGCGCCTGGCCAACTTGGCTGAGCGCACTCGACTGGAGAATCTCCAGCACGCACTCGACGAGCGTGCTCGGCAGCGAGTTCCTGAATCCAGTCGACGACAACTTTTTCCGCCTCCAACCCAGGTATATCGAACTCCGATCCAGAATCTCACAGCTGCTGCCCGAATAGCAGAGTCGATTCAGCCTTCCCAGTCGGAGGCTGGTAGAGGTTTGATGCAGATCCGGGCTTTGCTCCGGGCGGCGGGGGAGCAGAACACAGCAGTGTCACAGTCTTGGAATAGGATTCATAGTAGATCTGTAATGGCAGACACAGTTCAGTCGGCTCACAGCCCAAGATCACCTCCAAGGCGTGAGGGACGTGGAGATCGACAGGATCAGTACAGAAACCGTGAGCAGTATGATCGTCGTTGAGTACCCACGCCTCCCCCAAGGAGTTGGTCATACGCGCCTCGGCAACACGATGACAGGCGCCCTCACAGTGGTGGGCGAAGGATTCCAGTCGACCCCCGGGAGCCGGGCTTTGACGCGAGATCCATTCTCGTTCAAGGTCTGGTTGACAGGAACAGAGCACACAGAGATGGCCACGATAGAGATTACCCGACCGGCAACAGGGTGCATGTTTCAGGTCCCGAGTGTTTCAGCAGAGCCATCAGAGCAGCAGTGATTCCTCCCAACTTCAGGTTGGCAACTGGAGTCAGCAAGTTCACTGGTGAGTCCAAGCCTGACACTTGGCTTGAGGACTACCGAGTGGTTGTGCAGATTGGTGGTGGCAATGATGAAGTGGCCATGAAGCACCTTCCTCTGATGTTAGAGGGCTCGGCCAGAGCATGGTTGAATCAATTAGCACCTGGCAATATTTATAGCTGGGAAGAGCTTGCCCGAGTGTTTGTTAGAACATTTGAAGGTACATGAAAACAGCCAGTGGGGCTAACAGAGCTACAGTCTTGTGTGCAGAAGTCGAATGAAACTTTGAGAGATTATATCCAGAGGTGGATCACGTTGCACCACACGGTGGAGAATGTGTCTGATCACCAAGCAGTTTGTGCCTTCAAGGAAGGCGTCAAGTAACGAGAATTGAATCTGAAGTTTGGTCGGACCGGAGATATGTCTCTGAGTCGAATGATGGAAATTGCCACCAAGTATGCTAACGGTGAAGAGGAGGATCGGCTCCGGAGTGGCAAACACAAAACAGTCGCCCACGAAACCGGGGGAGGGAACTCCAGTCGGAAGCAGAAGCATAAAGCCGAGCTAGCTGCTCCCGGAGAAGCCTTAGCCGTGACTCAAGGAAAGTTCAAGGGGAAGCCCAAAGGGCCATGGAACCCCAAGAAAGTAAAAGATCAAGATGGAAATGATGTGTTGGATTTACCATGCCACATTCACACCAAAAAGGATGAGGAAGGTAATCTCATTTATCCGAAACATACCACTCGACAATGTCGGCTCCTAATCCAGCAGTTCCGAGAGAAACAGCCCAAAGAAAAGGAGAGAGAATCGGACAAAGTTGAGGATAAGGAAGAGGACGATGATGGTTACCCCCACGTCAATTCCACCTTGATGATTTTTGCTGATGTTGAGAGCAGGAGTCGATTGAAAGTCACCAACAGAGAAGTGAACATGGTCGCTCTGGCGACGCCCAGTTATTTGAAGTGGTCCCAGACTGCCATTACATTCGACCAGTCTGATCACCCGACACACATAGCCACCCCTGGGAGGCAAGCATTGGTGGTCGACCCAGTCGTCGAAGGCACTCGGTTGACTAAGGTTCTGATGGATGCTGGCAGTGGCCTGAATATACTGTATGCGGAGACCTTGAACGGAATGGGCATTCCGATGTCCAGACTCAGTGAAAGCAATATGAGTTTCCATGGGGTTATTCCTGGCAAGAAGGCTGAGTCACTCGGCCAGATCGCCCTCGATGTGGTTTTCGGTGATTCCAAGAATTACCGCAAAGAAAAGTTGATGTTTGAAGTCGTCGATTTCCAGAGTGCTTATCATGCTATTCTGGGCAGGCCGGCTTATGCACGTTTCATGGCTCGACCATGTTACGTTTACCTCAAATTGAAGATGCCTGGTCCTAAAGGAGTGATCACTATCACTGGGAATCGGAAGAAGGCAGAAGAGTGCTTCCAGAAGTGCTCAAAGATCGCCGATGCGCAAATGGCAGTAGTGGAATTGCAGGAGTATCAAAAAAATGCAGATCCGAGTGATTTGTTGCGAGCTAAGAAGCCTGCCACGGATTCAGCATTTCAGTCGTCTGGTGAAACGAAGCCGATTCGTATTCACCCGACCAATCCCAATGCTGCTCCGACTCCCATTTCGACAACACTCGACTCCAAATAGGAAGAAGCGCTCATCCAGTTCCTCCGTGAGAACTGGGACAGCTTTGCATGGAAACCTTCTGACATGCCGGGTGTACCCAGGGGGCTGGCTGAGCACCGTTTGCGAGTCGACCCAAAAGTGAAACCAGTCAAAGAACATCTTCGACGATCCGCCATGCAGAAGAGAAAAGCAATCGGTGAAGAAGTGGCTCGGCTCCTAATAGCTGAGTTTATCCGAGAGATTTACCACTCCGAGTGGTTAGCCAATGTTGTCATGGTCCCCAAGCAGGCCGACTCACTTCGCATGTGCATTGACTTCAAGCATATCAATCGGGCCTACCCGAAAGATCACTTTCCTCTCCCCCGCATTGATCAAATAGTCGACTCGACTGCAGGGTGTGAGCGCTTGTCCTTTTTGGACGCTTATTCCGGGTATCATCAGATCCGACTGTATGGACCCGATGAGATAAACACAACTTTCATCACTCCATTTGGGTGCTTCTGTTTTGTCACCATGCCATTCGGCCTGAAGAATGCTGGAGCCACATTCGTGAGGATGATTCAGAAGTGTTTACTCACTCAAATCAGTCGGAATGAGGAAGCATACATGGATGACATTGTGGTCAAGTCACGTAAAGGTTCCGACCTATTGGCTGACCTTGCTGAAACTTTTGCCAACCTCAGAAGGTATGATATCAAGCTTAATCCATCAAAGTGCACATTCGGAGTTCCGGGCGGAAAATTACTCGGTTTCCTCGTTTCTGAACGGGGGATCGACGCTAACCTAGAGAAAGTTGGTGCCATTCTCCGAATGGAACGCCCTGTGCGTGTGCACAATGTCCAAAATCTTACAGGTTGTTTGGCCGCCCGATTCATTCTCGCCTCGGTGAAAAGGCATTGCCTCTTTACCGACTGATGAAGTCTGATAAGTTAGAGTGGACTCCTGAAGCTGATGCAGCATTTGCAGAGCTCAAAGCCCCGCTTTCCACCTAGCCGGTGCTTGCTGCCCCAATCAGCAAAGAGCCTTTACTGCTTTACATTGCAGCCACTGGACAAGTCGTTAGTACAATACTTACGGTCGAGCGGGAAGAGGAAGGAAAAGCCTATAAAGTTCAGCGCCCAGTATATTATGTTTCTGAAGTTTTGACTCCATCAAAGCAAAGATATCCACATTATCAGAAGCTTGTTTATGGGATTTATATGACCACGAAGAAGGTTGCACATTATTTCTCTGACCACTCCATTACAGTCATCAGCGACGCTCCATTATCAGAGATTCTGAACAATAGAGATGCAAATGGTCGAGTGGCAAAGTGGGCGATTGAACTCCTTCCCTTGGATATTAAGTTTGAGGCAAAGAAAGCTATCAAGTCCCAAGCAATAGCAGATTTCCTCGCTGAGTGGATCGAACAACAATTGCCGACTCAAATCCACTCGGAGCACTGGACCATGTTCTTTGATGGTTCCAAGATGCTGAATGGTTCCGGTGCTGGGGTGGTACTGGTATCCCCCCGAGGAGACAAGCTCATATATGTTCTCCAGATTCACTTTGATTCCTCCAATAACGAAGTGGAATCTGAAGCACTCTTATATGGATTACATATGGCCATCTCACTCGGCGTCCGTCGCCTCATTGTCTATGGCGACTCAGATTTGGTAGTCAATCAAGTGATGAAGGAGTGGGACGTCAGAAGCCCATCTATGACTGGTTACTGCAACGCGGTGAGGAAGTTGGAAAAGAAGTTTGAGGGGTTAGAGCTCCATCATATACCCCGACTGAAAAATCAAGCAACCGATAATTTGGCAAAGATAGGTTCCAAGAGGGAAGCCATTCCCAGCGACGTGTTTTGGGAACACATTCATACACCCTCAGTTCAAGAAGATCCTTTCAATGAAGAGCCCTCGCAGCCTAAGAGTGCCACAGATCCGACTGAAGTCGAAGTCCCAGCCGTGGTCGACCTGATCATTGAGGTTTTGGTCATCACTCCCGACTGTTCTAAGTCTGACAGTAGAATGGAGGGTAGGGATGTAGAGGCAAGATCTTAGCTATGGAGAAGTTGTACGCAAGAGTTTTTCGAGTTCAGGCCCTTCTCGGAGGAAGTAACAACCCTACGTCTCGGAGCCCAGAGGCAGTCGACTGGATTATATGCGTGTGTGTGTTATAGGGGGTGCGAACCCTTGTCTCATAGGAGGGGGGTGGCTTATATAGAGTGTGCATGGACCCCAGCTCCCCTCCGTTACACAGGATTCAATGTACAAAGTGAGAGCGTTACAGGTAACATCAATAATAAAGTGATATAAATGATCAGTAAGTCTATGAGTAAACGTCCGACCGTTGCTGCGCAGAGTGGCTTTAGGTCTTTTGCACGTCGAGTGGTTGAGTGGTCGAGTGACCTAAATAAGGAGAGATCTCTGAGCGAATGGTAGGTCGAGTGGATTGCATTCGACACCTTTGTTGAGCCCTCTCTATTTGCTCTTGAACTTCTTTGCTTCTAGGAGAAGGACCTTAGGTAGTACGTATAGGTCAGGCCTATTGCCCTACCCTAGGTCTATGTCCTCATCATTAGCCCCCGAATGGATTGAGGTCCGAGTGAAAAGAAGGTTGAAGTTGATCTTGCTTTGACTCTTGCCTTCTCAAGAACTCATCTCTGAACGGAGGCTAGTGTTGGTACTTCGGCTTCGTTTCAGTCGCCTTGATCGATTCAGGAATTGCCGATTGGTTTTTATAATGTCACCCGCTGAGTGTTGTCTTTGACGCGAAATCTTTGGTATGATCGGTTGCAGAGGATCCCGGATTTCGCGGGATTCGAAATTTCGGTGAAAGCGCGCCAGGCGGAGCATGTCGTGGTAAGCGGAGTGAATAAACAGGACGTTTGAATTTCTGCGCCACCTTTTTCGCCATGTATCCCGTGTACGACTGTTGCGGGATTTGACAGGATCGCCCGGACCCACGCGTCAGCCACTCGAAAGTGAGCCTTTATAAGCGGCGAGGCCGAGGCGTCTGCACTGTGCATGCCCATTCTCTTTCTTCTTCCTCTCGCTCTTTCACCCCATCCGACTTCTCCACTCTCAACGCCTCCGCTCCGCCGCCATGGGGAAGGAGAAAACGGCGGCGCTGGAGCGCGCGAAGAAGGCGACGGGGGCGGCGAAAGGCAAGAAGACGAATCAGGGATCTTCATCGCGCTCGGGGCTGCCGCAGGGTTGGATCCAGGGAGATTGGATCTGTTCCTCGCTTTAGCAGGAGGACTTGGACGACATGGCCGAGTCAGGGCTGATCGTCCATGGGTCCGCGCGGCTGCCAGAGGGGGAAACAGAGCCACAGCCGCAACCGGGTGAGTGTGTTTTGCTTGCCACCCATGTCGACCACGGTTTCTCACTTCCTCCACACCCCTTCTTTCCAGGTTTCTTGAATTTCTTCGGGGCTCAACTCCATCATTTCACTCCCAACACCATCACATACCTAGCCGCATTCGTGTCCATGTGCGAGAATTTTCTGGGGTGTTGACCGCACTGGGGTCTTTTCAAGCACATTTTCACCATCTACTCCCAAACAGTGAAGAAAGCGAACTCGAACGACGACAAAACCCATGTTATCCAGATGTGTGGGGGTCTGGGTATTCAAAAGAGGAAGAGGAGTTCCTTCCCTTTGATGACTCTTCCTGAGTCGGTCAGGGGCTGGCAGTCGACCTGGTTCTATTGCCAGGATATTGCGACTCCAGGCCAGTCGACTTGACTTCCCCCTTTCTCTGTCGATCATGTTCAAATTCTGTCTTCGTTGAAAGTGACCGCCGCGGAGAAGCCGGAGACGGGCATGTTGGTCGAGAGAGTAGTTCAACTGATCAACCAAGGTGTCACCGGCATGGATCTGCTGGAGGTGTTCCTCAGTCGACGCATTCAACCACTCCAAGCTCGCGACCACTCCATGTGGATGTACTCCGGGGCTGGTGATACCGCTCGGGTTCATCCGGAGGAGGTGGAGGCCAAAACAGGGGCCGAGTGGTTGAGGGGCATCACCGGGAACAAGGACAACCCTAGGGGTGCCAGGAGGGTCAAACCTTTTAGCGAAAGCAACTAGCTAGACAAGGTTTGGCCACTACACTTGATTCAATTTGGATGTGTTTTCTGACTGTTTGTTGATCCGACTGATTTCCACTCGGCACCTTGTTTTGTAGATTTATACAGAGATGTACTCAATGCCCAATGGCGAGCAAGCTCTGGAGCAGGACCATGAAGGTGAGGACAGCGCGGAGGAGAGCGGCGAGTGGGAGTCACCAGCCGACGGTGATGAAGATGAGAGCGATGAGTCGGACGAGGAGGAGGTAGCCGACTCACCACCTCGTTTCGAACATCGATCCGAGCAGCACCATGATCCCGCGGGCAGGCGCGACATGGCTGTGGCCTCGAGCGCTCCATCTCAAAAGCGTGCTCGGTCTTCGACTCCAGAATTGGCTGAGAAGGTCGCCAAGCGGCCCAAGATCAATCCTTCGAAGGCTCGGAAGACCCTGCCTAAAATCAAGATGGACGTTCCTGTTGCTTCTGGGTAAATGTTCTCTCTGTATTTTCTTGTTCTGACCGATTCTCTTGTACTGACCGAGTGGATGCTGAACCTTTACAGCCCGGCCTCGGCTGCGACTGATATGGATTTCGACAATACTCCAGTCGACGAGGAAACCGCCGATG
The DNA here is from genome assembly GCF_002575655.3 of Aegilops tauschii subsp. strangulata. Classification (NCBI taxonomy): domain Eukaryota; kingdom Viridiplantae; phylum Streptophyta; class Magnoliopsida; order Poales; family Poaceae; genus Aegilops; species Aegilops tauschii. The sequence goes on from NC_053039.3 coordinate 152,403,164, forward strand.
CTGCTACCTCCAAAGCCAGTAAGTCTGCCCGACTCGAATTTATTTGGATGACTGGATTGTTTGTCAGCTATCTCTTTGACTTTCTCTGTCTGTTGCAGCACCACGAGACATTGTTGTGCTCTCGGACGATGAAGAAGAAGTACCCTGAGGGGAAGGAGGAGGAGGGACGCGGAACTGAGCGGCAAGACGCCTGAGGTCCAGGTTCCTCAGTCGACTGAGATGCCTGAGACGGCAGTCGAGTGATCGACAAATCCGGCACGTACCAACGTCACTTTTGCTATCCCGCTGTCGACTGATTGCCCATCAGGATCAGCTGCTCAGACTTCTGCTGCACCAATACCGACTGCTCTGCCATCATCGCTTTTCACTGCTTATCAGACTCCGGACGACCCATCGGCTGCCGCCAAAGAAGCTCTTCTTCAGTTGAACCTTGTGATGGGGCAAATGAAAGTGGTGCATGAGTCCAGTCAGGTGGCCTTCAACACCGGAGCTGCTTTGCAGACCAATGTCCAGGTTAGTTGATTCCTGATTGATCATACTTCTCATCGATCACCCAATGGGTGTGACTTTTATGAAGTTGTACGAGGCAATTTGAGTCATCTTGAATTGAATCTTTGAACTAGTGGGGGCACTCTTAGTGCACCCACTGGGTGTAGTCCCCGAGACCATAGTTGACTGCGGGCAGTCGACTGTGGTCTGAGAATCTCAATTTTGTCACTCGGTCTGGACGGACCAGGTCGAATGAAACCAGAACCACTGGGGGAACGCTAAGTGCACCCACTGGGTGTAGTCCCCGAGACCGTGGTTGACTGCGGGCAGTCGACTATGGTCTGAGAACTTTTTTTTACTCTCGCGCTGGGCAGGCCATGTCGAGTGTTTATTCAAACCAGTGGGGGCACGCTAAGTGCACCCACTGGGTGTAGTCCCCGAGACTGCCGTTGAATGTTTGATTCGGTGGTAGTCTTAGAGTAGCTATCACTGTGATGTCTTTTTATCTCAGTCAACTGATATGGCTTATACTGCAGAAATCTTGTGATCTTGGGGCTCAGCTTTCTGCCATGAACAAACAACAAATCAGCCTCAACCTTGATCTGGAATTGGCCAAGAAGAATCTGAAGACTGCTCATGATGAAATAGCTGCCATGGGAGGTAACCAATCGTCAACTGCCTATCTCACTGCTGGCACTTTTCCTTTCCATTTTTTGAACTGAGTGACTCCACTCGAGCAGATGTATGTAGTGAAAACCGTCAACTCCAAGCCCGTCTGAAGAATGTTATTTCTTTAGGGAAAATGAAGCAGGCTTTGGAGAAGAAGGATCAGGATCTTGCAGCTGCACAGAAGGAAGCGCGAGAGAAGACGACGCTTGCTGATAAGAAGCTTGCTTCAGTCGGCAAGTTAGAAGAAGAGAACTCCAAACTGAAGGCTGCTGTTTCTGACGCCAACGGGAGGTCGAGCGACTGAAGAAAGATAAGGACAAGCTGACAAACGAGCTTGGGAGCCTCAAGGCCAGGAAGGGCGAGTTGGAGTCTTATCTGGGCCAGCTTGCTGCAAAGCTGGTCCTAAAACTTGAAGGTACTGATGATTGACTGACTTATTGCGGTCAACTGTCAAGCCCGATCATATCGTCGACTCACCGTTTACTCAACTGTGCAGAGCTTTGCCAAGATTTTGAAGCCGAAACTGGGCGGGTCGAGACAGGTCTCGACCCCATAAATTGCCCAGTCAAAGATGACGCCGCAATGAATGTGCTGCGATTGGAATCTCGCATGGACAGCGCAGTTGCTTATCTTGCCCACCTGAAGGCGGCGATGACTCGGGTTGATGCTGAACTCTGGCCTCAGGCGGAACTATCTCAAAACCTCGAGTCTTTGATGGCTCGACTGAACTAAATACCTGACCGAGTGCAAGAATGGAAAAATTCGTCTGCTCGCTACGGTGCTGATGTCGCCTTGTCTCTGGTCCAAGTGCACTACAAGGATGTCAAAGAAGACAAGCTGGCGGAGCTCAAGGTTGCTAACACAAAAGGCACACTTTCTAGTCCTTTATGGACACTTTCCTTGACGCTGCCACTCGCATCGCAGACAGCATAGACCTTGATAGTTTCTGCGACCCAGCTAGTCCTTCTCCCGATGAGTGACCAAAAAACATTATGCTCCACCTTTATTTGCCTCGGAATGCTGAGTGATTGTGTAATCTTTAAACTTCTTCAGGCTTGATACTCGAGTACTTTTGATATGCGGTCGGGAACCTTAGGATTTATCTGAACTTTGTTTACCTTGAAATATGCTTGCGTTTGTCTTCGAGTGGGTTTTGTTCTTCACTCGGAATAATCTTTGAACTTGAGATGCAGCTCTGAGGAGGAGATTCCAGTCGACCTGCACCTCATCGTCCTTGTGGATGAGGATGGAGCGTACGTTGTACTTGTGGTGTAGTTCCGAGGAGAAGGTTGTAGTCGACCTGCACCTCGTCGTCCTTGCGGATGAGGATGGAGCGTACGTTGTACTTGTGGCGTAGCTCTGAGAAGAAGGTTGCAGTCGACATGCACCTCGTCGTCCTTGCGGATGAGGATGGAGCGTACGTTGTATTTGTGGCGTAGCTCCGAGGAGAAGGTTGCAGTCGACCTGCACCTCGTCATCCTTGCGGATGAGGATGGAGCGTACGTTGTATTTGTGGCATAGTTCCGAGGAGAAGGTTGTAGTCGACCTGCACCTCATCGTCCTTGCGGATAAAGATGTGTTTCAAACTTAGGCGAGTACTGGACTGCAGCTAAGCCCCCGAGTGGGAGGGTTTCTCACCACTCGGTAGGATTTTTTACACTTAGGCGAGTAAAGGACTGCAGCTAAGCCCCCGAGTGTGAGGGTTGCTCACCACTCGGTAGGATTTTTTCACACTTAGGCGAGTACTGGACTGCAGCTAAGCCCCCGAGTGGGAGGGTTGCTCACCACTCGATGGGATTTTTTCAAACTTAGGCGAGTACTGGACTGCAGCTAAGCCCCCGAGTGGGAGGGTTGCTCACCACTCGGTAGGATTTTTTCACACTTAGGCGAGTACTGGACTGCAGCTAAGCCCCCGAGTGAGAGGGTTGCTCACCACTCGGTAGGATTTTTTTTCAAACTTAGGCGAAACAGATTCACGGCTAAGCCCCCGAGTGAGAGGCTTGCTCATCACTCGATAGGATTTTTCAAACTTACGCGAGTACTGGACTGCAGCTAAGCCCCCGAGTGGGAGGGTTGCTCACCACTCGGTAGGATTTTTTCACACTTAGGCGAGTACTGGACTACAGCTAAGCCCCCGAGTGGGAGGGTTGCTCACCACTCGGTGGGATTTTTCACACTTAGGCGAGTACTGGACTGCAGCTAAGCCCCCGAGTGAGAGGCTTGCTACCACTCGGTAGGATTTTTTACACTTAGGCGAGTACTGGACTGCAGCTAAGCCCCCGAGTGAGAGGCTTGCTCACCACTCGGTGGGATTTTTTACACTTAGGCGAGTACTGGACTGCAACTAAGCCCCCGAGTGAGAGGCTTGCTCATCACTCGGTAGGATTTTTCAAACTTAGGCGAAACGGATTCGCGGCAAAGTCACCCACTGGGGGATTTCAGACGCAAACAAAAGTAACAACAACCATTTAGGAAGACTGTAAAGCCCTTGTCTTTGATAAACAAACTACAAAGGTATTTCTTATTACATCTCATCCGAATGAGTACTCAAGTATAAGAGGGGTGGAGCAGCTCCGCGTTCCAAGCCCGTGGCTCGTCTTTCTGATGCTCGACATTGTAAAGATGGTATGCTCCATTGTGGAGAACTCTGGTGACAATGAAGGGACCTTCCCAAGAAGGGGCGAGCTTGTGTGGTTTCTGCTGATCCACTCGAAGAACCAAGTCTCCCTCTTGAAAGGCTCGGCCCCTCATGTTTGTGGCGTGGAATCGACGCAAGTCTTGCTGATAAATGGTCGACCGGATTAAGGCCATCTCTCTTTCCTCCTCTAGGAGATCGACTGCGTCCTGCCGGGCCTGTTCTGCTTCATCTTCAGAGAAGAGCTCGACTCGGGGTGCATTGTGAGGCAAGTCACTCGGTAGAACAGCTTCAACTCCATAAACCAAAAAGAATGGAGTTCGGCCAGTCGACCGATTGGGAGTTGTCCTCAATCCCCAAAGAACTGATGGAAGTTCATCGACCCAGGCGCTTGCTGCGTGCTTGAGATCACGCATTAGACGGGGTTTCAGTCCTTTGAGAATCAAGCCATTTGCTCTTTCTTCTTGTCCATTCGACTGCGGGTGGGCGACTGAAGCATAGTCGACTCATGTGCCTTGGGAAGCACAGAAGGCTCTGAACTCATCAGAATCAAAGTTTGACCCATTGTCAGTGATTATGCTGTGCTGAACTCCATATCTGAATGTCAATTCTCTGATGAAACTGACGGCAGTACTGGCCTCAAGATTCTTGACAGGCTTGGCTTCAATCCATTTGGTAAACTTGTCGACTGCTACAAGCACATGAGTGAAGCCGCTCCTACCAGTCCTCAGGGGTCCAACCATATCCAATCCCCAAACAGCAAAGGGCCAGACGAGTGGAATAGTCTTCAGGGCTGACGCAGGCTGGTGGGACATATTGGAGTAAAATTGGCAGCCTTCACATTTGCCGACTATATCTTTCGCCATTTCATTTGCTCGTGGCCAATAAAATCCAGCTCGGTATGCTTTGGCCACAATGGTCCGAGAGGACGCATGGTGACCACAGGTCCCCGAGTGGATACCTTCTTCTGATGTTATGCATTTCTGGCTGACTCCAGTTACGCTTTCCCTAAACAGATGTCCTTTTATCACAGTGAAGGCTTTGGATCGACGGACGATCTGTCAAGCCTCCACTTCATCCTCTGGGAGTTCCTTCCTAAGGATATACGCAATGTAAGGCACTGTCCAGTCAGGAGTGATGACCAAAACCTCCATGATTAGGTCGACCACGGCTGGGACTTCGACTTCAGTCGGATCTGTGGCACTCTTAGGCTGCGGGAGCTCTTCAGTGAAAGGATCTTCTTGAACTGAAGGTGTATGAATGTGTTCTAAAAATACGTTGTTGGGAATGGCTTCTCTCTTGGAACCTATCTTTGCCAAATCATCGGCTGCTTGATTTTTCAGTCGGGGTATATGATGGAGCTCTAACCCCTCAAACTTTTTTCCAACTTCCTCACCGCATTGCAATAACCAGTCATAGCTGGGCTTCTGACGTCCCACTCCTTCATCACTTGATTGACTACCAAATCTGAGTCGCCGTAGACCATGAGGCGACGGACGCCGAGTGAGATGGCCATACGTAACCCATACAAAAGTGCTTCATATTCCGCTTCGTTATTGGAGGAATCAAAGTGAATCTGGAGAACATATCTGAGCTTGTCTCCTCAGGGGGATACCAGTACTACCCCAGCACTGGAACCATTCAGCATCTTGGAACCATCAAAGAACATGGTCCAGTGCTCCGAGTGGATTTGAGTCGGCAGTTGTTGTTCGATCCACTCAGCAAGGAAATCTGCTATTGCTTGGGACTTGATAGCTTTCTTTGCCTCAAACTTAATATCCAAGGGAAGGAGTTCAATCGCCCACTTTGCCACTCGACCAGTTGCATCTCTATTGTTCAGAATCTCTGATAATGGAGCATCGCTGACGACTGTAATGGAGTGGTCAGAGAAATAATGTGCAACCTTCTTCGTGGTCATATAAATCCCATAAACAAGCTTCTGATAATGTAGATATCTTTGCTTTGATGGGGTCAAAACTTCAGAAACATAATATACTGGGCGCTGAACTTTATAGGCTTTTCCTTCCTCTTCCCGTTCGACCGTAAGTATTGTACTCACAACTTGTCCAGTGGCTGCAATGTAAAGCAGTAAAGGCTCTTTGCTGATTGGGGCAGCAAGCACCGGCTGGGTGGAAAGCAGGGCTTTGAGCTCTGCAAATGCTGCATCAGCTTCAGGAGTCCACTCGAACTTATCAGACTTCTTCATTAGTCGGTAAAGAGGCAATGCCTTTTCACCGAGGCGAGAAATGAATCGACTTAAGGCGGCCAAACAACCTGTAACCTTCTAGACATCGTGCACACGCACAGGGCGCTTAATTCGGAGAATGGCACCAACTTTCTCTAGGTTAGCATCGATCCCTCGTTCGGAAACGAGGAAACCGAGTAATTCTCCGCCCGGAACTCCGAATGTGCACTTTGATGGATTAAGCTTGATATCATACCTTCTGAGGTTGGCAAAAGTTTCAGCAAGGTCAGCCAACAGGTCAGAACCTTTACGTGACTTGACCACAATGTCATCCATGTATGCTTCCACATTCCGACTGATTTGAGTGAGTAAACACTTCTGAATCACCCTCATGAATGTGGCTCTAGCATTCTTTAGACCGAATGGCATGGTGACATAACAGAAGCACACGAATGGAGTGATGAAAGCTGTTTTTATCTCATCGGGTCCATACAGTCGGATCTGATGATACCCGGAATAAGCGTCCAAAAAGGACAAGCGCTCACACCCTGCAGTCGAGTCGACTATTTGATCGATGCGGGGGAGAGGAAAGTGATCTTTCGGGCAGGCTCGATCGATATGTTTGAAGTCAATGCACATACGAAGTGAGTCATCCTTCTTGGGGACCATGACAACATTGGCTAACCACTCGGAGTGGTAAATCTCTCGGATAAACTCAGCTGCTAAGAGTCGAGCCACTTCTTCACCGATTGCTTTTCTCTTCTGCACGGCGGACCGTCGAAGGTGTTCTTTGACCGGTTTCACTTTTGGGTCGACTCACAAACGATGCTCAGCCAGCCCCCTGGGAACACCTGGCATGTCAGAAGGTTTCCATGCAAAGATGTCCCAGTTCTCACGGAGGAACTGGATGAGCGCTTCTTCCTATTTGGAGTCGAGTGTTGTCGAAATGTGAGTCGGAGCAGCATTGGGATCGGTTGGATGAATATGAATCGGCTTCGTTTCACTAGACGACTGAAATGCTGAATCAGTGGCAGGCTTCTTAGCTCGCAACAAATCACTCGGATCTGCGTTTTTTTGATACTCCTGTAATTCCACAACAGCCATTTGTGCATCGGCGATCTTTGAGCCCTTCTGGAAGCACTCTTCTGCCTTCTTCCGATTGCCAGTGATGGTAATCACTCCTTTAGGACCAGGCATCTTCAATTTAAGGTAAACGTAACATGGTCGAGCCATGAAACGTGCCTAAGCCGGCCTGCCCAGAATAGCACGACAAGCACTCTGGAAATCGACGACTTCAAACGTCAACCTTTCTTTCGGTAATTCTTGGAATCACCGAAAACCACATCGAGGGCGATCTGGCCGAGTGACTCAGCCTTCTTGCCAGGAATAACCCCATGGAAACTCATATTGCCTTCACTGAGTCTGGACATCGGAATGCCCATCCCTTTCAAGGTCTCCGCATAAAGTATATTCAGGCCACTGCCACCATCCATCAGAACCTTAGTCAACCGAGTGCCTTCGACGACTGGGTCGACCACCAACGCTTGCCTCCCAGGGGTGGCTATGTGTGTTGGGTGATCATACTGGTCGAATGTAATGGCAGTCTGGGACCACTTCAAATAACTGGGCGTCGCCGGAGCGACCATGTTCACTTCTCTGTTGATGACTTTCAGTCGACTCTTGCTCTCAACATCAGCAAAAATCATCAGAGTGGAATTGACGTGGGGGTAACCATCATCGTCCTCTTCTTGATCCTCAACTTTGTCCGATTCTTTCTCCTTTTCTTTGGGCTGTTTCTCTCGGAACTGCTGGATTAGGAGCCGACATTGTCGAGTGGTGTGTTTCGGGTAAATGAGATTACCCACCTCATCTTTTTTGATGTGAATGTGGCATGGTAAATCCAACACATCATTTCCATCTTGATCTTTTACTTTCTTGGGGTTCCATGGCCCTTTGGGCTTCCCCTTGAACTTTCCTTGAGTTACGGCTAAGGTTTCTCCAGGAGCAGTTGGCTCGGCTTTGCGCTTCTGCTTCCGACTGGAGTTCCCTCCCCCGGTTTCGTGGGCGACTGTTTTGTGCTTGCCAGTCAGGAGTCGATCCTCCTCTTCACCATTAGCATATTTGGTGGCAATTTCCATCATTCGACTAAGACACATATCTCCGGTCTGACCGAACTTCAAATTCAATTCTTGATACTTGACGCCTTCCTTGAAGGCACAAACTGCTTGGTGATCTCTCAAAGTTTCATTCGACTTCTGCACACAAGACTGTAGCTCAGTTAGCCCCGCTGGTCATTTGCATGTACCCTCAAATGTTCTGACAAACACTGGGGCAAGCTCTTCCCAACTGTAAATACTGCCAGGTGCTAACTGATTCAACCATGCTCTGGCCGAACCCTCTAACATCAGAGGCAGGTGCTTCATGGCCACTTCGTCATTGCCACCACAAATCTGCACAGCCACTCGATAGTCATCCAGCCAAGTGTCGGGCTTGGACTCACCAGTGAATTTGCTGACTCCAGTCGCCAACCTAAATTTGGGAGGAATCACTGCTGCTCTGATGGCTCTGCTGAAACACTCGGGACCCGAAACATGCACCCTGCTGCCGGTCGGGTAATCTCTATCGTGGCCATCTCTGTGTGCTCTGTTCCTGTCAACCAAACCTTGAACGAGAATAGATCTCGCGTCAAAGCCTGGCTCCCGGGGGTCGACTGGAATCCTTCACCCACGACTGTTAGGGCGCCTGTCATCATGTTGCCGAGGTGCATATGACCCACTCCTAGGGGGAGGCGTGGGCACCCGACGACGATCATCGTGGTCGAGTCGGTGATCAAACTGCTCACGGTTTCTGTACAGATCTCGTCGGTCTCCACGTCCCTCACGCGTCGGGGGCGATCTTGGACTGTGAGCCGACTGGACTGTGTCTGCTACCACGGATCTGCTATGGATCCTATCCCGCGGCTGAGATACTGCTGTGTTTTGTTCTCCTGCTGCCCGGAGTAAAGCCCTGATCTGCATCAAACCTCTGCTAGCTTATGACTGGGAGGGCTGGATCGACTCTGCTATTCGGGCTGCAGCTGTGAGATTCTGAATCGGAGTTCGGTATACCTGAGTAGGAGGCGGAAAAAGTTGTCGTCGACTGGACTCAGGAATCCGCTGCCGAGCACGCTCGTCGAGTGCGTGCTGGAGATTCTCCAGTCGAGTGCGCTCAGCCAGGTTGGCCAGGTGCACCTCCTCCAAGGCCCAGGCCTTGGGGGTTTCTCCAACGATAGTAGTGTGAAGTGCATCCATGTTGCGGCGGCGAAGCTCTTCCCTCTGCTGCAAAGAGAGGGGCTCGGGGCGGTACTCCTCGTGGGCACGCGACGGATCGCCTCCACCGTCGCCACCATCCTCGCGGGGGAAGCCAGGAGGACTGCGCGGTCCGTTGACCATCATGACTTCCGCCGTGGGGTCACTGCTGTCGCACTCGGACGCAGTCTCAACGGAGCCAGTCGACAGGTCGAACATGCCGTAGAGAGTTTCGTCGGGCTCGATTGCCGCGACTTGGGGGGTGGCCGATTGGCGAGCCACCGCGTGCATCACCCACCGCTGGAGCCTCGACCGACCGGAACGCTTGTGCCGGCGGGCAGCAGGGAGTGAAGACACCACCGTAGCCGACCGATACTGAGTCGACGGCTGCCGTAGGAGGACGCCGCGGACGCACGCGCGAAAGTGTGTTGCCCCGCGGACGGGGAGCGCCTCAATGTCGAGTGGAGCTTCTTGGAGCCAAGCGGAGTCGTCGGCGATGAACACGATTGCGCCGAAACAGATCTCGCGGCCCTCGGCCAATCCTCCGCCTGAAACCATGCTGATGGGGATCGGAAAAATCGCAACTTCTCCAACAAGTCACTAAGACACCAGCCCCACGGTGGGCGCCAACTGTCGTGGTTCTAAGTCTGACAGTAGAATGGAGGGTAGGGATGTAGAGGCAAGATCTTAGCTATGGAGAAGTTGTACGCAAGAGTTTTTCGAGTTCAGGCCCTTCTCGGAGGAAGTAACAGCCCTATGTCTCAGAGCCCAGAGGCGGTCGACTGGATTATATGCGTGTGTGTTATAGGGGGTGCGAACCCTTGTCTCAGAGGAGGGGGTGGCTTATTTAGAGTGTGTCAGGACCCCAGCTCCCCTCCGTTACACAGGATTCAATGTACATAAAGTGAGAGCGTTACAGGTAACGTCAATAATAAAGTGATATAAGTGATCATTAAGTCTATGAGTGAACGTCCGACCGTTGCTGCGCAGAGTGACTTTAGGTCTTCTGCACGTCGAGTGGTTGATTGGTCGAGTGACCTAAATAAGGAGAGATCTCCGAGTGAATGGTAGGTCGAGTGGATTGCATTCAACACCTTTGTTGAGCCCTCTTTATTTGCTCTTGAACTTCTTTGCTTCTAGCACAAGGACCTTAGGTAGTACGTATAGGCCAGGCCTATCGCCCTACCCTAGGTCTATGTCCTCATCATGCCATACATTGCGTATATCCTTAGGAAGGAACTCCCAGAGGATGAAGAAGAGGCTCGACAGATCGTCCGTCGATCCAAAGCATTTACTGTGATAAAAGGAAAACTGTTCAGGGAAAGCGTAACCGGAGTCAGCCAGAAATGCATAACACCAGAAGAAGGTCGAGTGATCCTCAACGACATCCACTCGGGGACCTGTGGTCACCATGCGTCCTCTCGGACCATTGTGGCCAAAGCATACCGAGCCGGATTTTATTGGCCACGAGCAAATGAAATGGCGAAAGATATAGTCGACAAATGTGAAGGCTGCCAGTTTTACTCCAATATGTCCCACAAGCCTGCGTCAGCCCTGAAGACTATTCCACTCGTCTGGCCCTTTGCTGTTTGGGGATTGGATATGGTTGGACCCCTGAGGACTAGTAGGAGCGGCTTCACTCATGTGCTTGTAGCATTCGACAAGTTTACCAAATGGATTGAAGCCAAGCCTATCAAGAATCTTGAAGCTAGTACTGCCGTCAGCTTCATCAGAGAATTGACATTCAGATATGGAGTTCCGCACAACATCATCACTGACAATGGGTCAAACTTCGATTCTGATGAGTTCAGAGCCTTCTGTGCTTCCCAAGGCACACGAGTCGACTATGCTTCAGTCGCCCACCCCCAGTCGAATGGACAAGCAGAAAGAGCAAATGGCTTGATTCTCAAAGGACTGAAACCCCGACTGATGCGTTATCTCAAGCACGCAGCAGCCGCCTGGGTCGATGAACTTCCATCAGTTCTTTGGGGATTGAGGACAACTCCCAATCGGCCGACTGGCCGAACTCCATTCTTCTTGGTTTATGGAGCTGAAGTTGTTCTACCGAGTGACTTGCTTCACAATGCACCCCGAGTCGAGCTCTTCTCTGAAGAGGAAGCAAAACAGGCCCGGCAGGACGCAGTCGATCTCCTAGAGGAGGAAAGAGAAATGGCCTTAATACGGTCGACCATTTATCAACAAGACATGCGTCGATTCCACGCCAGAAACGTGAGGGGCCGAGCCTTTCAAGAGGGAGACTTGGTTCTTCGAGTGGATTAGCAGAAACCACACAAGCTCGCCCCTGCTTGGGAAGGTCCCTTCATTGTCACCAGAGTTCTCCACAATGGAGCATACCATGTTTACAATGTCGATCATCAGAAAGACGAACCACGGGCTTGGAACGTGGAGCTGCTCCGCCCCTTTTATACTTAAGTACTCATTCGGATGAGATGTAATAAGAAATATCTTTCTAGTTTGTTCATCAAAGACAAGAGCTTTACAGCCTTCCTAAATGGTTGTTGTTGCTTTTGTTTGCCTCTGAAATCCCCCAGTGGGTGACTTTGCCGCGAATCCGTTTCGCCTAAAGTTTGAAAAATCCTACGGAGTGGTGAGCAAGCCTCTCACTCGGGGGCTTAGCTGCAGTCCAGTACTCGCCTAAGTTTGAAACATCCTACCGAGTGATAAGCAAGCCTCTCACTCGGGGGCTTAGCTGCAGTCCAGTACTCGCCTAAGTTTGAAAAATCCTACCGAGTGATCAGCAAGCCTCTCACTCGGGGGCTTAGCTGCAGTCTAGTACTCGCCTAAGTTTGAGAAATCCTACCGAGTGATGAGCAACCCTCTCACTCGGGGGCTTAGCTGCAGTCCAGTACTCGCCTAAGTTTGAGCAATCCTACCGAGTGATGAGCAACCCTCAAACTCGGGGGCTTAGCTGTAGTCCAGTACTCGCTTAAGTTTGAAAAATCCTACCGAGTGGTGAGCAACCCTCCCACTCGGGGGCTTAGCTACAGTCCAGTACTCGCCTAAGTTTGAAAAATCCTACCGAGTGGTGAGCAACCCTCTCAGTCGGGGGCTTAGCTGCATTCCAGTACTCGCCTAAGTTTGAAAAATCCTACCGAGTGGTGAGCAACCCTCTCACTCGGGGGCTTAGCTGCAGTCCAGTACTCGCCTAAGTTTGAAAAATCCTACCGAGTGGTGAGCAACGCTCTCACTCGGGGGCTTAGCTGCAGTCCAGTACTCGCCAAAGTTTGAAAAATCCTACTGAGTGGTGAGAAACCCTCCCACTCAGGGGCTTAGCTGCAGTCCAGTACTCGCCTAAGTTTGTAAAATCCTACCGAGTGGTGAGCAAGCCTCTCACTCGAGGGCTTAGCTGCAGTCCAGTACTCGCCTAAGTTTGAAAAATCCTACCGAGTGGTGAGCAACCCTCCCACTCGGGGGCTTAGTTGCAGTCCAGTACTCGCCTAAGTTTGTAAAATCCTACCGAGTGGTGAGCAAGCCTCTCACTCGGGGGCTTAGCTGCAGTCCAGTACTCGCCTAAGTTTGTAAAATCCAACCGAGTGGTGAGTAACCCTCCCACTCGGGGGCTTAGCTGCAGTGCAGGACTCGCCTAAGTGTGTAAAATCCTACCGAGGGGGGAGCAACCCTCCCACTCAGGAGGCTTAGCTGCAGTCCAGTACTCGCCTAAGTTTGAAAAATCCTACCGACTGGTGAGCAACCCTCCCACTTGGGGGCTTAGCTGCAGTCCAGTACTCGCCTAAGTTTGAAAAATCCTACCGAGTGGTGAGCAACCCTCCCACTCGGGGGCTTAGCTGCAGTCTAGTATTCACCTAAGTTCGAAGTCCATCCCCATTCGCAAGGACGACGAGGTGCAGGTCGAATGCAACCTTCTCCTTCAGAGCTGCGCCACAAGTACAAGGTACGCTCCATCCCTATCTGCAAGGGCGACGAGGTGCAGGTCGACTGAAACCTTCTCCTTCGGAGCTGCGCCACAAGTACAACGTGCGCTCCACCCTTATCCGCAAGGACGACGAGGTCGACTGGAGCATCAACCTCAGAGCTGCATCTCAAGCACAAAGGTTATTCCGTGTGAAGAACAAATTCCACTCGAAGACAAATACAAGCATATTCAGAGATAAACCAAGTTCAGATAAATCCTAAAGTTCCGGACGACGTATCAGAAGTATTCGAGCATCAAGCCCGAAGAAGTTTAACGATTACACAATCACTCGGCATTCCGAGGCAAATAAAGGTGGAGCATAATGTTTCTCGGTCACACGTCAGGAGAAGGACTAGCTGGGTCGCAGAAACTGTCAAGGTCTATGCTGTCTGCAATGCGAGTGGCGGCGTCAAGGAAAGTGTCCATGAAGGATTGGAAGGTGTGCCTCTTTGTGTTAGCAACCTTGAGCTCCGCCAGCTTGTCTTCTTTGACGTCTTTGCAGTGCACTGGACCAAGGACAACGTGACATCAGCACCACAGCGAGCAGATGACTTCTTCCACTCTTGCACTCGGTCAGGTATTTGATTCAGTCGAGCCATCAGAGACTCGAGGTCTTGAGACAGTTCCGCCTGAGGCCAGAGTTCAGTATCAACCCGAGTCATCGCTGCCTTCAGGCGAGCAAGATAAGCAACCGCGCTGTCCATGCAAGATTCCAACCGCAGCACATTCATCACAACATCATCCTTGACTGGAGAATTTATGGGATCGAGACCCGTCTCGACCTGCCCAGTTTCCGCTTCGAAGTCTTGGCAAAGCTCTGCACAGTTGAGTAAATGGTGAGTCGACGATATGATCAGGCTTGACAGTCGACCGTAATAACTCAGTCAATCATCAGTACCTTCAAGTTTTAGGACCAGCTTTGCAGCAAGCTGGCCCAGATAAGACTCCAACTGCCCTTCTTGGCCTTGAGGCTCCCAAGCTCGTCAGTCAGCTTGTCCTTGTCTTTCTTCAGTCGCTCGACCTCCCGATTGGTGTTAGAAACAACAGTCTTCAGTTTGGAGTTCTCTTCTTCTAACTTGCCGACTGAAGCAAGCTTCTTGTCAGCAAGCGCCGTTTTCTCTCACACTTCCTTCTGTGCAGCAGCAAGATCCAGACCCTTCTTCTCCAAAGCCTGCTTCATTTTCTCTAAAGAAATAACATTCTTCAGACGGGCTTGGAGTTGACGGTTTTCACTACATACATCTGCTCGAGTGGGGTCACTCGGTTCAAAAAATGGAAAGGAAAAGTGCCAGCAGTGAGATAGACAGTTGACGATTGGTTACCTCCCATGGCAGCTACTTCATCACGAGCAGTCTTGAGATTCTTCTTGGCCAATTCCAGATCAAGGTTGAGGCTGATTTGCTGCTTGTTCATTGTAGAAAGCTGAGCCCCAAGATCACAAGATTTCTGCAGTATAAGCCATATCAGTTGACTGAGATAAAAAGACATCACAGTGATAGCTACTCTAATACTACCACCGAATCAAACATTCAACGGCAGTCTCAGGGACTACACCCAGTGGGTGCACTTAGCGTGGCCCCACTGGTTTGAATAAACACTCGACTTGGCCTGCCCAGCGCGAGAGCAAAAAAAAGCAGTTCTCAGACCATAGTCGACTGCCCGCAGTCAACCACGGTCTCGGGGACTACACCCAGTGGGTGCACTTAGCGTGCCCCCACTGGTTCTGGTTTCATTCGACCTGGTCCGTCCAGACCGAGTGACAAAATTCATATTCTCAGACCACAGTCGACTGCCCGCAGTCAACTATGGTCTCGGGGACTACACCCAGTGGGTGCACTAAGAGTCCCCCACTAGTTCAAAGATTCAATTCAAGACGACTCAAATTGACTCATGCAACTTCAAAACAGTCACACCCTAGTGGGTGATCGGATGAGAAGTATGATCAATCAGAAATCAACTAACCTGGACATTGGTCTGCAGAGCAGCTCCGGCGTTGAAGGCCACCTGACTGGCCTCATGCACCACTTTCATCTGCCCCATCACAAGGTTCAACTGAAGAAGAGCTTCCTTGGCGGCAGTCGGTGGGTCGTCCGGGGTTTGATACGCAGTGAAAAGCGATGATGGCAGAGCAGTCAGAGCAACCGCTGGGTCTGATGCGTGGAGTTGTATTGGTGCAGCAGAAGTCTGAGCAGCTGATCCTGATGGGCAATCAGTCGACAGCGGGATAGCGAAAGTGACGTTGGCACGTGCCGGATCTGTCGATCGCTCGACTGTCGTCCCAGGCATCTCAGTCGACTGAGGAACCTGGGCCTCAGGCGCTTTCCCGCTCAGTTCCTTGTCTCTCCTCCTCCTTCCCCTCAGCGGTACTTCTTCTTCATTGTCCGGGAGCACAACAACGTCCCGTGGTGCTGCAACAAACAAAGAAAGTCAAAGAGATAGCTGACAAACAATCTAGTCGTCCAAATAAATTTGAGTCGGGCAGACTTATTGGCTTTGGAGGTAGCTGCATCGTCGGTTTCCTCGTCGTCTGGGGTCTTGTCGATATCCATATCAGTCGCAGCCAAGGCCGGGCTGTAAAGGTTCATCATCCACTCGGTCAGTACAAGAGAATCGGTCAGAACAAGAAAATACGGGGAGAACATTTACCCAGAAGCAACAGGAACGTCCATCTTGATTCTAGGCAAGGTCTTCCGAGCCTTCGAAGGATTGATCTTGGGCTGCTTGGTGACCTTCTCAGCCAATTCTGGAGTCGAAGACCGAGCGCGCTTTTGAGATGGAGCACTTGTCACGACCGGTTTTCCAATAAAATTTTTTATTGAGAAACCGATCCCTTTTATGGACCAGTAGAGAAGAATCCTTCTCACTGGCAGACAATTTCTTGATCACAGAAGAAAAACCAGGAGTACTAAATATAATACAAGGTTGAGCGGAGGCTGCTCAACAATTTATTACAAGCACGCCGATATTACACATAAAGGCGGGTAGGGTGGCATAACTACTGACTCACAATAAAAGCGGTGGTGGATATGTCACAGTGAAGTGGGTGACATGACTCCTGAATCTAACAGCTCTTCGAGCGTCGGAGTGAGGCTCGAGGATTCTTATTGTGGGTGGCGGAAGCGTATATAATACAAGTGACCAATATCCAGGATCGCACGGGACTGACTGGGACTCCTCTAGGTGTCGGACTCACTATCAAACACTTCATCCATGAGATCGCCTTCGTCAACATCTGGCCAAATCAACAAGCCAGGTGAGTACTATGAAAGTACTCGCAAGACAGTTCGGACATAAGATATAACAGATGTAAACATGATGCAAATGAACAGATTAATAGAGCGCACTCAGACAATGAGATAGCAATGCATGGGAAATAAAAGGGAAGTCGGGCGGTAGTCCTCCCGAAATCCCAATGTAATACTGAAGGCCAATCGAGTGTCTGAATGACTCCTCGAAAGGATAAAAATGAAATAACAATGCCGCAGTCGGGCGTCAAGGCGACACCACATAAAGGGCTTATAATGGAATATAAATGGCAGTGCGTGCCACAGTCGGACGTCTGAGCGACATCACGTAAAGGGCTTATATCAAAAGTAAATAACGGGCGTGCCACAGTCAGACGTCTGAGCGACATCACATAAAGGGCTTATATCAAAAGTAAATAACGAGCGTGCCACAGTCGGACGTCTGAGCGACATCACATAAAGGGCTTATATCAAAAGTAAATAACGAGCGTGCCACAGTCGGACGTCTGAGCGACATCACATAAAGGGCTTACATTGAAAGTAAATGACAAGAGTGCCACAGTCGGACGTCTGAGCGACATCACATAAAGGGCTTATATCTCATAACTTAATATTCCAGTGGCTCATGAATTTAAGTCATTTCAAGGGAATATTCAGGTACGAAATAAATAAGAGGTTAGTCCATCCACAGGAATAACAATTCAACCGGGTTTACCACTCAAGCTTGTTCACCCGGGATTTACCACGGGGACTGACATAGGGACTGACATGGATATGGATATACTGGCCAAGGTCCTTGACCATGGACACGATGACTCGGAAGGATTTGACTCTGCAGAGTTTGTACCATTTAACCACAACCAACGGATTTCAGTAGTCACAAGGGACTTGTTCCGTTTACCGTGTTTTAGGAGAAACACATCTAACCAGTACACACCCATTCAACATTCCGATGCCAGGAATCACCCTCGGCAACGTTCAAGAAAAACTTTGAGATGGGGAGGCTACAACCTCGCGTAGCGGATCAAATTTATACCGCGCGCTCTAAGGGGTGCCCCCCTCTCTGTCCCAACCGGAAACACCCATGCCCCCTGACCGGATGACTGGCTTTAATCCAGGGCCATGGAACCCTCATTCCGGCCCCTCTATTTGGTGTGTACAAGGAAAGAGGTTAGCAACTTACTAAACCGTATTCTTTGCAGAAAACATGTGGCAGCACGAAAGGGGGAGGACGGTAACGTGGCTCAGTCCACGTTAACGTCGGAGTTTATCGGATGACGTAAGACTGGCATGCTACAACAATACCATCTTACTACCTTTCATGTCACCACATGATCAGGTCATCTCCCATCAAAGATCACAGTAACTTCGAAACACAGGGTTAGTTGCCTTGCATTGCAACGTAATACTCACCGATGCTCATATGCCATGCACAAACCATTCAAGCAAACATGCAAAACACCTATCATATCAAAGGTTCAAACATGCTTGCCTAGTTCGGAGAATTCGGAGTCTAGCTCGGCGAAGTTTGCGGCTCCGTCACCTCCTCCGGAACCTACGGTATAACGAAACCGTACACTAACGTGAAAATCGTTGCGTGCATAAAAATTGTTCCAAATTTTTTCCAAATAAATACTATAAAAAACTAGACAAAAATATAAGACTGACAGAAAAAGAATCAATCAAAAAGCATCTTTTATTAAAAAGATATAAGGGTTTTAGTCCAAGGACTGATCTGTGATGAAACAGAAAAGAACCAGGGACTTGTTTGAAAAACCAGAAAACGGTTCGGCAAGGAATACGTCAGCCTAGAAGGAAAACACGTTTTGCCCGAAGGCGCTTTCAGGAAACGGTTCGAGGGAGAAAGGAGAGAGGCTAACGGGGGGGGGGGGGGTCCCACCCGTCAGGTTCAAAACTCCCAACGGAGCTCGCCGGCGCCCGAAGGCTGCGGTGGTCGCCGGCGTTGAACCACGGCGAGGCAGAGAGATCGGAGGGTACCAACAGGTTCAGGGTGTTCTTCCGCGTCGGTGGGTGGTGGACTTGGCCGTTGGAGAGCACCACGTCGACGGCGACACTATCTCCGGCGGACGGTGGTTCGGGCGATGTTGGAATGCTCCGGTGGGTGCTGCAAGCTTCAAATTGATGCGCGGGTCAGAAGAGTGGATGCATTAGGAGACTACTGGCAAGAGTTGAGGGTTGGGGGTGCACGCACGGGAGTGAATCGCGCTGGATCCCGAAGCGGGTCGAGGCGGCCGGAGTTGGGGAAGAAGACTCCCTCGGGGCTCTCCCAGTGGCTTGGCGTGGTACTGGTGGTGTGTAGAGGTGGTGCGGGTTCGAGTTCGAGCTCGGGGCCTCCTTTTATAGGCGATCCGAGGGGGTGGCCGTGAACAGGATAGCTCCCGCGAGCAATTACGGCGAGGCAGAGGTTGGGCAGGGGGTTTAGGAGGCTAGGCATCTTCAGGGAGGATCACTGGCGCCGTTTCTCTGCTCAAACCTCGGTCGGGCTTGCGTAATGCACTGGCCCTCGACGGAACGACCGTACGGGCACGGCAGCGGCAGGGAGCATGCTCCGCGCCTACCAGTTCACGACGATGGACCTACGGCGTGCACAGGTGAGTGGATGGCCACGCGGTGGCCTCTGGTGGCTTGGGCGACGCTGGACGGCGCCGTCCAACGCTGCGCCTCTCTCTGGCAGCCGCAAAGGGCGCTGCTGCCGTCGCTCACGGGGTGGCGCACCTCCTCCTGCTCGTCGCCGACGCCCGCAAGCCTCCAGGCGATAGTGCGGCGCAGGGGATAAGAAGGAAGCACAGGGCGCATGGCGCCACCGCGGCTACTGGCGAGATCGAGAAGGGGCTCTGAAGAAAATGACAGTGGCTCATGAAACTGTATCACTGAACTTCTGAACTTGACAGTAAAGGTGCCCTTCAGGTGTTCGACGAAATGATTTGGCATGAAGATTTTTTTTTCTGGAGCTGGGACTTGGTGAGGTGACCTCTCAATGCATCCAGAGGCTGCCTGAATTTTCTCAGATTTTTAGGAGGAGAAAACAAATGAATTTCATCAAATTTGGCAAATATGGTCCAAACTTGCAGCAAGCACAATTTGGAAATTTTGAACTGGAGACCAGTGGATCATCATGGATCTTGGTTGAGGGCTCTAAGGACTAGCCAGGGAAAATGGTTTGGAGGCAAAACTCAAAGGAGAAAAAGTAGTTCCTTTGTAAATCTCCAAGAGCCAAAGTAGAAGGCAGAAAATATGTTTGATAAGAAATAAATGGAAGAAAAATCATGGGGAGGTCCAATTTGCTGGATTTGAAGTATATCTTGACACAAAGATGGGAGATGGCTTTTGGGAGGGGATTTCCACTCATGTCATGGCAAGAGGAGTTTTTTTTGAAAAGGAAAAGGATCACTCCAAATGCCATAGGCTATTTTAAAAAGATTTTCAAAAACTTTCCCCAAATGAAAAACATTTGTGTTGAGTCCACATAAGATGGAAAGACCTCCAAGACCAAAAATCAAGTCTTGGGTGAATCCAAACAAAAATACTTGTCATAAAAGAAAATCTTTGAGAGGGAGAGTTCTTTAGAAGAAAGATTTAAATACCCTCCTTCAAATCAAATAAAGATTTTGATAAAGCCAAAATAAAATTTTTGGGTGTCACAACACCTACCCCCTTAGGAAAAATCTCATCCCCGAGATTTCAGCTGATCCTCAAATAGATGTGTTTACTCTGCCTGAAGAAAATCCTCTCTCTCCCATGTTGCTTCATCCTCGGTGTGATTGCTCCACTGAACCTTGAAATTTTTTGTTGTTTTCTGGCGGGTTCTCCTTTCAGACTCTTCCAATATCTTTACTGGCCGCTCTCTGTAGGTGAGGTCTGGTTGCATGTCAATGCTCTCGTGAGATACATGCTTCTCCGGGTTGCTCACACATTTCCTCAACTGTGAGACGTGGAACACGTCGTGGACGTCTGACAGCTCTTTGGGTAGGTCTAGCTGGTAGGCTATTGTGCCTCTTCGTGCAACTATACAGAAGGGTCCAATAAATCTCGGGGCTAGCTTCCCTTTAATTTTGAACCATTGCAGGCCTCGCATAGGAGACACTCGTAGGTATACGTAATCACCGGGTTCTAAGCTGACCTCACGATGTTTTCGATCGTAATAGCTCTTTTGTCGGCTTTGAGCTGTCTTGAGTCTGTCCCTGATCTGTTTAACTTTCTCCTCGGCTTCCTTGAGCATGTCTGGGCCGAAGATACGACTGTCACCTGTTTCTGACCAATTTAGTGGGGTACGACATCTCCGCCCGTACAATGCTTCAAAAGGTGCCATTTGTAGGCTGGCTTGGTAACTGTTGTTGTAAGCAAACTCGGCATACGGCAAACTTTCTTCCCAACTGGCTCCATAGGTGAGCACACAGGCTCTCAGCATGTCCTCTAGGATTTGGTTCACGCATTCCGTTTGTCCATCAGTCTGAGGGTGGTACGCTGTACTGAATGCTAGTTGCGTGCCCAGAGCTTGTTGTAAGTGATCCCAGAATTTAGAGACAAATTGAGTGCCTCGGTCGGATATTATAGTCTTTGGGACTCCATGCAGACAAACTATACGGGAAAGATAAAGCTTAGCTAGCCTTTGAGTGGAGTAGGTCGTCTTCACGGGAATGAAATGTGCTACCTTGGTTAGCCTATCTGTGATGACCCATATGGCATCATTTCCGCGTTGTGATCGAGGTAGTCCGACGATGAAGTCCATTCCAATTTCATCCCATTTCCACTCAGGTATCCTGTTTGGCTGTAGCAGCCCCGCTGGTTTTTGGTGCTCAGCTTTAATGCGCTGACACGAATCACAACAAGCGATGAATGTGGCTATATCCCTTTTCATACCGTGCCACCAAAATCTTTCCTGAATGTCTTTGTACATTTTGGTTCCTCCAGGGTGGATCGAATATGGGGCGGTGTGGCTTTCGATTAGGATTTGTTGCTTGAGTTCCTCAATGTTTGGTACGCAAAGTCTGTCCCCGTACCATAATATTCCCTCATTGTCTGTGACGAACTCTGAAGCTTTGCCAAGGCTCATTTTCCTCTTTATACCTTCGATGCTGGGATGTCCATGCTGAGCCTTCTTAATTTGTTCCATTAGGGTGGGTTGTATCTCCAGATTTGTTACGGTGCCCTCTGAGACTATCACCATGTTGAGTTTAGCGAACTCCTGCTGAAACTCAGGTCTCAAGTTCAGTGGACTGTCGTTGCCCGGGCTGGGGTTCCGACTAAGAGCATCTGCTACTACATTTGCTTCCCCTGGATGGTAGTGAATGCCGACATCATGGTCCTTGACTAATTCCAACCAGCGTCGTTGTTGTAAATTTAGCTCTGGTTGTGTGAAAATATATTTAAGGCTCTTATGGTCCGTATATATTTCACAACAATTTCCCAGTAGAAAGTGCCTCCACTCTTTGAGTGCATGGATGACTGCTGCTAGCTCTAAGTCATGAGTAGGATAATTTTCCTCATGCTTCCGTAGTTGCCTGGAAGCATATGCGACAACTTTCCCGTCCTGCATCAATACGCATCCGAGGCCCTTCCGGGATGCGTCACAATACACTTCAAAACTCTTGTGTATGTCTGGCACAACCAAAAACGGTGCTGTTGTTAGTTTCTTCTTGAGCTCTTGGAAGCTTTTCTCGCACGCTTCCGTCCATACAAATTTCTTGTCTTTCTTGAGCAACTGTGTCATTGGTTTTGCCACAGTGGAGAATCCTTCAATAAATCTTCGGATATCCAGCCATTCCTAGGAAACTCCGTACATCTGTTACGTTGGTTGGTGGTTTCCAGTCAAGTATGGCTTTGACCTTTTCTGGGTCTACGACCACGCCTTCTTGGGTCAATATATGGCCTAGAAAACCAACTTGTCTTAGCCAAAATTCACACTTACTAAATTTGGCGTACAATTGATGTTTCCTTAGTTCTCCCAATACAATTCTGAGATGTTCAGCATGTTCTTCTGGTGTCCTTGAGTATACCAGAATATCGTCAATGAACACCACAACAAATTTGTCCATAAATTTCATAAACACTTTGTCCATGAGGTGGACGAAATATGCGGGGGCGTTCGTCAGTCCAAACGGCATTACTATGAACTCATATAATCCGTATCTGGAGGTGAATGCTGTCTTAGGGATATCTTCTGTCCGTACTTTTAATTGATGATATCCCGATCTTAAATCAATCTTTGAGAACACCTTGGCTTGTGCGAGCTGGTCAAATAGGTCATTTATCCGTGGCATCGGATATTTGTTTTTGGTGGTGACCATATTGAGAGCTCGATAGTCTATACATAATCTCAGTGTCCCATCCTTTTTCTTGGCGAATAATACTGGTGAACCCCAAGGTGAGGAGCTGGCTCGAATAAATCCTTTGTCCAGTAATTCCTTTATTTGCTTCTTCAATTCTACCAACTCGGATGGTGCCATTCTATAAGGTTTCTTGTAGATGGGGGTGGTGCCAGGTGCTAGTTCAATGCTGAACTCTATCTCTCGGTCTGGTGGCATGCCTGGTAGTTCTTCTGGAAATACGTCGGGAAACTCGCACACCACTGGAACTTTTCTCAGTTCTGAAATGTCCACTTTGTTCAACTTTGGTTGCCGTGACCGTGGTCTCTCTTGAGCTGTAACTTTTATTGTCTTGCCGTGATGATGAGTGAGAATCACAGTCCGATTGAAACAGTGAATAAATCCCTTGTTGGTGGTCAACCAGTCCATCCCTAGGATAACATCCAGTCCTTTATTTTCCAACACAATGAGATTAGCCTGAAACTTTAGTCCTTCGAATTCAATAATCACTCCTTGGCAGTAACTCTGAGTGATCTGCTTATTCCCGGGGGACTTGATAATCATAGATTTTCCAAAGGAAGTATCGGAAAACCATGTTGCAAAACAAAACTCTTTGAAATGAACGAGTGAGAAGCTCCAGAATCAAACAAAACCGTGGCAGGTACTGTGTTGACAGGGAACGTACCGAGTACGATGTCTGGGGCATTCTGTGCTTCTTCCTTGGTCAAATGGTTCAGGTGACCCTTCCTGTGATTGTTGTTGGGATTGAAATTGTTATGCTTGGGGGCTGGATTATTCCCACCATTGTTCGGCTTGGGGGCCGAGTTCCTTGGTTTTGGGCACTGTTTGGCATAGTGCCCTTCCTCTCCACAAGCATAGCAAGTGACCCCTGGACGGTATGTAAAGTCCTTGTCCCTTGAATGAAACTGTCTGGTTGGCCTTAGAGTAGTAGTCGTGGATTTTCTTGCTTCATTCCTCTGAACATCAGTCTTGCTTCGGTTGTTGCGATCAAGAGTCGTTTTGTCCCTTTTTCGCTTACGAATATCCTCCAGACTGCGGCGCTCATTCTCCAACGTAATGGCTTTGTCAACCAGAGTTTTGAAATCTGGGAAAGTGTGTACGACCAGTTGGCATTTTAGTGCTGGTGCCAGGCCGTCCAATTTTTTTTCCATCCTTTTGTTCTCAGTCATATGCTCATCGTAGGCATAACGAGATAGCTGGGTAAACTGACTGTTGTATTCCGTCACTGTCATGCCTCTCTGCTTGAGGTCATCAAATTCTCTTTTCTTGATTTTTATGATGCTCCTGGGGATGTGTGCCCCACGAAAGCCTTCCTTAAACTCTTCCCAGGTGATGTTATGTTCA
The DNA here is from genome assembly GCF_002575655.3 of Aegilops tauschii subsp. strangulata. Classification (NCBI taxonomy): domain Eukaryota; kingdom Viridiplantae; phylum Streptophyta; class Magnoliopsida; order Poales; family Poaceae; genus Aegilops; species Aegilops tauschii. The sequence continues at coordinate 152,427,299 of NC_053039.3, forward strand.
CTGGGATGCATGTGTAGGAAGTACTCCCACCATGCTGTAGCTGCTCCAGTGAGGTAGTGAGGTGCATAAAGCACCTTCTCATGATCAGAACATTGAGCAATAATCAACTTTCTTTCGATGTCTCGAAGCCAATCATCGGCTTCAAGTGGCCTATCAGTGTGAGCAAACGTTGGAGGGCGTGTCTTCTGTAGTTCAGACAACTTGGAGTGTGGTTGGTATGGCTCACGGTGATTTCCCATATTGATGACGTGATTCATCATTTCTTGGTGTTGCTGTTGGCTTTGTTCGAAAAGGCGGCATACTTGAGATAAAGCTGCCTCGCTGTCCTGTTGACTAGACTGCCCCTGAGTGCAGTTGTTGCTTGTCTGTGTTCCATAAACTTCTTCTGGTGGATTTGGCATGGAACGAGTCCACGGACGAGACATTTTCCACTCTGGGGTATTTTTTTGCAAAACTCATGAGAAGAACTGTGTGGCACAAGAAAATTTTTGCAAGGACGAAAAACTTTAAAAGACCTCAAGATTTTTCAAGAACATAATTGATTGCGCACGGAGAAGGACTGCTCAACATATCTTACACGCGATACGCAAACACACGATACATCACTCAGGATGTGCGTACACATTCCTGACATATTATTTAGGCTAGCACACTCCTCCGGGATCCTACATGATGCGCACACAATTACTACAAACTTTTTACATATAAAACATATCATACATGCAGACACATCGCGCGGCGACTAGGCGCACTCAGTCGGAGATGGTGAAGATGTCCTTCCCCCTGCCGAGGGTAAGACCCAACGGTGCAGGAGACTCAACCTCCACCTCCTCCCTAATAGGCTCCAGGCGCGTAGCACTGCGCTGGGGAGATGGCGCGGGTGTGACAGGCGGTAGTGTGGGTGCGGCAGGTGGTGCAGCTCTGACTGGAGTAGGAGCAATGACCTGGTCGAACTCCTCAGTGGTAGGCAGACGGCGAGCAGTGGCCAAAATGGCTGGTGAATAGGATGCTGAGGACGAGACGAACGTCAGTGGCGGTGCCATGTGGAGAAGCTCCCTCCTGTTGGCAGAACAGCCCCGAACTAAGTCCATGCGGGCAGCCACAAGATCGTCCACGAGGTTGTCGAAAGCTTCCTCCAGAGCTTTGAGATACTCAACAAGCATCTCGATAGCTTCATCTCGCTCTCCCCTATGGCAGGCGAATGCATAGTGACAAGTATATGGCACATGGCATGGGAGGTAGCGGTAGCGACGAGTCTTCATCGAAGGAAGAATGTCCCGAAGGCGAGCTATCGCCTCACGGGCAGCCATCTGCATGGCATGCCTCTCCGTAGGCATGGCCCTTCCCACAAAACGGAAGTGGCGAGACGCAGAACGTCCTCCCTTGAATTGCACCACGGCCTGGTGCATAGACACGTCGTCGCTGAGCTTGTGCTGGTAAAGCGTGAACTCCGGATAAGTCGCTGGCCCGATCGTGAGCTTGGTGATGGAGACGAGGAGTTTGACAAACCCCTCGGGCACATTAGTGAACACCCGAGTCTCACAGTCGCTGCCATCCATCTTCAAAAGTAGGCAAAAATTCTGAGTAGTCAAATCATAAATTTATGATGACCAACAGAAAATAGCTACATTTGCAAAATGCTGAAAAAGCACTAAAGATGCTAACAACCAATTAGCGATCGCACCTAGTGGCTTCCTACAGTTAGCCTGGCTCTGGTACCAAGCTTGTCACGACCGGTTTTCCAATAAAAATATTTATTGAGAAACCGATCCCTTTTACGGACTAGTAGAGAAGAATCCTTCTCACTGGCAGACAATTTCTTGATCACAGAAGAAAAACCAGGAGTACTAAATATAATACAAGGTTGAGCGGAGGCTGCTCAACAATTTATTACAAGCACGCCGATATTACACATAAAGGCGGGTAGGGTGGCATAACTACTGACTCACAATAAAAGCGGTGGTGGATATGTCACAGTGAAGTGGGTGACATGACTCCTGAATCTAACAGCTCTTCGAGCGTCGGAGTGAGGCTCGAGGATTCTTATTTCGGGTGGCGGAAGCGTATATAATACAAGTGACCAATATCCAGGATCGCACGGGACTGACTGGGACTCCTCTAGGCGTCGGACTCACTATCAAACTCTTCATCCATGAGATCGCCTTCGTCAACATCTGGCCAAATCAACAAGCCAGGTGAGTACTATGAAAGTACTCGCAAGACAGTTCGGACATAAGATATAACAGATGTAAACATGATGCAAATGAACAGATTAATAGAGCGCACTGAGACAATGAGATAGCAATGCATGGGAAATATAAGGGAAGTCGGGCGGTAGTCCTCCCGAAATCCCAATGTAATACTGAATGCCAATCGAGTGTCTGAATGACTCCTCGGAAGGATACAAATGAAATAACAATGCTGCAGTCGGGCGTCAAGGCGACACCACATAAAGGGCTTATAATGGAATATAAATGGCAGTGCGTGCCACAGTCGGACGTCTGAGTGACATCACATAAAGGGCTTATATCAAAAGTAAATAACGGGCGTGCCACAGTCGGACGTCTGAGCGACATCACATAAAGGGCTTATATCAAAAGTAAATAACGAGCGTGCCACAGTCGGACGTCTGAGCGACATCACATAAAGGGCTTATATCAAAAGTAAATAACGAGCGTGCCACACTCGGACGTCTGAGCGACATCACATAAAGGGCTTACATTGAAAGTAAATGACAAGAGTGCCACAGTCGGACGTCTGAGCGACATCACATAAAGGGATTATATCTCATAACTTAATATTCCAGTGGCTCATGAATTTAAGTCATTTCAAGGGAATATTCAGGTAGGAAATAAATAAGAGGTTAGTCCATCCACAGGAATGACAATTCAACCGGGTTTACCACTCAAGCTTGTTCACCGGGGATTTACCACGGGGACTGACATAGGGACTGACATGGATATGGATATACTGGCCAAGGTCCTTGACCATGGACACGATGACTCGGAAGGATTTGACTCTGCAGAGTTTGTACTATTTAACCACAACCAACGGATTTCAGTAGTCACAAGGGACTAGTTCCGTTTACGGTGTTTTAGGAGAAACACATCTAACCAGTACTCACCCATTCAACATTCCGATGCCAGGAATCACCCTCGGCAACGTTCAAGAAAAACTTTGAGACGGGGAGGCTACAACCTCTCGTAGCATGGGATCAAATTTATACCGCGCGCTCTAAGGGGTGCCCCCCTCTCGGTCCCAACCGGAAACACCCATGCCCCCTGACCGGATGACTGGCTTTAATCCAGGGCCATGGAACCCTCATTCCGGCCCCTCTATTTGGTGTGTACAAGGAAAGAGGTTAGCAACTTACTAAACCGTATTTTTTGCAGAAAACATGTGGCAGCACGAAAGGGGGAGGACGGTAACGTGGCTCAGTCCATGTTAACGTCGGAGTTTATCGGATGACGTAAGACTGGCATGCTACAATAATACCATCTTACTACCTTTCATGTCACCACATGATCAGGTCATCTCCCATCAAAGATCACAGTAACTTCGAAACACAGGGTTAGTTGCCTTGCATTGCAACGTAATACTCACCGATGCTCATATGCCATGCACAAACCATTCAAGCAAACATGCAAAACACCTATCATATCAAAGGTTCAAACATGCTTGCCTGGTTCGGAGAAGTCGGAGTCTAGCTCGGCGAAGTTTGCGGCTCCGTCACCTCCTCCAGAACCTACGGTATAACGAAACCGTACACTAACGTGAAAATCGTTGCGTGCATAAAAATTGTTCCAATTTTTTTCCAAATAAATACTATAAAAAACTAGACAAAAATATAAGACTGACAGAAAAAGAATCTATCAAAAAGCATCTTTTATTAAAAAGATATAAGGGTTTTAGTCCAAGGACTGATCTGTGATGAAACAGAAAAGAACCAGGGACTTGTTTGAAAAACCAGAAAACGGTTCGGCAAGGAATACGTCAGCCTAGGAGGAAAACACGTTTTGCTCGAAGGTGCTTTCAAGAAATGGTTCGAGGGAGAAAGGAGAGAGGCTGACGGGGGGGTCCCACCCGTCAGGTTCAAAACACCGAACGGAGCTCGCCGGCGCCCGAAGGCTGCGGTGGTCGCCGGCGTTGAACCACGGCGAGGCAGAGAGATCGGAGGGTACCAACAGGTTCAGGGTGTTCTTCCGCGTCGGTGGGTGGTGGACTTGGCCGTTGGAGAGCACCACGTCGACGGCGACACTAACTCTGGCGGACGGTGGTTCGGGCGATGTTGGAATGCTCCGGTGGGTGCTGCAAGCTTCAAATTGATGCGCGGGTCAGAAGAGTGGATGCATTAGGAGACTACTGGGAAGAGTTGAGGGTTGGGGGTGCACGCACGGGAGTGAATCGCGCTGGATCCCGAAGCGGGTCGAGCCGGCCGGAGTTGGGGAAGAAGACTCCCTCGGGGCTCTCCCAGTGGCTTGGCGTGGTACTGGTGGTGTGTAGAGGTGGTGCGGGTTCGAGTTCGAGCTCGGGGCCTCCTTTTATAGGCGATCCGAGGGGGTGGCCGTGAACGGGATAGCTCCCGCGAGCAATTACGGCGAGGCAGAGGTTGGGCAGGGGGTTTAGGAGGCTAGGCATCTCCAGGGAGGATCACTGGCGCCGTTTCTCTGCTCAAACCTCGGTCGGGCTTGCGTAATGCACCGGCCCTCGACGGAACGGCCGTACGGGCACGGCGGCGGCAGGGAGCGCACTCCGCGCCTACCAGTTCACGACGATAGACCTGCGGCGTGCACAGGTGAGTGGATGGCCACGCGGTGGCCTCTGGTGGCTTGGGCGGCGCTGGACGGCGCCGTCCAACGCTGCGCCTCTCTCTGGCAGCCGCAAAGGGCGCTGCTGCCGTCGCTCACGGGGTGGCGCACCTCCTCCTGCTCGTCGCCGATGCCCGCAAGCCTCCAGGCGATCGTGCGGCGCAGGGGATAAGAAGGAAGCACAGGGCGCACGGCGCCACCGCGGCTACTGGCAAGATCGAGAAGGGGCTCTGAAGAAAACGACAGTGGCTCACTGAAACTGTATCACTGAACTTCTGAACTTGACAGTAACAGTGCCCTTCAGGTGTTCGACGAAATGATTTGGCATGAAGAAATTTTTTCTGGAGCTGGGACTTGGTGAGGTGACCTCTCAATGCATCCAGAGGCTGCCTGAATTTTCTCAGATTTTTAGGAGGAGAAAACAAATGAATTTCATCAAATTTGGCAAATATGGTCCAAACTTGCAGCAAGCACAATTTGAAAATTTTGAACTGGAGACTAGTGGATCATCATGGATCTTGGTTGAGGGCTCTAAGGACTAGCTAGGGAAAATGGTTTGGAGGCAAAACTCAAAGGAGAAAAGGTAGTTCCTTTGTAAATCTCCAAGAGCCAAAGTAGAAGGCAGAAAATATTTTTGATAAGAAATAAATGGAAGAAAAATCATGGGGAGGTCCAACTTGCTGGATTTGAAGTATATCTTGACACAAAGATGGGAGATGGCTTTTGGGAGGGGATTTCCACTCATGTCATGGCAAGAGGAGTTTTTTTGAAAAGGAAAAGGATCACTCCAAATGCCATAGGCTATTTTAAAAAGATTTTCAAAAACTTTCCCCAAATGAAAAACATTTGTGTTGACTCCACATAAGATGGAAAGACCTCCAAGACCAAAAATCAAGTCTTGGGTGAATCCAAACAAAAATACTTGTCATGAAAGAAAATCTTTGAGAGGGAGAGTTCTTTAGAAGAAAGATCTAAATACCCTCCTTCAAATCAAATAAAGATTTTGATAAAGCCAAAATAAAATTTTTGGGTGTCACAGCACTCGAGGCCACAGCCTTGCCGCGCCTGCCCGCGGGATCATGGTGCTGCTTGGATTGACGTTCGGAACGAGGTGGTGAGTCGGCTACCTCCTCGTCGTCCGACTCATCGCTCTCATCTTCATCATCGCCGGCTGGTGACTCCCACTCGCCGCTCTCCTCCACGCTATCCTCGCCTTCATGGTCCTGCTCCAGAGCTTGTTCGCCATTGGGCATTGAGTACATCTCCGTATAAATCTACAAAACAAGGAGCCGAGTGGAAATCAGTCAGATCAACAAACAGTCAGAAAACACATCCAAATTCAATCAGTTGTAGTGGCCAAACCTTGTCTGGCTGGTTGCTGTCGCTGAAAGGGTTGACTCTCCTGGCGCCCCTAGGGTTGTCCTTGTTACCGGTGATGCCCCTCAGCCACTGGGCCACTGTTTTGGCTGCCACCTCCTCCGGATGAACCCGAGCGGTATCACCAGCCCCGGAGTACATCCACATGGAGTGGTCACGAGCTTGGAGTGGTTGAATGCGCCGACTGAGGAACACCTCCAGCAGATCCATGCCGGTGGCACCTTGGTTGATCAGTTGAACTACTCTCTCGACCAGCATGCTCGTCTCCGCCTTCTCTGCGGCGGTCACTTTCAACGAAGATGGAGTTTGAACACGATCAAAAGAGAAAGGGGGAAGTCCAGTCGACTGGCCTGGGGTCACGATCTCCTGGCAATAGAACCAGGTCTACTGCCAGCCCCTGACTGACTCAGGAAGAGTCATCGAAGGGAAGGAACTCCTCTTCCTCTTCCGAATACCCAGACCCCCACACATCTGGATAACATGGGTTTTCTCGTCGTTCGAGTTCGCTTTCTTCACTATTTGGGAGCGGATGGTGAAAATGTGCTTGACAAGACCCCAGTGCGGTCGACACCGCAGAAAATTCTCGCACATGGACACGAATGCGGCAAGGTATGTGATGGTGTTGGGAGTGAAATGATGGAGTTGAGCCCCGAAGAAATTCAAGAAACCTCGAAAGAAGGGGTGTGGAGGAAGCGAGAAGCCGCGGTCGACATGAGAGGCGAGCAGAACACACTCACCCGGTCGCGGCTGTGGCTCCGTTTCCCCCTCCGGCAGCCGCGCGGACTCATGGACGATCAACCCTAACTCGGCCATATCGTCCAAGTCTTCCTGCCGAAGTGAGGATCGGATCCAATCTCCCTGGATCCAACCCGACGGCAGCCCCGAGCGCGATGAAGATCCCGGATTCGTCTTCTTGCTTTTCACCGCCCCCGTCGCCTTTTTCGCGCATTCCAGTGCTGCCGTTTTCTCCTTCCCCATGGCGGCGGAGCGGCGGCGTCGAGAGTGGAGAAGCTGAACGAGGTAAAGGAGCAAGATGAAGAAGGAGAATGGGCACGCACAGTGCGGACGCCTCGGCCTCGCCGCTTTTAAAGGCCTACTTCTGAGTGGCTGACGCGCGGGCCTGGACGATCCTGTCAAATCCCTTAACAGTCGCACACAGGATACATGGCGAAAAAGGTGGCGCGGAAATCGAAACGTCCTACTTATCTACTCCACTTACCACGGCGCGCTCCGCCTGGCGTGCTTCCACCAAAAATCCAAATCCCGCGAAATCCGGGATCCTCTACAACCGATCACGCCAAAAGATTCCATGTCAAGGATAACACTCGACGGATGACGTTATAAAAACCAGTCGGTCATTTCTGAATCGATCAAGGCGACTGAAACGAAGCCGAAGTTCCAACAACTGGCATCCATTTGGAGATGAAAGCAAGATTCAAAGCAAGGTCAACTTCAACCTTCTTTTTTCACTCGGACCATAATCCATTCGGGGGCTAATGATGAGGGCATAGACCTGGGGTAGGGTAATAGGCCTGACCTATACCTCCTACCTAAGGTCCTTGTCCTAGAAGCAAAGAGGTTCAGGAGTAAATAGAGGGGACCCAACGAAGGTGTCGAGTGCAATCCACTCGACCTACCATTCACTCGGAGACCCCCCTTATTTAGGTCACTCGACCACTAAACCACTCGATGTGCAGAAGACCTAAAGCCACTCCGCGTAGCAACGGTCGGGCATTTACCCTTAGACTTAATAGTCATTTATAGCACTTTACTACGGATGTTACCTGTAACGCTCCTTCTTTATGAACATTGAACCCTGTGTAACGGAGGGGAGCTGGGGTCCTGGCGCACTCTATATATGCCACCCCCTCCTCTGGGACAAGGGTTCGCACCCACTGTAAGACACACGCATATAATCCAGTCGACCGCCTCCGGGCTCCAAGACGTAGGGCTGTTACTTCCTCCGAGAAGGGCCCGAACTCATAAAACTCGTGCGTACAACTTCTCCATAGCTAGGATCTTGCCTCTACATCCCTACCCCCCATTCTACTGTCAGACTTCGAACCACGACAAGGAGCGCTGGATGATTCGAGTTCAAGTTCCAGGAAGGACGTTCGCGCCAATCACTGAGTCCATAGAGTTTTCCTTTGATGCACCAACCTGGTGGCTAGGCAAGAACATGGCAGCCCACATTGCCATGGGACGTATTGGAGAAGTCTACAACAAGGATCTCAAGGAAACTATCTACCAGATATGTGGGCGCCGAGATGAGCAATGGGAGATGATCAACACCAAGAAGGACAGATCCATTGCAGCTTTCATCCAGGAGTTAAACCAGCACATTTGACGCCAGGAGAATCAGATGTGCGCAGACATGATAGATTTGAAGAAGGCGAAGACAAGGATCACCGAGCTGGAAGAAGAACTCAAGTCTACACGCGATGGATATGAGGAGGAAATTGCAACACTATTGGAGAAGAACGACGACCTGATAAAGAAGATCGGAGTATTCATGGGAGACCCTGCGCCAGGAGGAGAGGACGACGATTCCACTTGCCCGGAGAACTACATCATCATCGATGACACCGACTCCGACCCTAGTGAAGATGACTTTGAAGACGAAGCTGGAGCAGACATCATGGAGTCGTCCACCGATCAAAATTTCTAGATGACCACCAAATGATTAGTAGTATTTCCCCCGTGTATATAGTAGTAGTTTGAGCACTTTTAATGATAGTTCTGGACCGTTTGTATGCCCTTGCTTGATTGATTGAGTGATATGATTGTGTTTGTATCATGTGCATATGGGTAGTGCTTTCTCACTAGACCCCTTTTCTATTCTAATCTCTCCCCTCTAAACCCATCAGATGCCTCCGAGACGTGACACCGGATTTGTCTTCCCACCGGATATCACCCAGTTGATCCAGCAGCAGAATGCCTTGATGCAGATATTAGTCCAGAACCAAGGCAGCAACAACAACAACCCGCCTCCAATTGACAACTTAGCTCGCTTTCTGAGGTTGCAGCCGCCGGTGTTTTCCAGTAGCACTGAGCCTATGGTTGCTGATGATTGGCTACGCCGTATTGGAAGGGAGTTGACCACCGCAGGGTGCACAAATGCTGAGAAGGTGCGCTTTGCCGCGCATCAATTGGATGGACCAGCAGCCTCATGGTGGGAGAATTATACGGACACTTTCCCCATAGCCAACGTCACTTGGGATCAGTTTCAGCAAGCTTTCCGGACAGCCCATGTCTCAACTGGAGCTATGAGCATGAAGAAGCATGAATTTCGCAACTTACGCCAGGGGAACCGTACTAGCTCAATACGTGGATGAGTTTAGCAAGTTATCTCGCTATGCCCCTGACGATGTGGCCACAGATGCCGCGAAGCAGGAGAAGTTTATGGAAGGGCTGTACGATAAGATGAGCATGCAGTTGATGGTGGCAACATTCAGTAACTACCAGGAGTTGGTAGATAAGGCTCTTATGATTGAAGGGAAGCAGCAGCAGATTGAGAGTCGTAAGAGGAAGTATGGACAAGGAAGATACAATTCTGGAGCTCAGCAGAAGCCTCGTCTAACCCCGAACTCGGGAGGACTTGCTCATAACCATGGAGGTCATAACCACAACAGAGGAAGTTTGCATAACCACAATGGTTCCAAGAATGGGACTGGGAACGGAACAAGCAACAATCAGAACCGCTCCAATCCAGCCACACCCTCCAAGAGAGACCTAAGTCACATTACTTGCTTCAAGTGCGGGAAGACTGGACACTATGCCACGGAGTGCCCTGAAGCGAAGAATGGAAACGGTAATGGGAGCGCTGGGAAGAAGCCCAATCCATTCAACAAAGGACAAGTGAACCACGTTAACGTGGAGGAGGTTGAAGGGCAGCCAGACGCAGTTATCGGTAAGTTTTTGGTTAAGTCTTTTACCGCCCTTGTTCTTTTTGATACTGGTGCATCACATTCATACATATCAAGGGGATTCGTGGATAAGTTTAAACTACCAACCCAAGCCCTTAGGACCCCTCTGTTAGTAAGTTCACCTGGAGCAGAGTATATGGCTAGCCGATGGTGCGACCGGATACCCTTAACCATTGGTAGCCATGTTTTCCCGTCAGACCTAATAATTTTGGAGTCACAAGGATTGGATGTGATATTAGGCATGGACTGGATGTCAAAGTATGGAGGAAGCATTGACTGTGCTAGTAAGTCGATTTATCTCACCACCCCGGAGGGAAAAAGGATCAAGTATGTATCCAGGCATGCGACAAGGAGAACCCAAGTAAATTCCCTCTCAGCAGTTGTTCAAGAAGAAGTGCCTGTTGTAAATGATTACCCAGATGTTTTTCCAGAGGAATTACCAGGCATGCCGCCAGATCGGGACATCGAGTTTTTGATAGAACTGTTGCCAGGCACCGGGCCTATATCGAAGAGACCATACCGGATGCCCGCAAATGATCTGGAGGAGATTAAGAAGCAGATCAAGGAGTTATTGGAGAAAGGTTACATCCGACGAAGTTCATCACCGTGGGGAGCCCAAGTGCTCTTGGTTGAGAAGAAGGATGGATCATTGAGGATGGTTGTTGATTATCGGGCGTTGAATGAGGTGACGATCAAGAACAAATACCCACTGCCAATGATCAATGATTTGTTTGACCATCTGCAAGGAGCTAAGGTGTTTTCGAAGATCGATCTGCGATTAGGATATCACCAGCTGGAGATCCGGGAGAAGGATATACCTAAAACCGCATTTACCACAAGGTACGGGTTATATGAGTATACGGTCATGTCATTTGGACTGACTAACGCCCCTGCCTATTTCATGAGCATGATGAACAAGGTGTTCATGGAATATTTGGATAAGTTTGTTGTGGTGTTCATTGATGATATAATGGTATACTCGAAGAATGAAGAGGAGCACAAGGAGCATTTGCGTTTAGTTCTCGAGAAACTCAGGGAACATCAGTTGTATGCCAAGTTCAGCAAATGTGAGTTTTGGTTGAAGGAAGTTGGATTCCTTGGACATGTTATATCAGGAGAAGGTATAGCAGTAGACCCCACCAAGGTTCAGTCAGTCACTGAATGGTTGGCACCCACTTCAGTTAGCGAGATCCGCAGTTTTCTTGGACTCGCAGGATACTATCGGAGATTCATTGAGAATTTTTCCAAGATTGCGAAGCCAATGACGGAGTTATTGAAGAAGGATACCAAATTTAAATGGACGAAAGAATGTGAGGCGAGTTTTGAGGAGTTCAAGAAACGTCTGACTACAGCCCCAGTGCTGATTCTGCCGGATATACGCAAGGATTTCCAAGTGTATTGCGACGCCTCTTGCTTAGGACTTGGAAGTGTGCTTATGTAGGATGGAAGAGTTGTTTCGTATGCCTCACGACAACTAAAACCGCACGAATTGAATTATGCCACGCATGATTTAGAGTTAGCAGCTGTAGTGCATGCGCTCAAGACTTGGAGACATTACCTTATTGGAAACCGTTGTGATGTGTACACTGATCATAAGAGTTTGAAGTACATTTTCACACAGAAGGAGCTGAACCTTAGGCAGAGGAGATGGTTGGAGCTTATAAAGGATTATGACATGAAGCTTCACTATCATCCAGGCAAGGCCAATGTCGTAGCAGATGCTTTGAGCCGTAAGAGTTATGCTAACACCCTCGTAAGCACAGGATTGCCAAAGGAGTTAGCAGAGGATCTCAGGGAACTTCGATTGGAGATTGTTCCTAGAGGTTTTGTTGCAACAATGGAAGTCCAGTCCACATTGTTAGGAAAGATTCTAGAAGCTCAGAAGGATGACAAAGAGATTGCCGAGATAAAAGAGAGAATGAGCAAAGAAAAGGCCAAAGGTTTTCATGAGGATGAGCACGACACCTTATGGTTTGAGGACCGTGTTTATGTGCCCAATAACACAGAGATCAGGAAGTTAATATTTCAGGAGGCTCATGACTCACCATACTCGATACACCCCGGAAACACCAAGATGTATTTGGATTTGAAGGAACGTTTCTGGTGGACTGGTATGAAGAAGGATATTGCCGAGTATGTAGCCGTATGTGATGTATGTCAGAGAGTGAAGGCGGAACATCAAAAGCCAGCAGGATTGTTACAGCCTATGCCGATACCCGAATGGAAGTGGGATAAGCTTGACATGGATTTCATCACCGGATTGCCCAGGACCAAATCAGGATATGATTCTATATGGGTAGTAGTTGATCGCTTGACCAAAGTGGCTCACTTTATCCCAGTGAAAACCACCTATACAAGTGCGAAGTTGGCCAAGATATACATGACCAGGATCGTATGTATGCATGGAGTTCCAAGGACCATCGTATCAGATAGAGGAACACAGTTTACCTCAAAGTTTTGGCATCAGCTGCACCAGACTTTGGTACAAGGCTAGAGTTCAGTACAGCATCCCATCCGCAGATAGATGGACAGACCGAGAGAGTCAACCAAATTCTGGAGGATATGTTGAGAGCTTGTGCACTAGATTATGGATCTATTTGGGATGACAATTTGCCCTACGCGGAGTTCTCATACAACAATAGCTATCAAGCCAGTTTGAAGATGGCACCGTTCGAAGCCCTGTATGGATGAAGGTGCAGAACACCGTTGATGTGGGATGAAGTTGGAGACCGACAGTTTTTTGGACCAGATTTGATCAAGGAGTCTGAATAGAAGGTTAAGTTGATTCGAGATAGACTGAAGGTAGCTCAGTCCAGGCAGAAGAGTTATGCATATTCGAAACGCAAGGAAGTAACCTATGAAATTGTAGACAGAGCATATCTACGAGTGTCACCTCTGCGAGGAGTGAAACGTTTTGGAGTTAAGGGAAAGTTAGCCCCGAGATTTGTAGGACCGTACCGAATTTTGGAACGTATGGGAGAGGTTGCCTACAAGTTGGAGTTACCTGAAGGACTGTCAGGAGCTCATGATGTGTTTCATGTTTCACAGTTGAAGAAGTGTCATGCTAAGATGGCCGATATACCGCTAAGAGATACAGTGCCCTTGGAAGCGATTCAGTTGGACAGTGATCTGACCTACGAGGAGAAGCCAGTCAGGATTCTTGAATTTGCCAGCCGAGTCACCCGCAGCATGGTTATCAAGTTTTGCAAAGTTCAGTGGAGCCACCATACCGAGGATGAAGCCACATGGGAACGAGAGGATGATCTTCGCAAAGACCACCCACACCTATTTTCTAGCCAACCCGAATCTCGAGGGCGAAATTCATCTTAAGGGGGGGTAGGTTTGTAACATCCCAAATTTTCAATTTGGAATTTTATACATAGATCATTCATGCATATCATATTTTATTTCATATTCGTTTCGCGATCCTCGAAATTCTAAGCAACTCAAGGACCCTCAGAGAGAGTTGGGGATTTCACTGTTTTCATATTTGAATTTTATCAAATATTGAAACGAGGATTATTTGTTTTATTATTATTTATCTCCGAAAACATTTCATTAAAAAAATATATGAGAGGGGATAATATGACTTCTCCAAAATAAATGAAATATTGGAGGAAAAATATTAAAATCAAATATTTGATTTTATTCGGATTTTATTGCTATTTTATTTGCATAGGAAAATTCACGTTTTTCAAAATTGCATTTTAGGCCCAAATAAATGTTCACCTTGTCCGGTAGATTTTTAGAGGACGGGTAAAATTTATTTCAGGATTTTTGGCGTCCGTTTATTATTTATTTTCGGTGTTTTTCTGCGCGGATTGTTTAAAAAAAAAGTTTTTCCGCCAAACCGAACTGGGCCGAGGCCCAGTTGGCCAGCCGGGCCAACGCACCCCTCGCCCTGACCGACTCCGACCGGAGTCCGGCCGGCGCACGCCGCTGCCGCCGTGTCCGGGGAGGACTCCTCCTCCCCCGGCCCCTTGCCCAAGCCGCTGCCTTGCCCGACCCTTTAAAGGCCGAGCCGGCCCCCGCCTCGACCCCCATACCACCACCGCCGCCCGCCCCGACGCCCTGAGCCGCAGCACCGCCCCGCCGCCGCAGCTCCGCCGCCGCGCCCCGCGCCGCCCCGCCGCCGCCCGCGCCGCGCCAGCCGACGCCGCCGACTTCGCCGGAGCCGCCGCCGTTTTTTTCTCTCGTCCGTTTATTTCGGTAAACCCTAGATCTAGATCCGGTTTTTTTAAAATTCCAGTTTATTCTTTTAGATCGATTTTTCCCGTCGGTTCATTTATTTAGCGAACGCCTGTTCGTTCATTCGTTTGAACGAACGGTTTTCACCCTTACCCGCAGACAGCGAACGTTCGTTCGTTAGCCTGTTCGTCAGTTTTCTTTTTCTCGGATTTTTCGCGATTATTATCGATCGCGATTTCTGATCCGATTTTCATTTTAGTTTAACTTTTCGCTCGTTTGTCGGAATCAGGCGATTCAAGCGCCTAGATCTTCGTCTCGAAGCCCTCTTTCTGTTTAACCAACTTGAACAAGATTTTGGTACTGTAAAATTTGACTTTAGTCTAGATTAGTAAACGAATCTTGTTTCTTTCGCAGTTTGAGTTTCATTGCTCCGGTTGATTTGATTCTTTTTGCAAACTGGAGTTCTTAAGTTGAACTTTCTGGTTAGATCTTCTTATTTGAGTTTTACCGTGCATCTTTGCTTGATTGCTTATGTATGCTATTGTTTGTTTGCGATAAAATTCCCGGAGTGCGAAGTGTGCTACTACGAGTCTCTAGGTTTTGCGGATCATCAGCAAGGCAAGTAACACTTTGATCATATCCCATTATTACCCAGTTTTTATGCATTAGCTCCAATCCTCAAACACTGCATGATTAGGATGTGATTAACTTGTGGGTATTGGGAAGTTGTTGATGAGGTAGAACCTATTGCCCTGTTATAATCAAGCCCTTGGGAGTTACTTCTACGTATTGCATATATTGCTATGCTATGCTCGTAGACGTGGTTTGGGGTGAGTGAATCCATGATAGATATGAGATTGTTAATTAATGGTTCAACTTAAGGTGGCAACTTTAATACACATCTGGGTGGATTGCTTGTTGGGCACCTGGAGAATCCAGTGTTGTCCTAGGATATCCCGGAGTACCCGTGTGATAATCCTAAGGTCCGCCACCCAGGCTCAAAGGGAACTGAGATATTTCATGCTAGAAACTTCCGTGTGCAGCCACAAGCTATTATGCGCTCTAGCATAGTTGAGTAAGTTGCATAACCTGTTCTAGTGGTAGGCTAGCAGATGTAGAGGGATGCAGGTTGGTACTGTCTACCCGGGGTTAGAGTTAATGCTTCTGAAAGACTGTGTCTCGGTCATCCGTTTCTCAAACACCATGTAGTGCGAGAAATCCAACGGAGGAGATCGAGTCTTGTGGGGAAAATTCCGCAAACCTCTGCAGAGTGTACAATCTAATCATGGTTAGCCGTGTCCCCGGTTATGGACATCTTGAGTATCTAGTACTTGGATTATCATATGTATCTCATCACTCTAATTTAATATTGTTGGGTTGATGATTACTTTTAATTGGGATTGAGTTGGAGGAACCTTCTCAATGATGTTTCAACTACCATGATAGTTAAATAAAATCTATTCCTTTGTTGTAGGAAAAAATTGGCTTTTCGCAAACTATAACCATAGAGCCTTTCCACCAGCCAAATATGCATGTAGTGATAGCATTATTCTGTTCTTGCTCCACTGTGTTATATTGCCAGCATATTCCATGTGCTGACCCATTTTCGGGCTGCAACGTATTATGTTGCAGACTTTTCAGACGAGGAGTAAGGTTCGTTAGGTCGTTGCCGTGCAGCTTAGCTATGCCGTCGGAGTTGATGAACTCACTTTATCTTCCAAGCCTTCCGCTGTTATCGTATTAGATGGCCTTATGCCATATTTATTGTAATAAGTTCTCTTTTGAGACATTCGATGTAATAAGTGTGTGATTGCTACTCTGTTATAAATCCTTCGAGTACTGTGTGTGTGTCAGCATTACCGATCCAGGGATGACACTGAAGCACAGAGACTTGACCGTTTGAGGTCGGGTCGCTACATTCATCACAAGATAAGATGAACTTACAGGCATCCTTGAAGAGAGTAGGCCAATAAAATCCAGATTGCAATACCTTGTGAGCAGTTCTATCTCCAGCATGATGCCCTCCATAAGCTTCGGAGTGACATTTCCGTAGGATTTGTCCCTGTTCATGCTCAGGTACAAAACGTCTAATAATACCATCTACTCCTTCTTTATAAAGATGTGGGTCATCCCAAAAGTAATGTCTTAAATCATAGAAGATTTTTTTCTTTTGTTGGTATGTAAAGCTAGGTGGTAAATATTTGGCAACAATGTAATTAGAATAACCAGCATACCAAGGAGTACTGTGAGAAACCTTTATTGTAGCTAACTGCTCATCAGGAAAACTATCATCAATAGGTAGTGGATCATCATGCACATTTTCAAGCCTAGATAAATTATCAGCTACGGGGTTCTCAGCTCCTTTTCTATAATGATATGTGAATCAAATTCTTGTAACAAGAGAACCCATCGAATAAGTCTAGGTTTATCATCTTTCTTTTTCGTAAGATATTTAATAGCAGCATGATCGGTGTGAACCATTACTTTAGAATCAACAATATAAGGTCTAAATTTATCACAAGCAAACACCACTGCTAAGAATTCTTTTTCAGTAGTAGCATAATTTCGTTGAGCACTGTCTAGAGTTTTACTAGCATAATGAATAACATTCAATTTCTTATCAACTCTTTGTCCTAGAACAGCACCAACAACATAACTAATAGCATCACACATAATTTGAAAAGTCAAGTTCCAATCAGGTGGTTGAACTATAGGTGCAGAAATTAAGGTTTCTTGAGTGTTTCAAAGGATTCGAAACAATCATCATAAAAAAGGAATATCCTTTTGCAAAAGACTCGTAAGAGGTCTAGAAATTTTAGAGAAGTCTTTGATAAATCTCCTATAGAAACCAGCATGACCTAAGAAACTATGAATACCTTTTATGTCTTTAGGACATGGAATTTTCTCAATTGCATCAACCTTAGCTTTGTCCGCTTCAACACCTCTTTCTGAAATTTTATGACCCAAGACAATGCCTTCATTAACCATAAAGTGGCACTTCTCCCAATTCAAGACAAGATTTCTTTGTTCACATCTCTGCAAAACTCAAGCAAGATTGCTTAAACAATCATCGAAAGACTTCCCATAAACAGAGAAGTCATCCATGAAAACCTCAACAAGCTTTTCACAAAAGTCAGAGAATATAGCAGTCATACATCTTTGAAAGGTAGCATGTGCATTACATAAACTGAAAGACATACGTCTATAAGCATAAGTTCCAAAGGGACAAGTAAAAGTGGTATTTTCTTGATCAGGTTGAGAAACAGATATTTGTGAAAAACCAGAATATCCATCAAGGAAGCAAAAATGTGTGTGCTTAGATAATCTTTCAAGCATTTGATCAATAAAAGGCAGAGGGTAATGTTCTTTTCTAGTTGCTTTGTTTAATTTTCTAAAATCAATTACCATTCTATAGCCTGTAACAATTCTTTGTGGAATAAGTTCATTCTTATCATTAGGAACAACAATTATACCTCCTTTCTTAGGGACAGAATGAAAAGGACTCACCCATCTACTATCAGCTATAGGATAGATTATACCTGCTTCTAGAAGTTTTAATATTTCCATTCTTACCACTTCTTTCATCTTCAGATTTAACCGACGTTGGTGATCAAAAACAGGTTTAGCATCAGGTTCCATATTAATTTTGTGATGACATAGAGTGGGACTTATGCCCTTTAAATCATCAAGACTATATCCAATAGCAGCTCGGTGCTTCCTTAGAACTTTCAATAATCTTTCTTCTTCATGTTCTGAAAGGTTAGCACTGATAATAACAGGATATATCTTATTTTCATGAAGATAAGCATATTTCAAAGTGTCTGGCAGTTGTTTTACTTCAAACACAGGATCACCTTTAGGTGGTGGAGGACCTCCAAGAGTTTCAATAGGCAAATTGTGTTTAAGTAGAGGATGTTGTTCAAAGAAAATCTTATCTATTTCATTTGTTTCATGCATATGTAAATAATTTTCATGGTCTAGCAAATATTATTCTAAAGGATCAGTAGGTGATACAAAAATAGAAGCAAAACCTATTAATTCATGTTTACTAGGAAATTATTTTTCATGAAGCTTTCTACTAAACTTGGAAAAAATAAACTCATGAGACTCATCACCAAAACTAACACCGACAGTTTGTTTCTCACAATCTATTTTAGCATAAACGGTATTTAAGAAGGGTCTACCAAAGATAATGGGACAAAAGTCATCTTGTGGGGAACCAAGAACAAGAAAATCAGTGGGGTATTTTATTTTCCCACAAAAGACATCAACATCTCTAGCAATCCCAATTGGTGATATAGTGTCTCTATTAGCAAGTTTAATAGTAACACCTATGTCTTCTATCTCTGCGGGTGCTATGTCATTCATAATTTCTTGATATAAGGTGTAAGGAATAGCACTCACACTAGAACCAATGTCACATAAACCATGATAACAGTGACCTCGTATTTTAACTGAGATAACAGGCATGCCAACAACAGGTCTATGTTTATCCTTTTTTATCAGGTTTGGCAATTCTAGCAGCTTCTTCACAAAAGTAAATAACATGCCCATCCATATCTTCTTCTAAGAGATCTTTAACCATATCAATACTAGGTTCTACTTTGATTTGTTCATCAGGTTTAGGTATTCAGATATAGCTTTTGTTAACCGCAGTTGAAACTTTAGCATGTTCCTTTATCCTAACAGGGAAAGGTGGTTTCTCGATATAAGCATAAGGAACAACTGGATCAACATTGTAAAGTATAGTTTCTTATTTAACTGGCACCGGTTCTTTAGTTTCTTCTTTAATAAGTGGGTGATATTTAAACTACTTCTATTTAGGGAGATCAACATGAGTATCAAATGATTCACAAAAGGAGGCTACTATATCAGAGTCAAGTCCATATTTAGTGCTAAACTTTTGAAAAGCATCGGTATCCATATTTTTTAAACACAATCTTACTTAAGCTTAATACCTCACTCTTTACATTCGTCAAGTTCCCAATCTTCAGAGTTGCATTTAATTCTTTCCAAAAGATCTCACCAGAATTCAATAGTCTTCTTCATAAAAGAACCAGCACAAGAAGTATCAAGCATGGTTTGATCATTACGAGAAAGCCGAGCATAAAAATTCTGGATAACAATTTCTCTTGAAAGCTCATGATTGGGGCATGAATATAAAATTGAATTAATCCTCCCCCAAGCTAGAGCGATACTTTCTCCTTCATGAGGCCAAAAATTATATATATAATTCCGATCACGATGAACTAGATGCATAGGATAATTTTTTGGTGGAACTCCAATTTTAAACGATTCCAATTCCAAGATCCAATATCATCACATAGCCTATACTATGCCAATGCTTTTCCCTTCAAAGATAAAGGGAAAACCTTTTTCATAACTTCATCTCCGGGTAAACCTGCAAGATTGAACAATCCACAAATTTGTTCTACATATATATATATATATATATATATATATATATATATATATATATATATATATATATATATCAAGTGCATATCAGGATGTTCAGTTCCATCTCCTGCATAAGGATTAGCTAGCAGTTGTTCTATCATACCCAAAGGAATTTCATATTCATAGGTGCAGTAGGTTGAGGGGTAGCTAATTGTGGTTTCGGTCGAGGTGAATATACCCCGAACAAACCCCTCAAAGGAATGTTTTCCATAGTAACAAGTGACAATAAATTTCAGCACACTATATAAATGTTTCCTTACCAAATTCCACTTACCAAAGGCGCTTCACTCCCCGGCAAAGGCGCCAGAAAATAGCCTTGATGACCCACAAGTATATGGGATCAATTGTAGCTCTTTTTGACAAGTAAGAGTGTCGAACCCAACAAGGAGCAGAAGGAAATGACAAGTGGTTCTCAGCAAGGTAATGTCTCCAAGTGCTGAAATTGTAAGTAGCATATTAGTTTGATAGCAAAGCAAGGTAGCCCAACCTTTTGAGGCAAAGGACAGGCCAAAACGGTCTCTTATGATAAGCAAAGCGTTCTTGAGGGTACACGGGAATTTCATCTAGTCACTTTCACCATGTTGGTTTGATTCGTGTTCGGTACTTTTATAATTTGATATGTGGGTGGACCAGTGCTTAGGTGCTGTTCTTACTTGAACAAACCTCCTACTTATGATTAACCCTCCCGCAAACATCCGCAACTACAAGAAAAGTATTAACAATAAATTCTAACCATAGCATTAAACTTTTGGATCCAGTCGGTCCCTTACGGAATAGCGCATAAACTGGGGTTTAAGCTTCTATCAATCTCGCAACCCATCATCTAATTTCTACTCCACAATGAATTCCCTTAGGCCCAAATATGGTGAAGTGTCATGTGGTCGACATTCACATGACACCACTAAGGGAATCACAACATACATACTATCAAAATATCGAACACATATCAAGTTCACATGATTACTTGCAACATGATTTCTCCCGTGACCTCAAGAACAAAAGTAACTACTCACAAACGATAATCATGCTAAAGATTAGAGGGGTATTAAATAGCATATTGGATCTGAACATATAATCTTCCATCAAATAAACCATATAGTATCAACTACAAGATGTAATCAACACTACTAGTCACCCACAGGCACCAATCTATAGTTCCGGTAACAAGATTGAACACAAGAGATGAACTAGGGTTTGAGATGAGATGGTGTTGTTGAAGATGTTGATGGAGATTGACCTCCCCAATTGTTGGTGATGACGATGACGATGATTTCCCCCTTCGGGAGGGAAGTTCCCCCGGCGGAATCTCTCCACCGGAGGGCAAAAGTGCTCCTGCCCAAGTTCCGCCTCGAGACGGCGGCGCTCTGTCCCGAAAGTCCTCTCCTTATTTTTAAGGTCAAAATGACCTATATACCAGAAGATGGGCACTGGAGGTGGGCCTGGGTGAGCACAACCCACTAGGGCGCGCCTGGGCTCCCTGGCGCGCCCAAGTGGGTTGTGCCCACCTGGTGGGCCCCCTCTGGTAGTTATTTGCTCCAATATTCCTCAAATATTCCATAAAAAATCCTCGTGAAGTTTCAGGTTGTTTGGAGTTGTGTAGAATAGGTAGCCTGATGTAGCTTTTCCAGGTCCATATTTCCAGCTCCCGAAATTCTCCCTCTTTGTGTATACCTTGCATATTATGAGAGAAAAGGCATTAGAATTACTCCAAAAAGCATTATTATGGATAAAAACATCATAAATAACAGTAAGAAAACATGATGCAAAATGGACGTATCACTCGGCCCCCGATCACCCACCGTAACCGGGAACTCCCCGATATTTTCCTCGCGCTCGCTTCTACCACGGTTTTTTTCCGTCATGGACGGCCCAAAGAATGTCATGCAGCTGCGTCTCCGGCCTGCCCAGGACGAAAAGCCCATTTTCTGTCATGATTTTTTGTGATAGATGTAGGAGCCCACCACATCTATGATGATACCGGGTCTTGTCACAATTATCGTCATATAAATGTCATAAGCATGACATAATTTTTTTTCGTTCGGCCCAAAATGTCACGGATGTGTCTTTTTCTGTAGTGTTTCCATGGTTATCCACTTATGTTGCTTGCCTTACTTTCATTCTGTCCACTATTGTTATAGCCAAAGAAGTGTGCTGCTATACCCAAAAGATTATATTCACTTCCATCGAAAGTTTTGCTTGACCTTTCACTTGGTGTGTATGCTTGCCACTATTATCATTTGGTGCAATTCATCGAGTATTATATCTGTTGTGCTATTTGGTTTAGATTTGAAGTTTCAAATAAATTTTGAATCTCCCATTTCCCCTCTAGTCGATATACCCTTGGTCCTAACAATTGGTATTAGAGCAAGGTCTCCTTATCTCTGCTTATTAAAGGTCTAACCGCCTTGGAGTTTTGACTATGTCGCTCGAAGGTAGATCCAGACACTTTGAAAGATTTCCCATCTTTGATGGAAATGACTATCTCTACTGGAAGGGTAGAATGATGATTCGTCTAAAAGCTATCAGTGAAGAAATTTGGAAAACTTTGGAAACTGGATACACCATTCTACATCCTGAATCACCCACTCCTGAAGATGAAGGAAACATTCAATTGGATGCTCAAGCAAAGGATATCATCTATGACTGCATCTCCAAGAACATATTTGTTCGGTTTAGAAGGCTCGAGACAGCCAAACAAATATGTGATGCTATCAAGGACGTTCATGAAGAATTCCTTGCACGTACTAATGCTCACACTAATATGCTTTGAGCCATGTTCACCCACTTCAG
The DNA here is from genome assembly GCF_002575655.3 of Aegilops tauschii subsp. strangulata. Taxonomy (NCBI): domain Eukaryota; kingdom Viridiplantae; phylum Streptophyta; class Magnoliopsida; order Poales; family Poaceae; genus Aegilops; species Aegilops tauschii. The sequence continues at coordinate 152,449,848 of NC_053039.3, forward strand.
AAGTCTCCAAGAGGAAACTGTCATGGAACTCACTGATTGACTAAGCAATCTAGTTGAACGGTTGCATCAACGTGGAGTTGAGGACATCACTAATCAAGATATTAATGAAAAACTTCTCAAATCACTTGATGATTCTTTTGACCAGATAGTTGCCAAGATCAAAGAGAGACCTGAATTTGAAGTTCTTGGTTCATCCAAAATGATGGAACCATTGGTCATTCATGAAGAACTATTGGAAAAGTAAAAGGGTCAATCTAATTCTTCTTTAGAAGAGGAAGGTCACATACTGTTAGACTGTGGTAGCTCTCACGAAGAAGACTATCAGAACCAACACGCCATTACAAGAGATTTGGAAATGCTTACTAAACACCTCAACAATCTCAGGAGACATAATCTGTGTCTATCCAGGTCACCAAAAAATGAATCTTCATGTTTCTCTAGAAGATTACCCCCTATGGATATGTCGTGCTACAAGTGCAAAAAAATTTGTCACTACATCATTGACTGTCCAACATGGGAAATGGATGTCAAGCCTAGTATGAGATGGAACACACTCAATTGCTCTGGATTCAACCGTGCAAATGGTCACACTAAGCTCACGAAGAAGAATGAACCTTCTACATCTTCTTCAACAAGACCAGTCACTAACATGAATTCAAACGCTCTAATTGAGTCCAACATGAAGATAATGTCTCAACTGGCTGGTGCTTGTGCTGGAATGACCATGGACTCCGAAGAAGAAATATCAAAGTCCGAATCAGATGAAGATGATGTGTTTTACAAACATCTAGGCTGAGGCAATACCATCATTTCTTGCGCATCATATGAATCCTTAATCCATTTCGACGATGCTTCAAGTGATGATGAATCAAGTGCATTTTGCCTCATGGAAAAATCTTCAAGAGATCATGTATCAACGAAGCGCCAAAAATCTAATGACATGAATGCATTCTCTTCAGAGAATGTGCCCTATGCTAAACTTGTTAAAGTGACAAAATATCAACAAGATGCTCTTAAAAGACTTGAAAAAACCATTAGGAAGTCTGAAGGATTGCTGGTTGAAGAGATGGAGAAAAATTAAGTGTTGATGGAAGAGCACAATGCTTTCTCATCAACATTCGATGATCTATCCACTTGCTATGATCATCTTTCAGTTGAATTTGAGAGTTTGTCAAATGACCTCCTTAACAAGAATCAAGAACTCGAATCACTGAATGATTCTCATGATGAGATCACAAAATAAAAGGCTTTTCTCTTCGCCGTGCAAACTGAGAAACTTCTTGATAACTTTGGGTCACCCTGTCAAAAATGCCTAGAGTGCAACAATCCCGATTCCACTACTGAAACATCTGCTGCTGCCTGATACGTCTCCAACGTATCTATAATTTTTGATTGTTTCATGCTATTATATTATCAATCTTGAATGCTTCATGAAATTTTATATCATTTTTGGGAACTAAACTATTAACTCATTGCCCAGTGACAGTTCCTGTTTTTGCGTATTTTCTTGTTTCATAGAAAAATCATACTAAACAAAGTCCAAACACGATGAAACTTTTACGGTATTTTTTCTGTACCAGGAGAAACCCTAGAAGCTTCAGGCGGAGGCCAGAAGATATACGAGAGAGCCACAAGATCACATGGCGCGCCCCTAGGGGGTGCCACCTGAGCTTGTGGGTCCCTAGTATCTCCGATTGACCTAATTCCAAGCCTATAAATTCCTAAAATCCAGAAACCACCAGTTCTTCCACGATCCCATCTGGAAGCCTCGCCGGTACTCTGCTGGAGGGGGGGATTGATCACATAGGCCATCTTCATCACCCTTGCTGCCTCCATAATGATGCGTGAGTAGTTCCCCACATGACCTACGGGTCTATAGTAGTAGCTAGATCTCTCTCTCTCTCTCTCTCTCTCTCTCTCTCTCTCTCTCTCTCTCTTTGATTTTCAATACAATTTTCTGCTCCGAGATCGATTCAACGTAATCCTTTTACGGTGCGTTTGTTGGGATGCGATGAATTGTGGGTTTATGACCAAATTATTCATAGAAAGTAATGGAGTTTTTTTCTGAACTTCATTATGTGAGATTTCTATAGCTTTGTATTTCTCTCTGACCTATCCATCTAGTTTGTCCAATTAGATTGATTTATCTTCAGTGGGAGAGATGCTTTGTCGTAGGTTCAATCTTGCGGCGTCTTCACCCAGTGACAGAAGGGGTAGCGAGGCACGTATTTGTATTGCTGCTACTAAGGGTAAAACTATGGGGTTCAAACATATTATTTGGTCTTACTTTGTCTACGTTATGTCATCATGCTCCAAGCATTGGTCTATTTGTTATGAATTTAATACCTTAAGATGCATGCTAGATAGTGGTTGAGGGGTGGCATAATAGTAGTGGATGCAGAATCATTTCGGTCTACTTGTCACGAACGTAATGCCTATGTATTGATCATGCCATGAATAACATCATAACTATGCGCTTTTCTATCAATTTCCCAACAGTAATTTGTTTACCCATCGTTACTACGCTCATGAGAGAGATGCGTCTACTGAAATCTATGGCCCTCGTGTCCATTCACATCATATTACTAAAACCCTAAATACCTTGCTGCAATTTACGTACTTTTATTTTGTTTGCAATATATCTACCTTTACCAGAATTAATCCTTGCAATTAACGAGTACAAGGGGATTGATAACCCTCTTGCCCGTGTTGGGTGCAAGTATTTGTTTTGTGTGTGTGTGTGTGTGTGCATGTATCGTTTATCTTTGTTTGTGTGAATCTCCTACTGGTTCGATAAACCTTGGTTATCAATTGAGGGAAATACTTTCTGCTACTATACTACATCACCCTTCCTCTTCGAGGAAATCCCGACGCCTATCACAAGTAGCAGAAGAATTTCTCGCGCCGTTACCGGGGAGACTTCATCAAACAAACGCAGGTCCCTTCACACACATTTATCATTTACTCGTTCTACCTTTTATTTGCCTTTATTAGTTTCCGTTAAAAAAAATCAAAACTACCAAAAATACCTTGTGTGCTATCTTGCTTGAATTGCCATTATGTCTACTCAAGAGAACACTAAGCTGTGTGACTTCTCAAATACTAACAATAATGATTTTATTAGTACATCAATTGCTCCTCCCGCCACTAGTGCAGAGTCATGTGGTATAAATGTTGCATTATTAAATCTTGTTATTAAAGAACAATTTGCTGGAAATCCTGATGAAGATGTTGCATCCCATCTTAATACCTTCGTTGAATTATGTGATGTGCAAAATAAAAAAGATGTGGATAATGATATTTTGAAGTTGAAAATATTTCCCTTCTCACTTAGAGATCTAGCTAAAACTTGGTTTTCATCCTTTCCTCGCAATAGTATTGATTCATGGGATAACTATAAGGATGCTTTTATTGCTAAGTATTTTCCTCGTGTTAAGATAATATCTCTTAGAAATCAAATCATGAACTTTAAACAACATGAGCAAGAACATGTTGCACAATCTTGGGAGATATTGAAATTAATGATTAAACATTTACCGACTCATGGATTAAGCTTATTGATGATAGTACAAAAAATTTATGTGGGACTAAACTTTGTTTTGAGAAACCTTCTAGACTCAGCTGCAGGTGGCACATTTATGGAGATCACATTGGGATAAGCCACGAAGCTTCTCAACAACATGACAACAAATTACTCCTAATGGCACACCGAACGAGCTCCAACTGGCAAGAAGGTAAATTATGTCGAAGAAGTTTCTCCTTTGAGTGAGAAAATGGATGCTATTATGAATATGCATGCTAGTAAAAATGCTCAAGTTGATCCAAATATGTTTCATTATCTACTTTGATTGAGCAAAACAATGATTCTATTTATTTGAATTTTGTTGCAAGAAATAATTTCAACAACAATGCTTATAAAGGGAATTTCAATCTTAGGTCGTACCCTAGAAATCCCTCTAATAATTATGGTAAGCCTGTGGTAATTCATATAATAATAATAATATGATACCGACTTAACTAGAGAACAATATTAAAGAATATATTAGTTCTCAAAATACTTTCAATGCTATGGTAGAAGAAAAATCAAGCAAAGTTAATGATATGTCTAGGAACATGGATAAAATTGCTCATGATGAGGATACTCTCAAAATTAAAAATTTGCCACATAAAATGGATGAAATATCTTAATCTCTAAAATCTGTCCAAGTCACCATAGATGAAAGTATAAAAATAATGGAAATGATGAGGGCTAGACGTGAATTTCTAAAAAAGGCGCTCGCACCCGGTTTCTACGATAATAATGATGAAGATATTAAAATGATTGGTGTGACACCTATTCAATCTTAGTAATGTAAAACTTGATGATAAAGGGACGTGAGATGAGTCAACTTTAATTAGGAAGCATCCCAATTGTTCAGAGGGTGATGATCTTAATGCTAAAAACAACAAAAGTGGGTTTGAAGAGGTTAAAACTTTAGATAGCAATGTACCCACTAATTCGGATTACAACAAATTTAATTATGATAATTGCTCTTTTTTAATGCATTTTCTTGTTGCAATCCAAAATTAATTCACCTAATGCTTATGAACAAAAAAATCTTTTACTAAACACATCGTAGAGGCCACTATTAAAGCTCATGAAGAAAAGCTTGAATTAGAAGTGTCTATACCAAGGAAATTACATGATGAGTGGGAACCTACAATTAAATTCAAGATTAAATATTGTGAATGTAATGCTCTATGTGACCTAGGAGCGAGCATCTCCACTATACCAAAATCTTTATGTGATATTCAGGTGTCACCGATATGGATGATTGTTCCCTCAACTTGCATTTAGCGGATTCAACAATTAATTAAGAAACAATTGGGTAGAATTAATTATGTTCTCATACTTGCTAATAGCAATTATGTACCTATGAATTTCATTGTGCTTGATGTTGGATGTAATCTGTCTTGTCCTATAATACTTGGTAGACCATTTCTATGTAACATAGGTGCAATTATTGACATGAAAGAAGGAAATACAAGGTTCCAATTTCCATTAAAGAAAGGGATGGAACACTTCCCAAGGAATATAATTAAACCACCAGATGAATCCATTATGAGAGCCACCTATGGAATTACTTTGAAGGATGATAACACCTGGAACTATGCATTATGCCTGGTTAGGGGCATTAAACAATGGAGCTTGTTGGGAGACAACCCAATAGTTATCTTTTTGCTTTACTTTTATTTTCTTGAGCCAACATGGGCATTGATACTGTAATGATTGTGTTTGCATCTTTCATTTTTAGTTTGTGCCAAGTAAAGCCTTTGGGATGATTTAGATGATAGTTGAATTGATTCTGTGCAAATACAAAAACTTTTTTGCCCAGTATTTCATTTTTTTACTACAACGTGATCTTGGTCTGAAATTATATACAATATTGAGATACAAATTGCCTATGTTGTACTAATGTTTCAGAATTTTAGAGTTACAGAAGTATGGTTTTAGTTCAGATAATTACAAATTGTTTTATTTTAGACATATTATGTTTATTGCATAGTGTGCTTATTTTGATGATGCTATGGATTATATCCGCCGGGGGGGGGGAGAGGGGGGTATAAGTCAGGGAGAAGTTAGAATACATTAGTTATTATGCAAGGGAAATTATGAAGCTATTTATAACAGTACCTAAGTTTATGGTTTACCGATTATACTAACGGATCTCACGAAGTTAATGTTGAGTTTTGTGTGCTGAAGTTCTCAAATTCTGGATGAGATCACGGTGGACGAAGGAATAAGGAGCGCAAAGTCCCTGATCTTGGGGATTCCCAAGGCACCCCAAGGTAAAATTCAAGGAAGACTCAAGCATCTAAGCTTGGGGTTGCCTCAGATAGCATCCCCTCTTTCGTCTCCAATCTATCGGTAATATTACTCGAAGCTATATTTTTATTCATCACATGATGTTTTACTTGGAGAATCGTGTGCTACACTTTTGTTTTGTTTGCTTGTTTACCACAGTCATTTTTTGCTGGACACACATATTGAGAGAGGCACGTATTCATCATGATTTGTTAGAATGCTCTTCATTCTTCACTTATATCTTTTGAGTCAAGGCAGTTTTGTTCATTCTCTTCACTTATATATTTAGTGCATGGCATAGTTATATTTTACAAAAATAAATTGCACTCTCATTCTTTAGTTATATCTATTTGAGAATTAAAGAGTAAGTGGTAATTTGCATGAGCTATATGTTTAGTCTAAAAATGATAGGTATGCAAGCGTGGTATAATAAAAACTTTCATGTAGATCATGGAATGTGAATCGTATGATCAATGATATTGAAGTTATAATATGGAAGTTTAGTAGTTGATAAACATTAGTTGGTAAAAATATTGATGTTAAGGTTTTTGATTCATTTCCTCATTAAAGTGTCGATCATGACATGGCGGGGAAGTTTCAGCGCACTGTATCCCTAATTGATATGCTTTGTGTTGTCCGGGCCGGGGCGCGTGATGGTTAACTCCTCCCAACCTCCTCCCTAGGAGCATGCAGGTAGTACTTTGCTTTCTAATAAAACTTTCACAATAAGTATTTTAGTTCTTTATGACTAATGTGAGTTTGTGGACTATAAGTACTTCCACCCTTCCATATTTTGCTAGCCTCTCCAGTAATGTGCATTGCCCGTTCTCACCCCAAGACTTGGTGCAAACTTCGCTTGTGCATCCAAATCTCGTGATATGACACGGTCTATCACAAATAAACCTTATTATACATTTCCTCAGAACAACCACCGTACCTTCCTACGATGGCATTTACATAGCCATTCCGAGATATATTGCCATGCAACTTCCATTGTTACTATTCATATGACCTGAGTGTTCGTTGTCATTTTGCTTTGCAAGATCATATAGAGCTGACATGATATTTTTGGCAAAGCCACCGTTCATCATTGTTATACATGTTACACTAGATTATTGCACATCCTGGTACACTGCTAGAGGCACTCATATGTAGTCATCTCATTCAGTTTATCGAGTTGTAAGTAAAAAAGAAGTGTGATGATCATTATTATTAGTGCATTGTCCTAGTGAGGAAAATAATAATGGAGACTAATGAGTCCTTGAAAAGGTGGGGATTGTAACACCTTGGTTTTTGGCCCTTTCTGTTTGTTTATGATTTCTTTGTTTTTTGCTCTGGTTTTCTTTTTGGAGTGGTTCTGTGGCCTTGCAACCTGGGAGATCTTCAATTCCTATCCTCTAGTGTGACTCATCATTCTCAAATCCTTCCCAAGATCATGTCACTTCATTTCTAGACCAACTCCAAAATTTCTTTTTCTCAGGAATATTCCTTTTTCTCTTAAAGGAATAGTCCTGTCTGCCCTAGGTTGTGAAGCAACCTATATTTCTGTCTTCCACGAAATTTCCAAATAATTCTCATAAATTGTTTGGATCCTATATGCCCCAAATATGTCCAAACCATCCTTGTCCAGTTCAAAAATAATTCATCAATATTCATTCTTCATTTCTTTCCAGAGTGGTCTTCTATGAAGGAAGTGCCACCTATATTTTCTTGTTTGCTCCCAAACTTTTTGGGCATCATCTCTCATCCAAATAATTGCCTCATGCCAAAATTCAGCTCCATTTGCCTAGTGAATCTTCCTCAACAATTTTTCAAAGTTTTTGTCAGATGGAGGCCCTATTGAAGGAAGTACTAGCTAGGAGTATCCAAATGAGTTGAAATTTTACAATCTCCTTAATGTTCTCATATAATGACTCTCCACCAATTTTCAGCCCCATCCAATAACCTAAGTGAGCACACCTTCAAATCTTTGCTTCTGTAAATATTTTAGGTTGTGAAGCAAGTATATTTTATATTGCTTCATTATGGCTAAAAATTTATCATAGCATTATCCAAGATATGAAACCTCTCTCCACCAAATTTGGGATTAATTCATCAAGTCAATATTTCTCTAGAATTTTCTCAAGTTTCTGGATAGAGAGGATATCTGTGAAGGAAGTACCATTTTGGCAAGTCCAAATGGTATGAAAATTTTACAACATGTTCTTTTGTCCATATGACCATGATCTACCAAATTTCATCTCAAGTGACCACTCCATGTGAGTGCCCCTTCTAAATCTAGTTCTAGACTATAATTGGAGTTGCAAAGCAACTATGATAAATAATGGTCCAATTCTCATAAAACTTCTCAGGACTGTAGTCCTTTCTACCCTAAACCTCCCAGGCATCAAGTTTGTCCCTTAGCCCTTCTTTGTTGATCACAGTAACCTGGCCAAGTTTGCCACAACAAACTTTCATCGAGGCCTCACTTCACTACAGAGCTCCTTCTCTCGATCTTTCACCTCCTACAGTCCCCATGATGCAGAGACGACACTCTAGACATAAATTGACAACCTCTAGTGTCCCATCCTTGCCATGCCAGGCGGTGACCGCATGGATTTTTGCTTGTGTGCGCGCTCTGGCATCGTTGTATGCACTATGGGCGACAGAATGCGTGGGCCAGGTCCTTTCCGGCGATGTCCGCGCGTCTGGTGGTGTCGACCTGACGCCCTGCCCTCTCCTCTCGCTCTCTAACCCCGTCCCCCCTTCGACAGCTCTGTTGCCCCCCATCTTCTTCCTCCTCCCCCGTGGCGTCAACCTCTGCTCTAGTGCGACTCCTCTGCCCTCACCCGTCTCCTCCCTCGCCCCATGACACTCCCAGCAATCGCCGGAGCTAGATGTGTACCCTTGGCGACATTCAGCTCGGCCATTGATGGCTCGTGTCCGCGTCAGTAGTTTCCCCAAAGAGGAAGGGATGATGCAGCACAGCTACAGTAGGTATTTCCCTCAGTGATGAGACCAAGGTTATCGAAGTAGTAGGAGAACCAAGCAACACTATATAAACGGTACCTGCACACAAAGAACAAATACTTGGAACCCGACGCGTAAGAGGGGTTGTCAATCCCTCCCGTGTAAAAGATAGACTGGTTTGTAGTAGATTGGATAAATAGATCTCGTGGAAACGCGAAATAAAATAAATAACAAAAAATTGCAGCAAGGTATTTTTGGGTTTTTGGAATAATAGATCTGAAAATAAAAGTGGCAAATAATAGATCATAAACAAAATATGATAAAGAATAGACCCGGGGGGCTTCTATCGAGAAAAATAGCATACGGTGGGTAAACAAATTACTGTTGGGCAATTGATATAACTTCAAATAATTATGACGATATCCAGGCAATGATCTTATATAGGCATCACGTCCAAGATTAGTAGACCGACTCCTGCCTGCATCTACTACTATTACTCCACACATCAGCCACTATCCAGCATGCATCTAGTGTATTAAGTTTATGGAGAAATGGAGTAATGCAATAAGAACGATGGCATGATGTAAACAAGATCTACTCATGTAGGAATAGAGCCCATCTTGTTATCCCTAATAGCAATGATACATACGTGTCATGTCCCCTTCTGTCACTGGGGTTGAGCACCGTAAGATCGAACCCATCACAAAGCACCTCTTCCCATGGCAAGAAAAATTGATCTAGTTGGACTAACTAAACCATAGATTCAAATAAGAAATACGAGGCTATAAGCAATCATGCATATAAGAGATCAAAACTCAAATAACTTTCATGGATAAAATAGATCTGATCATAAACTCAAAGTTCATCGGATCCTAACAAACACACTACAAGAAGAGCTACTTCAAATAGATCTCCAAGAGACCATTGTATTGAGAATCAAAAGAGAGAGAGAGAGGAAGCCATCTGACTACTACTTACAGACTTGTAGGTCTACACTCACGCATCATCGGAGAGGCACCAATGAAGATGATGAACCCCTTCGTGATGGTGTCTGGATTGGATCTGGTGATTCTGGAACTTGCGGTGGCTGGAATTGTGTTTCGTCGAATCCCCTGGGGTTTTTTGATTTTCGGGGTATTTATAGAGCAAAGAGGCGGTGCGGGAGGCCACCGAGGTGGGCACAACCCACCAGGGCGTGCTTGGGCCCCAGGGGCACCTCCCTGGTACTTCTTTGGCCCAAGTTGTTCCTTCTGGTCCAAAAAAATTCTCTAAAAAGTTTCGCTACGTTTGGACTCCGTTTGGTACTGATTTTCTACGAAGTAAAAAACAAGGAAAAAACAACAACTGGCATTGGGCACTATTCAATAGGTTAGTCCCAAAAATGATATAAAGTTGCTATAAAATGATTGTAAAACATCCAAGAATGATAATGTAACATCATGGAACAAGCAAAAATTATAGATACGTTGGAGACGTATCAGCATCCCCAAGCTTAATTCATACTCGTCCTCAAGTAGGTGAATGATAAAAACAGAATTTTTGATGTGGAATGCTGCCTAACATGCTCATCACATACTCTTTTCTTTTGTGGCATGGACATTTGGAATTTTGGTATGATAAGCAATAGTCTATTTTTGACTTGAAGATTTAAATACTCAAGCATATCCACAAGCAACCATGTCTTTCAAAATATCAACACTAAAGCAAGTTATCCCTAGCCCATCATGCTCATTCATTGATCCATTCATGAAACACACTCGCATATTAGCTACACCCAATGCTCAAGTACGATCATAGTGCCACTTAGTTGGTGCTTTATAAGAGAAGATGGAGACTCAAATAAAAATAAAATTTGCATAAAGTAAAAAGAAAGGCCCTTCACAGAGGGAAGTAGGGACTTGTAGAGGTGCCAGAGCTCAAAGCGAAAAAGATAGAGATAAAAAATTTTGGGTGGCATGCTTTTCCTGTCAACGCAAACGATCGAGTAGTTCCCAATACTTTCCATGCTAGATATATCATAGGCGGGTCCCAAACAAAAATTAAAGTTTATTCCTTTTTCCACCATACTTTCACATTCCACGGCTAGCTGTATCCACGGGGGCCGTCCATACTAACATTTTCCAAGGAATTTATTATTTGACAACATAAAGTAAATTCATTTTCCATTTTGTGACTGGGCATCCCTAATACCTTTGCCGTACTCTCATGCAATGACAAGTGAATAAACACTCATCTTGAGAATAACACATCTAGCATGGAAAAATATCAGCCACCCCCTACCGTTTCATGAGCGGTATAATCACACAAAAAGGAAATTTATTTTGAAAATTAGAGATGGTAGATACAAATTTGCTTAGAATGACAAGAGAATACCGCATATATGTAGGTATGGTGGACTCATATGGCAAAACTGGGTTTAAGGATTTTGGATGCACAAGTAGTATTCCTACTTAGTACGAAGGAAGGCTAGCAAAAAGATTGAGAAGCATCCAACCAAGAAACGAAAAATCACATAAGCGAGCATTAAGCATAACTAACACCGAATAATGCACCACAAGTAGGATGTAACTTCATTGCATAACTATTGACTTTCGTGCTTGCATAGGGAATTAGTAACCTTAACACCAATATTCTTACTAAAGCATAATTACTCACCAACATGACTCACGTATTATTATCATCATACCGCAAAACTATTACAAGGAATCAAGTTATTTCGTCCAATGATCTTCATGAAAGTTTTTATTATATCCCTCTTGAATATCTATCACTTTGGGACTAATTTCGTATGTTGCTTTTGATAGCCCAAACAAATCTAAGTGAAGAACATGAGCATAAAAGTTTTCATCTCTCACAATAATATAAGTGAAGCTTGAGATAATTTCTTCAAAAGTTTACTAACTCTCAAATAAATCTAAGTGGAGCATGAGAGCATTTCTTAAAAGATTTACTAACTCTCAAATAAATCTAAGTGAAGCATGAGAGCATTTCTTCAAAAAATACTAAAGGTAACCATGCTCAAAAAGATATAAGTGAAGCACTAGAGCAATTCCATAGCTTAGAAAAATTTAAGTGAAGCATAAAGAGCAATTCTAACAAATCATAGCATAATTTTGGCTTTCTCAAATAGGTGTGTCCAGCAAGGATAGATGACACAAACTAAAAAGCAAAACAAGCAAAGACTCATATAATACAAGACGCTCCAAGCAAAACTCATGATATGTGATGAATAAAAATATAGCTCCAAGTAAAATACCGATGGCCACTAGAAGAAAGAGGGGATGCCTCTCGGGGGCATCCCCAAGCTTAGTTGATTGTTTCTCTTTGGATAATAACTTGGGGTGCCATGGGGCATCCCCAAGCTTAGGCTCTTCCTACTCCTTATTCCTTCATCCATCGTGATCTCACCCAAAACTTGAAAACTTCAATCACACAAAACTCAAAAAAAAAACCTTCGTGAGATCCATTAGTATAAGAAAGCAAACCACTACTCTAAGTACTCTTGCAAACCCATTCTTATTTTCTTTTTGCATTATATGTACTGTATTCCAACTTTACCATGGCTTATACCCCCCGAGACAAACCATAGATTCATCAAAATAAGCACACAACGCAAAGAAAACAGAATCTGTCAAAAAAGGAACCGTCTGTAGCAATCTGAAAACTTCATATACTTCTTTAACTCCAAAAATTCAGGAACATTAGGAAAACATAGGCAACTTGTATATCAATCTTGTGTCAAAAATTCAGAATTTTTCGTCGCTTATGTGATTTTCCAAAATTGTTTTACTGGACACAAAAGTTTCTGTTTTCAAACAAGATCAAATCGACTATCACCCAACATGATCCCAAAGGCTTTGCTTGGCCCAAACACTAATTAAAAGTTAAAACATAAAAAAACAATCATAACAAAGGCATAATTGTGCAAACACTGAAGAACAGAAAGAAAAAGGCAGAAATAAAATTTATTCATTGGGTTGCCTCCCAACAAGCGCTATCCTTTTACACCCCTAGCTAGGCACTGATAATTTTGATGATGCTCGCATGAAAGACAAGAATTTAAACACAAAGAGAGCATCATAATACATGTGACAAACACATTTAAGTCTAGCATACTTCTGATGCATAGGATTTTATAAGCAAACAAATTATCAAGACAAGAAATATATAGCATGTGCAAGGAAGAAGAAAGAAACAATAGAAATATCAACATAACGAGAGGTAAATTAGTAACATGAAGATTTCTACAACCATATTTTCCTCTCTCATAATAATTACATGTAGGATCATAATCAAATTCAACAATATAGCTATCATATAAAATTTTCTCTTCATGATCCAGATGCATAGAAGTTTTATAATCTTCTAAGATAGTGGGATTAACATCAACTAAAGTCATGACCTCTCCAAGCCCACTTTCATAAAAAAAATCGTAAGATTGAACACTCCAAATATGTGGGATTATTTTTACCTAAAGTTGACGCTCTTCCAAACCCACTTTCAATATTATTGCAAACATTATTATCAATATCACATTCCTCATGAGGCTTAAATAGATTTTCAAGATCATAAGAAGAATCACCCCAATCATGATCATTGCAATAAGCAGTGGACATAACAAAATTAGCGTCCCCAAGCTTGGTTTTTGCATATTATTAGCACAATTGACATTAATAGAATTTATTGTAGAATCATTGCAATCATGCTTTTCATTCAAGGAGCAATCATGAATCACTTCATAAATTTCTTCATCACAATTTTCAGATTCACGAATCTCAAGCAAAAGTTCATAAAGATAATCTAGTGCACTCAACTAACTAGCAATTGGTTCATCATGATTGGATCTTTTAAAAAGATTAGCAAGTGGATGGGGATCCATAGATTTTTAGCAAGCAAAAATGCAAGCATATAGAAGGCACATGACAACACAAGCAAACAGAAGATCAAACAAGAAAAAGGGAAACGAAAAAAGGCGAATAAAAAGGAATTTTTTTGTGAAGTGGAGGAGATGAAAATGAGAGGCAAATGGCAAATAATGTAAATTGCAAGGAGATGAGATTTGTGATTAGTAACCTGACAGATGTTGATGATGTCTCCCCGGCAATGGCGCCAGAAATCCTTTCTTGATGGCTCGTGTCCGCGTCAGTACATTCCCCGAAGAGGAAGGGATGATGCAGCACAGCTACGGTAGGTATTTCCCTTAGTGATGAGACCAAGGTTATCGAACCAGTAGGAGAACCAAGCAACACTATGTAAATGGTACCTGCACACAAAGAACAAATACTTGCAACCCAACATGTAAGAGATGTTGTCAATCCCTCCCGGGTAAAAGATAGATTGGTTTGTAGTAGATTGGATAAATAGATCTCGCGGAAATGCGAAATAAAATAAATAACAAAAAATTGCAGCAAGGTATTTTTGGGTTTTTGGAATAATAGATCTAAAAATAAAAGTGGCAAATAATAGATCGGAAAGCAAATATGATAAAGAATAGACCCCGGGGCCGTCAATTTCACTAGTGGCTTCTCTCGATAAAAATAGCATACGGTGGGTAAACAAATTACTGTTGGGCAATTGATATAACTTCAAATAGTTATGACGATATCCAGGCAATGATCATTGTATAGGCATCACGTCCAAGATTAGTAGACCGACTCTTGTCTGCATCTACTACTATTACTCCACACATCGACCGCTATCGAGCATGCATCTAGTGTATTAAGTTCATGGAGAAATGGAGTAATGCAATAAGAACGATGACATGATGTAGACAAGATCTATTCATGTAGGAATAGACCCCATCTTGTTATCCTTAATAGCAACGATACATACGTGTCATGTCCCCTTCTGTCACTGGGATTGAGCACCGTAAAATCGAACCCATCACAAAGCACCTCTTCCCATGGCAAGAAAAATCGATCTAGTTGGACTAACTAAACCATAGATTCAAATAAGAAATACGAGGCTATAAGCAATCATGCATATAAGAGATCAAAACTCAAATAACTTTCATGGATAAAAAGATTTGATCATAAACTCAAAGTTCATTGGATCCCAACAAACACACCGCAAAAATAGTTACATCAAATAGATCTCCGAGAGACCATTGTATTGAGAATCAAAAGAGAGAGAGAGGAAGCCATCTGGCTACTGCCTACGGACCCGTAGGTCTGCAATGAACTACTCACGCATCATCGGAGAGGCACCAATGAGGATGATGAACCCCTTCATGATGGTGTCTAGATTGGATCTGGTGGTTCTGGAACTTGCGGCGGCTGGAATTGTGTTTCGTCGACTCCCCTAGGATTTTTTGGATTTTTGGGGTATTTATAGAGCAAAGAGGCAATGCGGGAGGCCACCGATGTGGGCACAACCCACCAGGGCGCGCTTGGGCCCCAGGAGTGCCCAGGTGGGTTGTGCCCCCCTCGGGGCACCCCTCTGGTACTTCCTTGGCCCAAGTTGTTCCTTCTGGTCCAAAAAAATTCTCTAAAATGTTTCGGTGCATTTGTACTCCGTTTGGTACTGATTTTCTACGAAGTAAAAAATAAGGAAAAAACAACAACTGACACTGGGCACTATGTCAATAGGTTAGTCCCAAAAAATGATATAAAGTTGCTATAAAATGATTGTAAAATATCCAAGAATGATAATATAATAGCATGGAACAAGCAAAAAATATAGATATGTTGGAGACGTATCAGCCATCCCCTCCCCCGGCTATATATAGCAGCCCCGAGGCCTCCCGACCGCACCAGGCTCATGTCCTCTCTCCTAGCAACATCCTTGATCACTCCCCCGAGCCTGAGCCGCTCTCCTCGCCTCTGTTGGCTGCCATGGCCGCCGCTCCCCGCCGGCTAAAATAACTCGCTATCGAGCCCCTCCTTCCTTATCTTCAGCACCAGGAGCACTCCCTCTGTCTGGCGACTCTCCCCCACCCGTCATCTCCGTCTCTGGCGACTCGTGGCACCAGACCCAAATCCGGCTGAAGCCGTCGTCCGCCACGGCCGGTGCTAGGTGCTCCGTGGCCCTCCCCTGTCGTCGCTGGTGGGCCTGCCCGACGCGGCGTTCTCCGGCAAGCACGTAGGTGCCCGGCGCTCCCCTGCAGATGGTCGGTAGTGCCTGAACGAGTGTCGGTGTCGAAGGACAGGCGGGCCCCACCTCCCGTGGGACCCACACATCAGCCGCACGAGGAGTTTACCCCGACCATCTGACGTCGATAAGTGGACACACATTTGGCGAGATATGTTTTCCTCTGGTGAAAGTGTACTCTGCTGTTCTTCAGCCAGGAATGCACTTTCACTTCACTGAAAGCGTATTTTCTCGAATGCGCGTTCTGTTTCTCAACTGCTGTCCGAATCTGCTACTTTGTGAACGTTCACCTGTTAGCAGCAGAAAAATAATAGTTTTTATTTGATTTCCGCCTAACGAACGAATGGCCGTATCTTTTCAACCGTGACTCTGATTCAGGTGATTCTAAATCCCATGTTCTCTGTTCGTCGAGCCTGTTCTGATGGTATCATTTTCACCATGTGATAACATTCTAAAAATGACCATTTTGCCACAGCCCTTTTATTTAGCCCCCTCTGAGAGAGAAAGTTTTTGGCGATTCTTTCCACAAGCTTCTCACACTTCCACCAGGTGGTTCCATCCCTCCTAGGCAAGCCACACCCTCAATTTGCATGATTGCAATGCAATACCATGGTTTATTTAATTAAACTTGCTTAAAATGTTGCATTAGTAATGTATGATTTATTCATGGCATTTCTTGGGGTGATGTTTGATCTTGTTGTTTCCATGATATTGCTTGGATTTCTAGGACTAATGTTTTGCAGATTGAGGAGGACATGTTACCTTGGGATTATTAGTGGCTATTATTATTATTTTCAACATGATAGTATTTGACATTATGCTTTGGAGTATTATTTTGGATATGATGTTATCATGTGGATCTTAGGATAATATCTTGATCTTGCTATTGGAGTAGTAGCATCTTGGTTCTTGGATTCATCATGGTTTTAGTTATATGCTATCCTCGGAGTATCATGATATGACTATATTATGCTTTGGATCATTTGTTGGATATCGCTATAACTTGGATCACAAGTTGGTATGATATTAGAGCTATCATAGATCTACCTTGGGGACAAATTCCGTCATTTCGTTGGTCAGGTGCCACTGAACCGGGCTTTTCCAGTGCAACCACATTTGCCTTTATGGGAAGGCCCTAATGCGGTCTATTGTCATGCCTCTTGCCGGTTCCTCCAACTAGTGAAGGTTATGTGTGCGTGCTACCCTGGCCCGGTGGGCGGCGATAACCTTGTGTGCCTGAGTTGTATGGATCCATTGTCCCCGTTTGCAACCATTTTTTTGTTTTGCCACAACGGTGTCGTTGGATGTCACGAGGTGGCATCGGGGCCACCTAGGACTGAGCCCATAGGGGAGTTGGTCGGAGTGGCTGGGAGAGTGTCATGTAGTTGATTGGTTTTGCCAGAACGCTGTTGGTCCACCCGAATGGGAGCACGGGGCCATGGGTTCTGTGGTGTGGGTACAATGTACTAACCTCTCTAGAGTGTGTTTAATCTATCGATAGCCGCATCCTCATTCATGGACACAGTTTGTATTGGGCCACACTGTTCGATCAACACTCACATGACGGAATGACTTATAGATGACTTATATGTTGATTATGTGAGCAGTAACAGTTTGGCAGGATGTCGATGATGATGTTGGGATGATCTTGAGGAGGATCATCCAGTTTGTGATGTGATCATGTGGTGATCACGAGGAGGTACTGATCATGAGGTGATATATTGCTTGGCAGGATAGCCAAGAGTGAGATGGTTCTTGAGATCTGAGATGTTGGTTCATCAGTATTCTAGTAGTTTTCTTTCATGCTTTATAGTTGCTTTCACATCATAGTAGTTGTTAATAACTTAACATGTTAAATGCTATGTTGTTGTTTTGGCTTGATGCTTTTGGTTGTTGTGAGCTTGCAAGTACATTCAATGTACTGACCTGGCGTGTCATGCCAGATTGCAGGTGATGTCGTGATTGATTGCTTGTCGAGGTCACTGATAATGCAAGCTAGACCGTGTCCTAGCCAGAGTCTCTGCGGAGTGGAGTTCGCTACCGTCATCGTTGTTCCGTTGCTAGAAGTTATTCTGCTACTATGAGTTGTTCTGCTGCTTGCATAGAACTACCTTAGCAGGCGTAGTGTCGCCATGCTGATGTGATCCTTTGTAACATCAGACCTTTGTACCATTATCCTTTGTAATAAGAGTTGATTTCTTCTATGCCAAGCAGTGTCGTATTCCAGAAGACTCGATCTTTGAGCTGCAATACGGGGTGTTTCAGTTTCTCTGAGCTAGGGTGCCACAGAGCTTGGTATCAGAGCAGATTTGGCTGTAGGACGCCCTAGTCAGCGTGAGCGGTAGAAACGGTAGTATACAGTTTGTCTGGTTTGTTGTATTTGGTTGCTGCATTTGTTTGTTGCATAGCATGCATATAGCTTTATTATTTGTTGCTAACGGTTTATCTGTGAGTGTAGTTGGAATTGGTTCGGATTCACTACAGCTTAGCCTCTGCATCCCTAAAGTTTCCTTTGAGCCTATTCTTCGGTGTTTGGCGTCATTTCTTTCCCAGCAGAGTGATGCCAAGTGTTCTTGACACTATTTGCAGAAATCGTGCTCAGGTATCACGCCGACTCTCCCTTCCAGCCACACCTATTGTTTCAATGGTAGACATGTTGCTACACCAGATCTTGGCCTTTTATCTTGTCGTGGTTGGCAACCCTTAATGATCTTAGTCATCACGGAAGGGCAATGTCAGCAGACTCAGCTTTCCCCGCTATCTATTCCTTGGACGAGTATAGATCCCTTCCATCCGCTTGATGATGATGTGGTTGTGACATTTGTGTCCTGCTACATGGTCACTAAGTAAGTCCTCGCTTCCGAGCTAGTCAAGGATACTACCTTGATAAGCCCGCACTTGGTGTAGCGATGTTTACACCAACTCTTCGACACATTGATTCGTCCTCGTGCACACCATCACAACATGCTAGATCGTAGTACTGGAGATCCCGCGAGATTTGTGTGCTTAAGTAGGCATGCATATTGTGTGACTAGCAGTAATATGTGACTTTGTTTGTGTGTGAGTCGATTGTTTTTGTGTACTTTTGTTTAGTTGAGTTGTTTATTTTGCTTCTTTCTTTTGGGCCCTCAGTGTTACCTTATTTCCCCTTATGAAAGTTGCTCATCAACCGACACCGGACTCAAAGAAGCAATAAGGATTTCTAATATTTGGAAGAAGCTCAACTAAACACATCAAGTCTACAACAGTACTTAATCCTCACAAAGTAATGGTCAAGCCAGCAGGAAGACAAGTCAGGTACAAGAGCAACAATATATTTTCAGTCAAAGGTATGGCTCATATACAAAGTTTTGGCTCAGCAATGAATGATTCTTGAAATATGTTGTACTCTGAAAGAAAGCCAGAATGTGCTATGATCAAGGAAGACAGTCAAACAATTTTTCTCATGCAAGTAACCAGCCGCAAATATTATGGGTGTGTGCATGGCTTTTAGTCTGCATATCACAAGATGAAGCTTTGGATATGAGAAACTCAGTCTTCCTCCACGCGCTATCGGAAGAGGCTTATGATGCAAGGATCTTCGATTTTTCCACAGTACAATATACGGACAGATTCCGGTCCAAGAGACCCAGTCTTCCACAGCTAGATACCTCGGTAAAGGCTTCCAACGTACGACATTGAATCTTTCTCAACATGCAACCAGAGGAGAAGCTTCTCAGGTATGAAACCCAGTCTTCTCCAGCATGCCACTGTGGCAACAGCTTCGAGCGTAAGATATCGAGTCTTCTTCAGCAAGCTACCCGGATGTGTTCACACATAAGACACCTAGCCTGCCTCAGTACAACACTACGCACTATCGACATTACTCTGTGAGTTGGCAGTATATGACAGCGCAGCTCAAGAATCAGATATGCAATATTTTTGTCAGAAACAATTCACTCAAGACATATGCCTATCGCAAGGATCGAGTGTTCGGTTGCATATCCTCCTTATATATATGGTGAGCATGCATCCCCGGTCATATAAGTCACTCATACGAAATACGGCAATGATGAAGCAGATACACCTAAGAAAGGTAATGGTCCCACAACCTCATGAGTCATGCAAATGAAGATAAGCAGAGCTACATCTCATGTAATGCAAGGATCGATAAGTTCTGGAGCTAACAACACAGAATCAACAGTTTTGACAATGGTTACCAAGGCTAATATTCCCGCACCCGAGAAGGTGATATCCCGAACTCTTGTCACCATCTTGGATGAATGTCCTCAACGATGAGCTCTGTACAGCTACAAGCCCTTGAGTATATGTCATATATGTGCGAACCCTGGTCAGAAAGCAGGCACAAGGAATAGTGCAAAAAATATTGCACTCACCACATCCATGGTCATACAAAGACTCAAGGACATTAGTGGCCAAGCTATTTTAGTAAGGTATCTTGACAAAGAAAATCATGACCGTCAAAGGGTGAGACTGACAGCAATGGTATGATGATTTTTGCGTGACCATTAGGGTCCGGATACCCAAGTCAGTTGGAGGCCATGATTCCTTATGGATCCACAGAGCATACCCTCAGAGGCCTACTCTGTTCTACTAGGACTTCATATCCTGCTGACCCGTTTGTCCCACGGTACCTGCCTAGAATGGTTAGTGTGGAATATCCAAGTCTGTTCTATCAAATCCGAGATTCCTTTGCAACCTCAGCAGTTTGACCTCAGCGGCGGTGTTAAAGCATCTCATAGCCTATTACCACAGATGGGTATACCGACCACATGGGTAAGTCAAAAGTCGAACCATCAGCTCAGACCAGGTATACTCACTGGTGAAATCGGGTACACGAACAATCTGCTAGGAAAAGTATCTTCCCGCCAGCACCCCTGTCAGGCCAGTCTCAGATGCTAATGTTTGTGTTATGCTACAACTCTAAATTCATACCTCATTTATATTGCTAACGATAGAAGGCAGTCAAATCTTTGGTACATGTCGCATGCTCGAGACAAAGAAACAAAACAAGATAAGTGAGCACCATCTATGAATAGTCAGATCTCGTCAGGAGAATGGCCATGATTCTCAGCATTGATTGAACCCGGAAGACATGCGTTTGTTTGAAGCAACCCCATGGCAGAAGTAAAAGGTTTCATGACAAAAGGGAATTTATGCTCAGGTCCCTTGGATATCACCGCAGATATGAAAGAATCAACGTCAACAAACGGATTTGGTATATGAGGAAAGACGTGTCAGAATTTGGGAAAGGTGAAGCCAACCACCCCAGAGCAAGGTAAGAAGATCATATGAAATTCTCGAGGGAACAGTAAAGAAAGGAAAAGGATACCCGAGTTGGAAACGGTTTCCTTAAGGAATATTCATGCTAGTTCCCTGAGCAACCAAATCTTGATGATGAGATTTCTTTAAGGGGGGAAGGTTTGTAACACCCTGGTTTTTGGCCCTTTCTTTTTATTTATGATTTCTTTGGTTTTTTGCTTTGATTTTCTTTTTGGAGTGGTTCTGTGGCCTTGCAACCTGGGAGATCTTCAGTTCTTCTCCTCTGGTGTGACTCATCATTCTCAAATCCTTCCCAAGATCATGTCACTTCATTTCTAGACCAACTCCAAAATTCTTTTTCTGAGGAATATTCTGTTTTCTATTGAAGGAATAGTCCTGTCTGCCCTAGGTTGTGTAGCAACCTATATTTCTATATTCAAAAAATTCCCAAGTAATTCTCATAAATTGTTTGGATCCTATATGCCCAAGTATGTCCAAACCATCCTTGTCCAGTTCAAAAATAATTCATCAATATTCATTCTTCATTTCTTTCCAGAGTGGTCTTGTGTGAAGGAAGTTCCACCTATATTTTATTGATTGCTCCCAAACTTTTTGGGCAACATCCCTCATCCAAATCATTGCCTCATGCCAAAATTCAGCTCCATTTCCCTGGTGAATCTTCCTCAGCAATTTTTCAAAGTTTCTGTCAGATGGAGGCCTTGTTGAAGGAAGTACTAGCTAGGAGTATCCAAATGACTTGAAATTTTGCAAGCTCCTTAATGTGCTCATATAATGACTCTCCGTCAATTTTCTGCCCCATCCAATCAACTATGTCAGCACACCTTCAAATCTTTGCTTCTGTCAATATTTTAGGTTGTGAAGCAAGTATAGTTTACATTCCTTCATTATGGCTGAAAATTTACCATAGCATTCTCCAAGATATAAAACCTCTCTCCATGAAATTTGGGATCAATTCATCAAGCCAATATTTCTCTAGAAGTTTCTCAAGTTTCTAGACAAACAGGGTATCTCTGAAGGAAGTACCATTTTGGCAAGTCCAAATAGTATGAAATTTTTACAGCATATTCTTATGTCCATATGACCATGATCTACCAAATTTTAGCTCAAGTGACCACTCCATGAGAGTGCCCCTTCTAAATCTAGGTTCTTGACTATAATTGGAGTTGCAAAGCAACTATGATAAATAATGGTCCAATTCTCCTCAAACTTCATAGGACTGTAGTCCTTCCTACCCTAAACCTCCCAGACATCAAGTTTGTCCCTTAGCCCTTCTCTATTGATCACAGTAACATGGCCAAGTTTGCTACAACAAACTTTCAACGAGGCCTCACTTCACTACAGAGCTCCTTCTCTCGATCTTTCACCTCCTACAGTCCCCGTGATGCAGAGACAACACTCCAGACATAAATTGACAGCCTCTAGTGTCTCATCCTTGCCATGACAGGCGGTGACCGCGTAGATTTTTGCCTATGCGCCCGCTCTGGGCGACGGAATGCGTCCGACAGCTCCTTCCCAGCGATGTCCGCCCATCTGGTGGTGCCAACCTGATGCCCTGCCCTCTCCCGTCGCTCTCTAACCATGTTCCCCCTCCGGCAGCTTCCTCGCCAGCGTTAGCGGCCGCGCATCCACGGGCGTACAGTGCGCCGACCGACTCTGTTACCGCCCCGTCTTATTCCTCCTCCCTCGTGGCGTCAACCTCTGCTCCAGTGCGACTCCTCTGCCCTCACCCGTCCCCTCCCTCCCCCCGTGACGCTCCCAGCCATCGCCGGAGATGGCCGTGCGCCCTTGGCGGCATCCAGCTCGGCCATCCCCTCCCCAGGATACATATAGCCAGCCCCGACGCCTCCCGACCACAGCAGGCTCATCTCCTCTCTCCTAGCAACCTCCCTGTTCACTCCCCCGAGCCCAAGCCACTCTCCTCGCCTTTGTTGGTCGCCGCTCCCCGCCGGCTAAAGAAACTCGCTACCGAGCCCCTCCCTCCTTCTCTTCAGCACCAGGAGCACTCCCTCTGTCCAGTGACTCTCCCCCACCCGTCATTTCCATCTCCCATGACTCGTGGCACCGGACCCAAATCCGGCCGAAGCCATCGTCCACCACGACCGGTGCTAGGTGCTCCGTGGCCCTCCCATGCTCCCTGGCGGGCTTGCCGACGCGGCATTCTCCGGCGAGCACGTAGGTGCCCGGCGCTCCGCTGGAGATGCCTAGCGGCCCCTGCTCTGCCTCCGTTAGGCGCTGAACTAGGAAGAAGAAGACGAAGGCCAGGCTGGCCCTACCTCCTGCAGGACCCACAGATCAGTTGCACGAGAAGTTGACCCCGGCCAACTAACATGGATAAGTTGACACACATTTGGCGAAATACGTTTTCCTCTCGTGAAAGCGTACTCTGCTGTTCTTCAGCCAGGAATGCGCTTTCACTTCACTGAAAGTGTATTTTCTCGAATGTGCGTTCTGTTTCTCAGTTGTTGGCCGAATCTGCTACTTTGTGAACATTCACCCGTTAGCAGCACAAGAAGAATAGTTTTTATTTGATTTCTACCTACGAACGAACGATCGTATCTTTTCAACCGTGACTCCGATTCAAGTGATTCTAAAGCCCACGTTCTCTATTCATTGAGCCCGTTCGGATGGTACCATTTTCACCATGTGATAACATTCTAAAAATGACCTTTTTGCCCCTACCCTTTTATTCACCCCCCTTCGAGAGAGAAAGTTTTTCAGCGATTCTTTTCGCAAGCTTCTCGGACTTCAACCTGGTGGTTCCATCCCTCCCAGGCAAGCCACATCCTCCATTTGTGTGATTGCAATGCAATACCATGGTTTATTTAATTAAACTTGCTTAAAATGTTGCATTAGTAATGTATGATTTATTCATGGCATTTCTTGGGGTGATGTTTGGTCTTGTTGTTGCAGTGATATTGCTTGGATTTCTAGGACTAATGTTTTGCAGATTGAGGAGGACATGTTGCCTTGGGATTATTAGTGGTTATTATTATTATTTTCAACATGATAGTATTTTATATTATGCTTTGGAGTATTATTTTGGATATGATGTTATCATGTGGATCTTACGTTAATATCTTGATCTTGCTATTGGATTAGTAGAATCTTGGTTCTTGGATCCATCATGGTATTAGTTATATTCTATCCTCGGAGTATCATGATATGACTATATTATGCTTTGGATCATTTATTGGATATCGCTATAACTTGGACCACAGGTTGGTATGATATCAGAGCTATCACAGAATTACCTTGGGTTCAAATTCCGTCATTTTGTTGGTCTGGTGCCACCGAACCGGGCTTTTCCAGTGCAACCACATTTGCCTTTATGGGAAGGCCCTAATGCGGTCTATTGTCATGCCTCTAGCCGGTTCCTCCAACTAGGTAAGGTTATGCGTGCGTGCTACCCTGGCCCGGTGGGCGGCGATAACCTTGTGTGCCCGAGTTGTATGGATCCATTGTCCCCGTTTGGGATCGTTTTTGTTTTGTTTTGCCACGATGGTGGCCATTGGATGTCACGAGGTGGCATCGGGGCCACCTAGGACTGAGCCCAAAGTGGAGTTGGTCGAAGTGGCCGGGAGAGTGTCATGCAGTAGATTGGTTTTGTCGAAATGCCATTGGTCCACCCGAATGGGAGCACGAGGCCATGGGTTCTGTGGTGTGGGTACAGTGTACTAACCTCTCCAGAGTGTGTTTAATCTATCGATAGCCGCGTCCTTGGTCACGGAGACAGTTCGTACTAGGTCACACTGTTCAATCAACAATCACATGACGGGATGACTTATAGATGAATTATATGTTAATTATGTGAGCACTAACAGTTTGGCAGGATGCCGATGATAATGTTGGGATGATCTTGAGGAGGATCATTCAGTTTGTGATGTGATCATGTGGTGATCACGAGGAGGTATTGATCACAAGGTGATCGAGGTGATATATTGCTTGGCAGGATAGCCAAGAGTGAGATGGTTCTTGAGATCCGAGATGTTGGTTCATCAGTATTCTAGTAGTTTTCTTTCATGCTTTATAGTTGATTTCACATCATAGTAGTTGTTAATAAATTAACATGTTAAATGCTATGTTGTTGTTTTGGCTTGATGCTTTTTGTTGTTGTGAGCTTGCAAGTACATTCAATGTACTGACCTGGCGTGTCATGCCAGATTGCAGGTGATGTCATCATTGATTGCTTGTCGAGGTCACTGATTGTGCAAGCTAGACCGTGTCCTAGCCAGAGTCCCTGCGGAGTGGAGTTCGCTACCGTCGTTATTGTTCTGCTGCTACGAGTTGTTCCGCTGCTAGCATAGAACTACCTTAGCAAGCGTAGTGTCACCGTGTTGATGTGATCCTTTGTAACATCGGACCCTTGTACCATTATCCTTTGTAATAAGAGCTGATTTGTTCTATGCCAAGGAGTGACGTATTCCAGAAGACTTGATCTCTGGGCTGGAATACGGGGTGTTCTGGTTTCTCTGATGTGGGGTGCCACATGGATGTGGTTCATGATATTGTTCTAAAAATGAGAAAATAAAAAAGGAAAAATGAGAGAGAAAGAGGGAAGGGGCCAAGGTACTATCCTTTACCACACTTGTGCTTGAAAGTAGCACCATGTTCTTCTTATTGAGACTCTCCATGATTTGTCATTTTCATGTACTAGTGAGAATTTTACATTATGAAAACTTGACTTGCATATTCGGATGACAGGCTTCCTCAAAAGCCTGAGGTATTCATGAGCAAGTAAGTTGGATGCACATCCACTTAGTATCAGTAGCAAACTTTCATACACTTATAGATCTAGTGCATCCGTTGCATGGCAATCCCTACTCCTTGCATCGATATCGGTTGAAAGGCCTCTCCATTGCGTAAAGATCCGGTCAGTTGTTGCAAGACTTTCTCAATTTTTGTCTTCCCTTATAAACCCCTGCCATCATTCTCTTTGCCATCCAAAGTGCTAAGTCCATGGCTCACGCTCAAATATTGAGTGGAGCTGAAAATGTTGAAGCGAGAAAAAGTATGATACAATTGCTTGGTTTGGCACCGGGGTGTTCATGATTATACTTTGTGCTAGGAAGACCGAGTTATGCCATGCTTACATGATTAAATGAGTAGGAATAAAATTCTTTAGCATTGATATTTTGAAGACTAGTGATTATTTTACCGCATTCATTTATATTATCATTTCGATATCTATTACGTCATTGTTTCTCAACATTCATACACTACTGCAGGATGGTGCTAACGTGATACATGTATCAGAGACCCTTCGACCAAACTGTGTGCAATGCCTGAATCGTAAACGATATCGTAACAAAACCGTCACCAATAAAATGAACTGAGTGCAATGGCGGAGGCATCAAGAACAATCCAGATTAGAGTCATGTGTGCGATATGTGGCATATACTTGATCTATGCGAACTATTTGCGACGAGCAAAACAACATAAACGGTTTACCAAATCAAGGTGTGTGCTATAGATGACATACAACTCACTCGGCTGACCTGTTTGCGATAAGCGAAAACAACAGAAATGGTCGGCCGGATCAAGGTGTGTGCGATAGATGGCATACAGTTTACTCAGATGAACTGTTTGTGATGAGCGAAAACAACAGAAATGGTCAGCCAGATCAAGATGTGGACGACATACATTTCACTCAGATGAACTGTTTGCGGTGAGCCAAAACAACAGAAGCGGCCAGCCAGATCAAGGTGTGTGCGCTAGGAGGCATACAGGTCACTCGGATGAACTATTTGCGATGAGCCAAATCAACAGACATGATTTGGCTTAACACAAGATGTGTGTGATACCGGCAAACAAGCCAGTAATCAGAATTGTGTGGGAAGACCAATAATAACACAAACGAGTGCTCCAAATAAGTTGTGTGTGTTGTGGGCAAATGGTTGGTGGTAAACAATTGTCAGCGATTGATGAAATAATCACCGACGGGTTCTGTAGTTTAATGTGTATGCGATGTGATTTGCTCGATCTGCACAATATCTATGCTATGTCTACAGCACAACAACACATATACTTATAAGAACATAACTGCATAACCAAATTAAACATCGAATTGCATAACTAACTACACACATAACATTTGCACGCACCAAAGTAAACAATTACATGCATAATAAACTAGGATTGTCGGTGTACAAAAGTAGGGGCTCTCCTTTTGACCCCTTTACTTGTGCACGGGCAGTCAGAGCCACGCGACGCTGCCACACTTAGAACGGCAGAGGAGGGAAGCTGGAGAGAAGCCGAAGCACAAGACGACAAAGGCAACGCCAAGACCAGGAACACAGGAGAGCAAGAGGGCAAGGTAGGCTCCCTCGGCAAGATCCTTGCCGAGGCAGCCTTGCCGGGGCAACCTGCCCGATGCCAGCAGAGCAAGCCACCCTTGAGCCCATGGGTCCCAACACCACCAACTACATTGGAACCAAGGCTCGGGAGGCACCTCTGAGGTGGCATGCAGATCTTCGTCAAGATCACAAACATGTGAGATCAGATGAGGACCAGAAGACGGCAACCCTCGGCGGGATCCTAGCCGAGGAAATCCACAAGACCCCCGGCAAGCGCCTTGCCGGGGACGACTGCAACGCCACGGCAAGACCCTTGCCGGGCCCCCGGCAAGACCCTTGCCGAAGGCATCAGCGGGGCCACTGCCAGGCCTGTGCCAGCCAAGACTCCACCGCCGTCCCCAAGCAGTTGCTAGCTCAACCAGCTGGGCAGGCACCTGCGTGGCGACGGGTAGCCTCTACACCGACTCAGCAAGCACTTGCGTGCTGGCATGCAACCCTTCGTGAAGGCTCCACCACCGCGCCAGCCCAGCAGCCAACCAACGTGGCGCCACGATGCCTCGTCAGCTCGAAAACGTGTCAAGGCCAGGCGAGGCGGCGACAGCTGGGACGTGCTTCCTTGCCGTCCCCGATAAAGCAAGGGGGACACGTCGGCACTGCATTAAATGCGTTTGTCCGACGGTCCCAGAGGATAGGCTTATCAACAGTAGACCTTTCCACCTCCTGCGTGCCATTGTGGCAACCCCTTTTTTGCCTATAACAGGAGGCCCGAGGCGACCCGGAGAGGGATTCGGCTCTTTTGGGCAAGTTGCACCCCGTAGCTAGCTCAAGAACACAAGAACACTCAATACATCAACCAAAGCAGGACTAGGGTATTACGCATCCCCGTGGCTCGAACCTGGGTAAACGATCCGCGTGCTTCCTGTTGGGGAACGTAGTAATTTAAAAAAATTCCCTACGCACACGCAAGATCATGGTGATGCATAGCAACGAGAGGGGAGAGTGTTGTCCACGTACCCTCGTAGACCGAAAGCGGAAGCGTTAACACAACGCGGTTGATGTAGTCGTACGTCTTCACGATCCGACCGATCAAGTACCGAACGCACGGCACCTCCGAGTTCAGCACACGTTCAGCTCGATGACGTCCGTCGAACTCCGATCCAGCCGAGTGTTGAGGGAGAGTTTCGTCAGCACAACGGCGTGGTGACGATGATGATGTTCTACCGACGCAGGGCTTCGCCTAAGCACCGCTACGATATTATGGAGGTGTAATATGGTGGAGGGGGGCACCGCACACGGCTAAAAGATCGTTGATCAATTGTGTGTCTAGAGGTGCCCCCTGCCCCTGTATATAAAGGAGCAAGGGGGAGGCCGCCGGCCAAGGAGGAGAGGCGCGCCAGGAGGAGTCCTACTCCTACCGGAGTAGGACTCCCCCCTTTTCCATGTTGGACTAGGACAGAGAGGGGGAAGAGGTGGAGGGGAGGAAGGAAGGGGGGGCGCTGCCCCCCTCTCCTTGTCCTATTTGGACTGGGGGGGAAGGGGCGCGCGGCCCTACCCTGGCCTCCTCTCCTCTCTTCCACCTAGGCCCACTAAGGCCCATGAAGTAACTGGGGGGTTTCGGTAACCTCCCGGTACTCCGGAAAAATCCCGATTTCACCCGGAACACTTCCGATGTCCAAACATACGCTTCCAATATATCAATCTTTATGTCTCGACCATTTCGAGACTCCTCGTCATGTTCGTGATCACATCCGGGACTCCGAACAACCTTCGGTACATCAAAACATATAAACTCATAATATAACTGTCATCGTAACGTTAAGCGTGTGGACCCTACGGGTTCGAGAACTATGCAGACATGACCGAGACACCTCTCCGGTCAATAACCAATAGCGGAACCTGGATGCTCATATTGGTTCCTACATATTCTACGAAGATCTTTATCGGTCAGACCGCATAACAACATACGTTGTTCCCTTTGTCAACGGTATGTTACTTGCCCGAGATTCGATCGTCGGTATCTCGATACCTAGTTCAATCTCGTTACCGGCAAGTCTCTTTACTCGTTCCATAATACATCATCCCGCAACTAACTCATTAGTCACAATGCTTGCAAGGCTTATAGTGATGTGTATTACGGAGTGGGCCCAGAGATACCTCTCCGACAATCGGAGTGACAAATCCTAATCTCGAAATACGCCAACCCAACAAGTACCTTTGGAGACACCTGTAGAGCACCTTTATAATCACCCAGTTACGTTGTGACGTTTGGTAGCACAAAAAGTGTTCCTCCGGTAAACGGGAGTTGCATAATCTCATAGTCATAGGAACATGTATAAGTCATGAAGAAAGCAATAGCAACATACTAAACGATCGAGTGCTAAGCTAACGGAATGGGTCAAGTCAATCACATCATTCTCCTAATGATGTGATCCCGTTAATCAAATGACAACTCATGTCTATGGCTAGGAAACATAACCATCTTTGATCAACGAGCTAGTCAAGTAGAGGCATACTAGTGACACTCTGTTTGTCTATGTATTCACACATGTATTATGTTTCCAGTTAATACAATTCTAGCATGAATAATAAACATTTATCATGATATAAGGAAATAAATAATAACTTTATTATTGCCTCTAGGGCATATTTTCTTCACTTCCTGTCAGACCTGCTCTTTGCACAACCTGGCGCCCGCCGACCGTAGAAGGGATCCCAGTGATTCCATAGGTGTCGTTCCGCACCGACATCTTTGGCGCGCCAGGTAGGGGGCGCAGTTGTGAGAATATGGTCTACCAGTTAGCCTAGTAGTTCTTCATTGCCATGGCTCCCAAGAAGAAGGCGGCCACGGCGGTCGGTTCATCGGGAGCCGGACGGCCCGTACCGGTGCGGGCGAGTAGCGGGCCGGTCGCGAACAGGACCCGAGGCGCGGCACGCGAGCACCAACATCGCTCTGGCAGTCAGAGCTTGGCGAGCGGCGTCGTTCATGCGCGAGACGACGGGCCGCACACCACAAAATCCAGAGACTGAGCTGGCCCCCCCGCAGGTGAAGCGGGGCCCTCCGGGGGCGGCGCGGCGACCTCCAAGATGCCCACCCCAGCACCCACAGCGTGCTCTTCCCAAGGTGTGCGCGACGAGCAGCGTCACCATACCGGTGACGCTGGACACTGCCGTGGGAAGAGCCATGTGCATTATCTGTGGGACGAAGGAGGCCAGCATGCCCGCCGAAGTGCTGGTGAAAATGGCACGCAGCCGCTGGGCCGTGATAGAGCTCCTTCTAACGTGGTTAGAAGTCGAAGCGCGCCACGGTCAACGCAACTTTCACCACCACCCACGCCAGCAGAAGCTTTGGCGCGCGCGCAGCTGCTCCTCGACTTCCCTCCTGCTGCGAAGAAGCTCGACGAGTGGAGAGCCACCATCCGGAGCCTCGTCGCCGCCGCCAACAAAGACGAGCCACAGCCGGCGGGGCCCTCAGGCCGGCGCTCCATTGAACCACCGCACACCAGCGGTGGAGGGGCCGGAGGCGCCGCGGCCATGGTGCACTCTCCTCCTCCACGCCAGTCACCGCGGGTGTCGGTCCGTCGTGATGACGCTTGTGATAACATTTCCATAGCGTCGTCCGACCGACGGACCCACCGCAACCAACGCCAAGTTCTTCGGGAGCGAGCTCATGAAGACGCTCGAACCACCATCGAGCACCGGCACGATACACGCCACCAGTCAGATAGGCGGGTGGGGCCTGCTATGGACCACCCAGCGCCGGGAGGCTCTGGCGGCCTACCTTACGAGGTGGGTTGCCCAGCCTTTACCCGTGAGTTGCGGCAGCTCCAGTGGCTGTCCCACCGCACGTTCAAGCCCGATGTCTGCGAGAAGTACAATGGCAAGACCCACCCGTCGGAGTTCCTCAGCATCTACACCATCGCGATGCAAGCCGCTGGGGCTCCCGATGATAAGGTGCCTGCCAATTACTTCCCGTTGGCCCTTAAACCCAATGTCATGTCCTGGTTGATGCACTTGCCGGTGGATTCCATTTCTTCTTGGTCGGACCTATGTCATGAGTTCATTGGTGCCTTCACTGGAGGCCACCAAGCTCATGGCCAGGCGAGTGATTTGCATATCATTCCCCAGAAGGAAGGTGAAAACCTACGCAAGTACATACAGAGGTTCAGCCGAGTGCAATACAACATCCCATATGTTCACCCTGCCGCCGTGATCAGCGCATTCCATCAGAATGTGCGCAACCGCAAGATGCGTGAAGAGCTGGCAATGAACAAGGTCAAGGATGTGGCCGAACTTTACGTTCTGGCCGATAGATGTGCTCGGGCAGAAGAGGGGAGGAAGTACCCCGGCGAAGACGCCGGCGCGGAAACCGACGAAGACACCGCCGCCCCGATGAAGAAAGGTCGGCGTTGCAACAGGAAGTGCAAGGGTAAGACCATGCTTGCCGTCGAGGGATGCGACGACACCGGCGCCACCAAGAAGGCCAAGGCAGATGACCCCGGCAAGGAGATTGCCGGGTGCGCCGCTTGCCGGGCCTTGGTGGCTGCCGACAAGCCAGGGGGCTCCGACAAGCAGTACTGCAAGATCCACCGCACCAAAGGCCACGACCTCCAGAACTTCCGACAAGTCGAGCTGCTTGTTGAAAAGCAAAAAGCCGAGTATGAGAGGCGGGACAAGGAGAAGGGCCAAGATGGCGCTGAAGGGTCTGGCAAGAAGCGTGGCGGCCAAGGAGGTCGCCGCGGCAAGGATAACCAGCAAGAGAGGCCCGCTCGGGGCTGCGACAAGAAGCAGGAAGACGATGATCATGACGAGGACGACGAGTCCGGCGAGCATGAGTTCCAGAAGGCTACGGAGGCCATGTGCGTCGATGGTGGCGCCTCACTGCATACTTCTCACCGCCAGCTCAAACAGTGGGCGCGTGAGATCACAGCAGCGGAGCCCTCGTTCGACGCTCAGAAGCCACTGAGGTGGTCTAGTACGCCCTCATCTTTGACGTCGAGGACCACCCTGACTGCACAACTGCGGTCGGGTGTTTGCCGTTGTTGGTCTCACCAACGATACGCAACCTCAAGGTGAACAAGATGCTGGTTGACGGCGGGGCCGGTCTGAACTTGATGTCACCCGTTGTGATCAAAAGGCTGCAAATTCCTGATGGAGACCTCGAGGAAACGGGCACGTTTCAAGGGGTCAACCCGGGAAAGAGCCAGCCAAAGGGGAAGGTCACGTTGCCTGTGACTTTTGGAGGCGAGTTGAACTACATGACAAAGAGGATTGTCTTCGATGTAGCCGAGATCCCCTTGCCTTACAACGGGATCCTCGATCGCCCGGCACTAGCCAAGTTCATGGCGGCGTCGCACTACGCCTACAACACGCTGAAGATGTCTGGGCCGATGACCATCATCGCCGTCCCCTCAGACAAGAAGGACGCGCTGATCTGCGCTGACCAACACTACCGAGAAGCAGTTGCAGCAGCTGCCGCCAAGGCACTTGCTCCTGCCGCCGAAGCCCCGGGAGGGAAGAAGAAGACCGGTAAGACCTCTTGCACCCACTCCGGAAAGCGCACCTCTTCAGAGTGTTGTGCTACCGTCGAGGACGTGCCAGAGAGCTCCACCAACAAGAGCAAGAAATCCAGAGCTGCACCACCAGAGACCAAGAGGGTGTCCATCAAGGAGGATGGCACGGGAGGGGCTTTCACCATAAGCTCCACCCTCGATAGCAAATAGGAAAGCGCGCTCGTCACTTTCCTGCGGGCGAATGTCGATGTGTTTGCATGGCAAGCATCCGACATCCCCGGCGTTCCCAGGGAAGTGATTGAGCACCATCTTGCTGTCTGTCCCCATGCGCGACCCATCAAGCAGAAGGTCAGGAAGCAAGCTTTGGAACGGCAGGAATTCATCACAGAGGAGATCAGGAAGTTGGAAGCGGCGGGCTTGGTGAGAGGAGTGCTCCATCCGATGTGGCTGGCCAATCGGGTGGTGGTGCGCAAGGCGAACGGGAAGTGGAGGCTGTGTATTGATTACACAGATATCAATAAGGTTTGTCCTAAGGACCCCTTCCCGTTGCCGCGCATTGACCAGATTGTTGACTCCATGGCCGAGTGCGATCTGTTGTCATTCCTCGACGCCTACTCGGGCTACCACCAGATCTTCATGACAAAGGAAGACGAAGAGAAGACATCATTCATCACCCCATGTGGTACGTATTACTTTTTACGGATGCCTTTCGGGTTGAAGAGTGCTGGCTTGACATTCGTAAGGGCGGTCCAAATTGGTTTTGAGCCCCAACTACATAGAAATATGGAAGCTTATATGGATGACATAGTGGTCAAAACCAAGGACAAGGCAACCCTTGTACAAGACTTAGAAGAGACGTTTGCCAACCTACACAAGATCAACCTCAAGTTGAACCCTGAGAAGTGTGTCTTCGGTGTTCCGTCCGGCAAACTTCTTGGGTTTGTTCTGTCACAGCGTGGGATCGAGGCAAACCCGGACAAGATCAAGGCTATTGAGCAGATTGAGGCACCCAAGCGGATCAAGGATGTGCGTCGGCTCACTGGCTGCGTTGCTACCATGAGCAGATTCATCTCCAAGTCCGCTGAGCGTGCCCTTCCCTTTTTCAAAATCTTGAAGAAGGTGGGCCCAATGGAGTGGACCCAAGAGGCCGCGGCAGCGTTGCAGGGTCTGAAGAAATACCTTTCCTCTACACCAATACTGGTTGCGCCTAAACCGCAAGAGCCGTTGTTGCTATATCTGGCGGCGACGAATCAAGTGGTCAGTGCCGCGCTAGTGGCGCAGAGGGAGGTCGACGAAGAGGCACTGGCGACGGCGGGACTAACGGATGGCAAGCCAGAGATCCCCCCGGCAGAGTCTTACGCCATCAGGATAGGGCCCATGCAATCCAAAGAGGCGGTGCAGAAGAAGAAGATGATGCAGCGCCCGGTTTACTTTTTCAGCTCCCTCCTCCAGGGGCTAGGTCAAGGTACTCTGGCGTGCAGAAATTGCTCTTCGGCCTCCTTATGGCCTTAAGGAAGCTGGTTCACTACTTCCAAGCAGACGAAATCACCGTCGTCACCCGCCTCCCATTACAACAGATACTGCACAACCCAGATGCGACCGGAAGGATTGTGGAGTGGGCCTTGGAGCTTTCAAGCTTTGGTCTGAAGTTTGAAAGTACTTCGACAATTCAGAGCAGAGTCTTCGTGGAGTTCATTGCAGAATGGACCTCAACGCCCGACGAGGAAATCCAGGAGACCACTCTCCCAGGCAAGGAAGCAAGTCACAACTGGATCATGTACTTTGACGGGGCTTTCTCGCTGCAAGGCGCCGGTGCTGGTGTGCTGCTCGTCGCACCCACCGGAGAGCACCTCAAGTATGTAATCCAGATGCACTTTCCCAGGGAGATGTCCACCAACAACACTGCTGAGTACGAGGGGTTGCTTGCCGGTCTCAGGATCGCGGCAGACCTCGGGGTCAAGAAGCTCATCGTCAGAGGTGATTCGCAGCTTGTCGTCGGACAAGTCAACAAAGATATCAGATCCCTTTGATGGAGGCCTACATAGATGAGGTGAGGAAGCTGGAGGAGTGCTTTGACGGTATACAAGCGGAGCACGTTCCCCGAGCGGAGAACGACATCGCCGATTACCTGTCAAAGCGCCCTGCATTCAAGCTACCTGTGGAACCAGGTACTTTTTTGCTTCGGTTAACTCAACCATCCGTCGAACCATCAACAGAGCAGAACAAACGGAGGAAATCAGCCCCCGGCAAGTACTTTCCTGCTGAGCCCCTGGGCGCCGCCGGCAAGGATGTTGCCGCGGATTCTGAGCCTGCCGAGGAGCGACTGATTCCGGCAGGTCGTCAAGCCCTGACCATAGAGACGGCCGCTCCCATGGCAGAAGAAATGCCTTTGGTCCTTGCCGTCGAGCCCCAGGCTCTGACATGGGCACATCATACTGTCCGATTCCTCCAAACAGGGGAGCTTCCTGAGGAGCAGGAAGGAGCGGAGAAAGTAGCCCGTCGGTCTACTATGTATCAGTTCGTCGATGACGTCCTGTATAGGAGGAGACCGAACGGTGTGAAATTGAAGTGCATTCCCCGGGAGGAAGGACTGGAGCTGTTGGCAGAGATACACAGAGGCATATGTGGCTCCCACATAGGGTCGAGGGCCCTTGCCGGCAAGGCATTCCGGCAGGGTTTCTTCTGGCCCACTGCCCTCCATGATGCAACGGCACTAGTAACCAAGTGTGAAGCGTGTCAATTCCATTCGAAGAAGCTTCATCAACCAGCTCAAGCCCTCCAAACAATTCCTCTCTCCTGGCCATTCTCGGTCTGGGGGCTCGACATCCTGGGCCCTTTCCCCCCGTGCTGTCGAGGGCTTTGAGTACTTGTACGTTGCAATCGACAAGTTCACAAAGTGGCCGGAGGTGGAGGCAGTGAGGAAGGTGACAACACAGTCATCCGTCAAGTTCTTCAAGGGGCTAGTGTGCCATTTTGGTGTGCCAAACAAACTCATCACCGACAACGGCACACAGTTCACAAGCCACACCTTCATGCAATACATCCAAGACCTCGGCAGCAGGGTCTGTTTCGCTTCCGTGGCACACCCACGGAGCAACGGCCAGGCGAAGAGGGAAAATGCTGAAGTGTTGCGAGGCCTGAGGACAAAGACTTTTGGCAGGCTGCACAACAGTGGAAGGCGTTGGATTGATGAGTTGCCAGCGGTTCTTTGGTCGATCAGAACGACACCAAATCGAGCCACCGGCCAGACACCCTTTGCCCTGGTATACGGGGCAGAAGCAGTTCTCCCCACGGAACTCACATACGGGTCACCTCGAGTGCTCTCTTATGACGAGCTTGAGCAAGAGCAATTGCGGCAAGATGACGCAACGCTCCTTGAGGAAGATCGTCTTCGGGCGGCTGTGAGAGCAGCATGCTACCAGCAAGCCTTGCACCGCTACCATAGCCGTAAGGTTCATGCCCGAAGCTTTGAGGAAGACGACCTTGTTCTTCGGCGCGTCTAGTCGGCCAAGAATTCCAACAAGTTGACATCGAAGTGGGAAGGCCCTTATCGGGTAATACGAGTCACCAGGCCCGGCGCGGTCCGCCTGGAGACCGAAGATGCTGTCCCAGTGAGCAACTCCTGGAACATCGAACATCTTCGCAAGTTTTACCCATAAGGCGTGGTTGCCGGGCCTCCCGGCAAGCCACCTTTTGTACAAGCTTTGCCGGCAAGGCATGTAACCCTCTGTACAAAGCCAGGCGCAGATCCTGAGCAAACGAAGCGCTGGCGCCCTAAGTTTTAGCATGCATGCTAGGTTATGTGTCTCCCTCGGTTAGGGTTGATAGTGCTTAGAAGCGGATAACCCCTAGCCTAGAGGTCGAGTATGCGTCTTTCTGTCCTCTTTGGTTCGCAGGGCACGTGGACACTTCTGCTGAGCCGCTTGGGAGAAAGAGGACGAACCGGCGCTCCGGCCCCGGCAAGCCAGGACTACCGGGGGCTGAAGACACAAGGATCTAACCACGGCAAGCCAAGGTTGTCGGGGGCTGTGGATTCAGATAAGTCATTCATCCCCTGTTGTGCATTTCCGTATGGAACTGGGAAAAATGAAACCTGGTTTTACTCCGAGACCACTGTGCTCCCCCTTCTTCTTGTACCCAAGTCCCTGGGACAGAACCGGGTCGTACGCGGTGGCAAGGAAATAAACGAGGGGCCTAACTCTACTTCGCCCCTGCCTCCTCCAAAAGTGTGAGAATGGTCGACTGAAGTCAGGGGACGGCAAGGCCTGTTGCCGGGCGACAATGTTTATCCTAAAAATAACAAGCATTCGTTCCTTGGCATGGGCCTCGCTCACGCACAAAGAACGCGACAGACACCCTTTTTCATTAAAAACATCCCATACAAGTACAGTTCATACGGAATTAAAAACATGAGCAAGGGGATTACAAGCCTTAAAATTAACAAGTGCCCGCAGGCTTACAAACTAAAAAGAGATAAGGTGCCCGTAATCCCTTTCTTGTCCATCTCCTCAGAAGGTGGAACAAGACAGCAGGAGGGCAAAAGGAGCGCCTAGGCAAGGTACGAAGAGCAGAAGGCACCAAGAGAACATCTTGGTGCCGGGAAAGGAGCTGGAAGACAAGGCAACGGGTCGGCAATACGTGGCGAAGGCGTCGGTGCCCGCGTACTCCGACTTGACGGCCGCCACCCGCCTTCTTCGCCTTCTCCGGCCCTCCTACGCCAGCCGCCCAAGGAGACGACGGGGAGCGACCTGATGGAGAGCTTGACGAGGAAGGCCCTCGGCCGGGCGCGTGGCCGAGGGAAGGGCGACGCGGTCAGTCGGAGTCGGAGTCGGCGTCCCGCCGCTCAACTCCCTCGTCGCCGTTGTCGCTGTCCTCCTCGTCACTCCCGCTTGAGGAGTAATCTTCATCGTCGGAGGAGCTCTCCACGCAGCACTTTAGGAGAGTTCCAAGATCTCCGAAGACCTTGATGGAGAGCAGGCCGCCCTCCATTAACTTGAACTAGAGGACGAGCCCCGCCGTCAAGCTATGGATGCGAGCAAATGTCTTCCATCCGCGACGGAGGTACATAACACGAGGAGCGGGGAAGTCGACATCGACCTGCGTGCCGCCGTTCTCGCAGCCCCTCATGTGCAATCTGAGGGTCTGGGGCGGATCGAGCTCCATTTCCAGAGCAAATGGTGTAGGGAGACGGAGACGACGATGCGATGGCCGGCGCAGCCTGATGAAGAACTCCCGAGGCTGGTCCCCGACGTGGCCCTCCATCACGGGCGGCATCGCTGGCGGAGGCACGGCCATCCCACCGCCTCGTCCCCCGACCGCCGCGGCGACCTCGGCCTCGCCCCCTCCCCTTTCCTCTCGTGGCCGGCTCCGCCGCCGCGAGCTCATGGGAAGGAGGAACGCGCTGTCGAGCAGCGACCCTCGCCCCCACCATTGAAGGGCCTGCGCCCCCTCTCGCCATGACGGGTGGAAGGAAGGAGCAGAAGTGGAAGAAGATGGATGCTGGGAGAACATGGGATGACATCCCCCTCCCCCTCCTTATAAAGGGGCGGGGTCGAGGCTCGTCCGCCCCACTCGACCAATCCAGCCATCAGAGGCGCGGGGTATCAGGACCGACCAGCTGCCCCAATCAGCGACGGCCCGGTTTCCCGCCTCCACCGCCTGCCACCTGCATGGGGGACGCGTGGCGAGCGAGCAGGATCGAGGGGACGGGTGAGGCGACCGTTCCCCACCCCGTGATCATGGGGCGCGGGCGCCTTGAAGACCGCGACCCGAGTCCACTCAGTAAATAAGCCGCGCCTCTGCGCCTCCCTCTTTTTCTTATGGGGAAGGCGCGAGCCGCCTGTTTACTGCGATGTGACGCATGCGTGCAGGAACTGCCCCACGCATGACCCCCACGTCACACACGACCCTCCACGTCGCGCGTTCAACGCGGGTCGTGGGGAAGCGCAGCGGACGAACAGTTACTACGGTAAAAATCCGCCCCACCTGCCCGCGCACCGTTCTGGGCCTGGCCCAACAACGTGTCACGCTTATGTGTGGCCTAGACCCGGGGGCTCCATTCGGTGTACAAAAGTAGGGGCTCTCCTTTTGACCCCTTTACTTGTGCACGGGCAGTCAGAGCCACACGTCGCGGCCACACTTAGCAGGGCAGAGGAGGGAAGCCGGAGAGAAGCCGAAGCACAAGACAACCAAGGCAACGCTAGGACCAGGAACACAGGAGAGCAAGAGGGCGAGGTAGGCTCCCTCGGCAAGATCCTTGCCGAGGCAGCCCCGGCAAGAGCCTTGCCGAGGCAACCTGCCCGATGCCAGCAGAGCAAGCCACCCTTGAGCCCATGGGTCCCAACACCACCAACTACATTGGAACCAAGGCTCGGGAGGCGCCTCTGAGGTGGCATGCAGATCTTCGTCAAGATCATAAACATGTGATATCAGATGAGGACCAGAAGACAGCGACCCTCGACGGGATCCTAGCCGAGGAAATCCACAAGACCCCCGGCAAGCGCCTTGCCGGGGACGACTGCAATGCCATGGCAAGACCCTTGCCGAAGGCATCAGTGGGGGCCACTGCCAGGCCCGCGCCAGCCAAGACTCCACCGCCATCCCCAAGCAGCTGCTAGCTCAACCAGCTGGGCAGGCACCTGCGTGGCGACGGGCGGCCTCTACACCGACTCAGCAAGCACCTGCGTGGTGGCATGCAACCCTTCGTGAAGGCTCCACCACCGCGCCAGCCCAGCAGTCAGCTAACGTGGCGCCACAACGCCTCGTCGGCTCGGACGCATGTCAAGGCCAGGCGAGGCGGCGACAGCTGGGACGTGCTTCCTTGCCATCCCCAATAAAGCAAGGGGGACATGTCAGCAGTGCATTAAATGCGTTTGTCCGATGGTCCCAGAGGATAGGCTTATCAACAGTAGACCTTTTCACCTCCTGTGTGCCACTGAACCCCTTTTTTGCCTATAAAAAGAGGCCCGAGGCAACCAGGAGAGGGATTCAGCTCTTTTGGGCAAGTTGCACCCCGTAGCTAGCTCAAGAACACAAGAACACTCAATACATCCACCAAAGCAGGACTAGAGTATTACGCATCCCCGCGGCCCGAACCTGGGTAAACGATCCGTGTGCTTTCTGTCAGACCTGCTCTTTGCACAACCTCGCGCCCGCCGACCGTAGAAGGGATCCCAGTGATTCCATAGGTGTCATTCCGCACCAAAAAGGATAAACAATCATACAATCATCATCTACTTCTTCCTGTGGCGCTTGCCACCACTGCTCTACTGATGGCTCGATCCCTCGCAGATTATAGGAATGAGGCACTCCCTCATGTCAATGATCCTCCTGTGCATCTCGTAGCATGTGTACATGGTCTTGGCCAAGAACTTGAGGTGAGGTTCATCCAGTCTCCGCACCCAGGCACTGTGCCAGGCTGCAGGGTTTTTCTTGGCATCTTCCTTCATGTTTTTGTAGTAGGGGTCGATGATGGCCGAGACGAGGTCAACCAGGGAGTCATTGTTCTTCGTGATGTGCCAGACCCTGTAGTGGCCACGGATGTTGACAAGCTTATGGCGGGCCAAGCCCTAAATCTCGAGCACTTTTACATCGTCGGCAGTGTCCACCATAGCGAACTTGTAGTTGGGGTTATTGACAAACCTGGAAAAATGCTCTTAAGGCCTTGTGGCCAGGCAGGAGTGGTAGACGAGGACGTGATGGCACACACACAACTGGCAACGACAACCTTTTGATCTTTCCTGGGATGACCGCCGGTGTACTGGAGGTCGAAGACGACCACTTTGTACTTGTCATCCTCAGCAAGCAAATTCTTCATGGTGTTGATGGACTCCTCCACCGCAGCTGGTCGTTGGTGTACACCACCAAGAGGTCCTTCTCCCTCATGTGGGTGTCCACATGATGCACGCCAAACTCCATTGGAGCGCCCTTAGATATCTTCTCTGTATGTGTCATCGTGAGTGTGCTTGTTGTGTTGTGGGGCGTGATCAAAAGGTTGAAGAGACTAAAGGTTATAATGGCTGCATGAATTAATGGGGAGGTCGGACGGCCTGGAATATCAGCACGCCCGGATGGCAGTTTTGCAGCGTGTAACTCCATTGTGCCGCACGTAATTGCATCGAAGCGACACTTGCGATGCAACGCATGCATATGGGGCCCTCCACATGATCATGCACTAGACCCAACTGCTAGCAGAGCTGGTGCGGAGGGACGCGAGCAAAGCACACGAAGGGACGCAAGTAGAGCAAACCATGACCGCCTCAACAGTGAGCA
The DNA here is from genome assembly GCF_002575655.3 of Aegilops tauschii subsp. strangulata. Classification (NCBI taxonomy): domain Eukaryota; kingdom Viridiplantae; phylum Streptophyta; class Magnoliopsida; order Poales; family Poaceae; genus Aegilops; species Aegilops tauschii. Next base: position 152,491,088 of record NC_053039.3, read on the forward strand.
GAGCGCGCAGAGGGACGTGAGAGCAGAGCACGAAGAGCGATGCCAGCAGAGCGCGCCGCGGCCGCCTCAACGGCGAGCAGCAACATGCATATAGAAGTTGAAAACGCAGGGAATAACCATCCACAAGCTGACGGATGTGAGCCGGCGGTGGCCTAGGGAATGATGATGTTGCGGTTCAAAACCATTCGAATCCAAATCTGTCACTACCATGCAGCCTTTTTTATTAAGAATAACAACCCATTTGGTGTGCTAGCTCGAAATAAGTTTCTAGGTGCTGGCGGGTGCTAAGCACTTGGGTTCTGTAATGCACAATGAGCTCAAGGATCCCGCAAGAGTGATGTTCTTTACCTTTGTTGTTATTGGTTATAATATTTCTCTCTTAACTAAAGAAATGTCAAGCCATTGGCCCTGTTTCAAAGAAAATATGAGTCACAGCCGAGTTGAAAAGGGCAACAACATCTAACTCCATCTTATAAATGGTACAAAAGCACGAGGATTAACTATTCACCAGGTTTAGACAAAACTCAGCTTGAAAAGGGCAATAACATCTAACTCCACCACTATTTTTGGCAGTCACAATCAAATGGATCGGCCAGATCCATAAAATCAACATCCTGGGCCATAAAATTTAATGGAATATGATGACAAGTTGTTGTAAATAGAAGCCGAGCATGTTTAGAAGTCCTTTTGTCCACCCAAAACTTCTTTTTTTGTTCAACATATCCATCCATGAGAACTTTGCTGCTATAAAACTTAAGGCTTATGGACAATAGTACCCTCACATTCAACAGGAAGAATGTGACAAAGCTAGTGTTTGCATGGTTGGCTGCATACACTTCCATCGTTATTGTCCCCAAACGAATGCCATGAGAATTGATAAAATCCCAGTGCTTATTACGCCACTGATTGGTTATACCTTTTTTTCCCAGTGCTATTGCCTAAATAGACATGAAGATTGAAAAGTGTTAAGGTCTAAAAAAGAATATGTCGAAGGAGCGGCAGCTGAACGGTCAATTCTAGTACATTATATATGGGCTTTCAATGTGTGTGAAATCATCACCTTTATATACAAATTCTCCAGACATGGAAAGCATCGCAACAAGCCAATAACCGTGTTCAGATCAAAACTAAACATACTGATATATAAGATCTTAACAGAATCTAGCACCATTGATAGGCTATCTGATAAACTCTTCATTGAGCATAGAACATAATATTAGTACCAAAAGTGTACTCCAAGATGATATAAAACTTCTGCGCGCAAATGAAAAATGCAGCTTATGATTATAAAAGTGTAGATGATAATATATAGTACCTGCAGAGGTGTGGAGCCAAACACCATCTTGAAATCATCAAGCAGATCATAATTACACCTAGGGTCTCCAGTTTAGGCGCAGAGACGACAATTATTCGTGAAGGTACATAACGAGAATCAAGGAGAAACCTTTTGAAGTGAAGGGGCATCTTTGATGATGAGCTCCTGTCCTTCAAAACAAATTCCAATTCTTATAAGGTGAGGCGACTTTATTTGGAGATAATGGATGCAGATTTCTATTCTGAAAACAAGCAGCAAGCGCTCCAAGGCAGTGCAACTAGAGTGGATGATGCTATGCAGTGAGGCCTTCGATAGAGCAACCTCCATAAGTGAAAGTTTTTTTAGCAGTGGGATTTGAAGCATTTGTACGAGATTGTTTGCTAGATGGCACCAGGTGAAGGTGGCGGTGTGGAGAGAGGAGGAAAACCACGAGATGGACATCAATGGTGAGGGCGCAAATACATGGTGTTTAGTTCGTGGTATGTTATTTTCGTAGTAATGGTAGAACTCAAACTGCTGGAGTTTCTCGAATTCATAGGATGCCAGCCAAGAATCCACCATGCAGGGTATGTACGGATGCAGAGGCAATGAACTAAGCCCTGGTGGGAGGAGATGATGGCTCCGGGGAGTTCAAAATTAAGAATAAACGATAGCTGATGACAATCAAGATTAAGAGGGGCAACACACCATAGAGGGCGCCACTGAGATGCGAGGAATTGGGTGTGGCAGCCATCCTTGGTGGGGAGAAGGGAGATGATCTCCCGACGGATGGAGTCCGGGAGATCACTAATGCGGCCTGCGCGAGATTCTACGGGTTCCTTGGATCCAGGGGGACCGTGTCTGCTTCTGCCCATGCTACCGAGTGCAGAATCTAAAACTACCAGTGCCGCTGGCCGAAGCCTCATCTGTGTTCATACCAATCTGCATTTTTTGGCAGAAATTTATATGTAGGACATTCAAAATCAATTCTCAAGATCTGACTACGAATTCTTAGCACGAATAGTAACCCTAGTCAGATCATTAGCAAAAATCATTTGTTCTGAATAAACAATTAATCACTAACCCTGGACGGATACCATTCAAACAATGAATACACTACATGGATCTAATGAATCTTACTTTGATTACATGGATTGAGAGAACATAACCATAGGATTTCTATTCCAAAAAACGGAGGGGTGACGTGGCTTAAGATTGCGTCGGTATTTCCCGAAAGAGGAAGGGATGATGCAGCACAGCTATGGTAAGTACTTCCCTCAGTTGTGAAACCAAGGTATCAATCCAGTAGGAGAACCAAGCAACAGTACTATGTAAATGGTACCTGCACACAAAGAACAAATACTTGCAACCCGACGCGTAAGAGGGGTTGTCAATCCCTCCTCGGTAAAAAGATATATTAAATTGTGGTAGATTGGATAAATAGATCTGAAAAAAACATGAAATAAAATAAGTAAAGAAAAAGTGCAGAAAGGTATTTTTGGGTTTTTGGAATAATAGATCTGAAAACAAATATGATAAAAGATAGATCTGAAAGCAATATGATAAAAGATAGACCCCGGGGCTGCAGATTTCACTAGTGGCTTCTCTCGAGAAAATAGCATACGGTGGGTAAACAAATTACTGTTGGGCATTGATAGAACAACAAATAATTATGATGATATCCAAGGCAATGATCATGAATATAGGCATTGCGTCCAAGATTAGTAGACCGACTGCTGCCTGCATCTACTACTATTACTCCACACATCAACCGCTATCCAGCATGCATCTAGTGTATTAAGTTAATGGAGAAACGGAGTAATGCAATAAGAACATGACATGATGTAGACAAGATCTATTCATGTAGGAATAGACCCCATATTTTTATCCTTGATAGCAATGAGAAATGTGTGCCTCGCTACCCCTTTTGTCACTGGGTGAGGACATCGCAAGATCGAACCCATCACAAAGCACATCTTCCCATTGCAAGAAAAATCAATCTAGTTGGCCTACCTAAACCAAAGATTCGGAGAAGAAATACGAGGCCATAACTAATCATGCATATAAGAGATCAAAGAAGACTCAAATAAAATTCATGGATATAGATCTGATCATAAACTCGAACTTCATCGGATCCCAACAAACACATCGCAAAAAGTCATTACATCAAATAGATCTCTAAGAGAACATTGTACTGAGAATAAAAAGGAGAGAAGAAGCCATCTAGTTGTTGCCTACGGACCCGTAGGTCTATGGTGAAATACTCACGCATCATCGGAGGAGCACCAATGAGGATGATGGACCCCTCCGTGATCCTGTTCCCCTCCGACAAGGTGCCGGAATGGGGATCTAGATTGGATCCCTTGGTTTTGGAACTTGCGGCGGCTGGAATTGTGTTTCATCGACTCCCCTGTTTCTAGAATATTTGGGGTATTTATAGAGCTGAGAGGTAGTGGAGGAGACCTCCGTGGGCCCCACAACCCATCATGGCGCGCCCTGGTGTCTAGTGGGCCCCATGGGCCTCCCCCTGGTGCTTCCTTGGCTCCCAAGTTGTCTTCTGGTCCAAAAAAATCTCCAAAAAGTTTTGCTGCGTTTGGACTCCATTTGATAGGGATATTCTGCGAAGTAAAAAACAAGCAAAAAACAGCAACTGGCACTAGGCACTAAGTCAATAGGTTAGTCCCAAAAAATGATACAAAGTTGCTATAAAATGATTGTAGAACATCCAAGAATGATAATATAACAGCATGGAACAATCAAAAATTATAGATACGTTGGAGATGTATCAGCATCCCCAAACTTAATTCATGCTCGTCCTCGAGTAGGTGAATGATAAAGACAAATTTTTTGATGTGGCATGCTGCCTAACATGTTCATCACATATTCTTTTCTTTTGTAGCATGGACATTTGGACTTTTAGATGGTTCAAAGCAATAGTCTATATTTGACATGAAACTTCAGCACTCAAGCCTATCAACAAGCAACAATGTCTTTCGAAATATCAACACTAAAGAAAGTTATCCCTAGCCCATCATGCTCAATCATTGATCCATTCACGAAACACACTCGAATATTAACTACATCCAATGCTCAAGTATGATCATAGTGCTCCCTAGTTGGTGCTTTATAAGAGAAGATGGAGACTCAAATTAGAAATAAAAATTGCATTAAAATAAATAGGTAGGCCCTTCGCAGAGGGAAGCAGAGATTTTTAGAGGAGCCAGAGCTCAAAGCTTAAATTGAGAGATCATTTTTTGAGAGGCATGCTTTTCCCGTCAACAAAAATGACTGAGTAGTTCCCAATACTTTCCATGCTAGATACATCATAGGCGGTTCCCAAACATAAAATAAATTTTATTCCTTTTTCCACCATTCTTTCACAATTCATGGCTAGCCGTATCCATGGGTGCCTTCCATATCAACACTTTCCAAGGAATTTATTATTTGACAACATAAAGTAATTTTATTTTTCATTTCGGGACTGGGTATCCCTATTACCGCCATACTCTCGTGCAATGACAAGTGAACAAACACGCATCTTGAGAATAACACATCTAGCATGGAAAAATATTGGCCACCCCCTGCCGCTTTATGAGTGGTACGGGCACACAAAAAGGAAATTCATTTTGAAAATTAGAGTTGCCACATACAAATTTACTTAGTACGGCACAGAAATACCGTATATAGGTAGGTATGGTGGACTCATATGGCAAAACTGGGTTTAAGGATTTTAGATGCACAAGTAGTATTCCCACTTAGTACAAATGGAGGCTAGAAAATAGATTGAGAAGCAACCAACCAAGAAACAACACGTAAACGAGCATTAAGCATAACTAACACCAAATAATGCACCACAAATAGGATGTAATTTCATTGCATAACTGTTGACTTTCATGCTTGCATAGGGACTCACAAACCTTAACACCAATATTCTTACTAAAGCATAATTACTCACCTACATGACTCACATATTACTATCATCATTTCTCAAAGCTATTACAAATAATTGATTTTTTTGTCCAATGATCTTCATGAAAGTTTTTATTATATCCCTCTTGAATATCTATAACTTTGGGACTAATTTCATATGTCACTGGTACGCGTCGGTCCTAAACAAATGGTTTTTAACCCCTTTCCGCGACGGCATTTGGAACTGTCGCCAAGTGTGTGTGTGCGATAGGGTGTCCTTCCCACATGACCCAGAAATCGTCGGTGATAGGCCCTCCCGGGACCCAGGCTGGGGCCGTGTGCGATCGGGCGAGGCATTGAAACCCAATCATTTCCGTCGGTATGTACATCCCACACGGTAATCCGAGAAAATCATTTCCGTAGGTATGTACATCCACACGGTGAATCCCAGAAAAACATTTCCGTTCATATGTATATCACACACAGTCAATCCAAGGAATATGTTTCCGTTCTTATGTACATCCCACACAGTCAATCCAGGGAAAACGTTTCCATTCGGATGTACATCCCACATAGTTTTATGTATACGCTCGTGTGTGAAAGGTGTAACTATCACAAACGCTCTGCCCTGGTTAACTGTTTGCTTTCATTAACTACATCACACACGATTTGATGTAGAAAATTGTGTGGCATTGGGCTATCCATCCCAAGTGCTTTTACAGCCAGAACCGTTTGCAAAGTTCCATGACCATCAGTTCTCTTTTTATTTTTGCCTATAATTTATTATTATAATTGGAAATTTTGAAATATGAAACAGGCAATTCAAATTCTCAGCACAATGGTTCAACAACAAATCCATAAATAAAATTGCTAGTACAATATGTTCAGTAATTATAGGATTAGGCATCAATTAACTATGACGAACCACAATATTTAAAGGCGGTAAAGGTGAAAAGACAAGTGTAAATCATTTTGACTGTCGACGGTGTCGAAGAAGTGGAATGTCCATAATGTGCCTTCCTGCATGCCATAGGCACGAACCACTTTTGTCCAACCCCTTGCGACGATCGCCCGGCCATCCTTCACCGCCTTCAGGAAGACTTCTAGAGCATTATCATGGTAGCATGAATTATATACTTTAACCTTAGTTGCCTCCACTCCGGTCATGTAGTTTGCAAGGTAATCATAAGTACATAGCTTCGGAAACCACTGAAAAGAGAAAAATATCAGATACTGAGGTCTAATAGAGTAACTTGTTGTGGGCAGGGGGAAAAGGCAACACATTACTTACCATCCTAAAGTTCACTGTTGTCTTCGACAAAGTGTAATAAAGAGCTTAATTCCAATCACCCGTTTCTTTCGCCTAACAATCTTTCTTAGTTTCCTCACTTGACGCTTGTTCATGAATATCTCATTGCCCCATACGCAAAAGGGATCAAAGCATGGATCAGTACCGCTCATATATGTACCTACAAGCAAATAGTAAATGTTAGAAGCTAAACTGAGATTGCACAAATGATGTAAAATACAACTATCTATGTTCCTAAGTACACGTTTTTTTTGAGATTTCAATATGAACTACATACGGATGTGTATAGAATTATAGATATAGTTTAGATTAGAATCTAGATTCACTCATTTAGCTCCTTATGTAGTCTATATTGGAATATCTAAAAATACTTATATTTAGGAATAGATGGTGTATAAGACATGGGATGCAGCTAACCTCGACGGCAAACAACAGCATCGCCCATTGTAGCCCTGTGTAAGTACATGGAAAGCCAATGTTAACTACAACAGGGTTAACATCCACCAAAAATAGCAATATAAAACGGCAGCATCTGTAGTGATATCTTCATTTCGAAAGAGTAGCACGGTAGTAAAGGGACGGATTAAAAATGGATACAACTGTTAATTGCAACAGGCTTAACAACATCCTAATTCATGTTTCGTAAGTTTGTAGCCATTGAAATACAACTCTTTAAAAATGGATACAACTGTTAATTGCAACAGGCTTAATGGCCATTGAAACCGGTACTGATAAAAATGCAATTGGCAGAGTTAAACATCACAGGGCAGGTGCTGTCGGAGCAGATAATGGTCCACTTGTCTATAAAAAGGTAGGGAAAATAGCTCAAATGTGTTAGGCATGTTTACTACAACATGCTTAATACATCGACCGTACAGAACGTAGCCATTAATTGCAACTGGTATTGGTAAGATTGAACTGGTGGGTACATACTTGGTAAGTCCTGAGAGGTAGTTGTTGGGGCACTTCATCTTGGCCAAAGCTCGCCCAAAGTCAATGGCGGTGGAGGCGAGCTGTTCCTCCGGGTCGAAGCGCGGATCCGTGCCACTCACATGTGTACCTACAGGCAACCAGTAAATGGTAGAAGTTAAACTGCAATTGCACAAATTATGTGAAATACTGTAAGACATGGGATGCAGCTCACCTCGACGGCAAACAAAAGCATCGGCCGTTATGACCCTGCATAAGTACATGGACATGCATGTTAAGTACAACAGGGTTAGCATCCACTAAAAATAGCAAATGGGCAGCATCTCTAGTGATATCCGGAGTCATGTATTGTAAGTTTGTTGCTGGTATTGGTGAAATATAGCTAGACACGGTAATATTTGAACATCACATAGTGTGCAGTACTGAAATAAACAAGGCACGGACATGCTTAATACATCAATTGTACAAATTCATAGCCGTTGCAAGTGGTATTGGTAAGATTTAGCTGGTCAGATCTTACCTATTAAGTCCTGGGGGTAGTCGCTGGGGACTTCACCTGGGCCAGAGCCTGCACCATGTCGGCGGCGGCGGCGGAGGCGAGGTGTTCCTCCGAGTTAACACGCACAGCAGCCATCGCGCCATGGACCGCCATCAGCTCCTGGCGGGGGGGGGGGGATTTGGAGGCATGAGGATGTTTCGCAGGCGCCATTTAAGCAATCAGGTCAGGGACGTGATAGAGATCAGTGGGTTACCTGACTGGATCCGAGTAGAACGTAGATGTGGTTGAAGATGTGGTTGCGGTGGCGGCGGTTTGAGATGCCGGTAGGGGGAGGCGCGAGGGAGGGGGGATACTAAGGGGAAGGGGATGTGGTTGGAGGAACAAATTCTGAAATCGCGCGCCTAATGAAAATTTCAATGCGAAACTTGAAACTTGGGCGGGGGAAACACACAACACAGACGAAGCGCGTAAAGTACTCGTGTGTGAGAAAAAAGAAAGTTGGCAGATCCCGTCTCCAAAAAAATGTACATGTGTACTTGATTTTTTTGGTCAATGGTACGCCTGGTTTATTAGGAAATACCGCACATGTAACTGACTTATGGGTCATTAACGCAAAAAAACACAGACAGGTACGGCATAGAAACCGTGTGTTTTGTGATCTTCTAATGATTAACGCAAAAAAACGCACACAGGCACATATGCTAATCAACGCTCAAAGCCCTTGGATGCTCTTACTGACATTGTATGTTAATACTACAAACTTAAAGTACTACTGGTAATTTGCTCTAATACTACAAACTTAAACTACTTCTCACATGCTGCCATCAGGGCATGCTGGCCAGACGCCGGCGTTCTCCTTCCCGGCCTTGTAGGCGGCAGCCCACCGTGCTTCGATCTCCAGCAAGCTCTCCTCACCACGGCGTGCGGCCTCTTTTTTCTTGCGACGGCGGGACTCTCTTTTCTTGACTGCTTTCTGCCTTTTCCGCTCCTTCTGTGCGGCTTTGGCCGGCTCTAGATCCACCACCCATTCGGCCATGGAAGCCTCAAAGTCCGCCCATGTAACTATCTGGCCGCCGGCGGTGATGAACTCGGCACGGTGAGATGCCATCGCTTCCTTACCATGTGTGTGGTCACGGGCGGCGAGGAACGCGGCGCGGCAGGATGGCATCGATTCCTTACCGGTTACGGTGCGTCGCGGTGCCATGGACGACGCCTGGAGAGAGCTCTGGGACAGAGGGGCTGGGAAACCGTATAGTGCGGTTGTATTCAAGAGCTCAACGACAAACGACAACAGAAATTTAGCTTCCCTTACAATTTTGCTCGTTCATTATCGCACACGGTTCATCTCCGTCACTTCCGGAAACAGTGTGCGCTGAGCCTATTGTGTGTTGTGTTATGATTGGCCGTAACCCCAGCCATGCGGATCACGCGTGTGCACCGTTGGATGCGCCGCGATTGAACGGCAATCCACGTCCCTCACATCACACCCGTGCACCTGTAGCTGGATTTTATTTATATGCGCTAAATGCCTAGAAAATGCACATAATCCCTTAAATATGGTAAATGAGCCTGAAAAAATGCCAAATTTGAACACGGTGATTTGCAGGGTGTATGTTTGTCGTAGAAAAAAAACTCTAGGGCAAAGAACGAAGAAAATTTGGATTCCCCTTCAATCTTGGGGATTTCCCTCTTGAAAGCATGGAACTTCCTCGGTGATGGTTCGATTTGTGAAGGGCGTGCATGACGACATAATCCAAACCTTCTCAAATTTTTACCAAGGCATGGTCAGGTCATACCATGGCGTCATGTTTTTTAAGCATTTATTTCATTTTTTCTATAGTTGAAAACCCAACAAACAAACATTTGTGGTTGACTATTGCCACACATTTCATCGAAATATCTATCCATTATTCCTTGTAAAAGGCATGAGAATTTACTAAATGGCACGAGCATGGTTTTCTAGGCCGTTCTTGTGGACCCTTTCATGCATCAATTGTTCGAACTTGAATTATGCGCATTAATGCCTAGGAAATGCACATAATCCCCTAAATATGGCAAATGAACCCGGAAAAGTGCAAATTTGAACATGGTGATTTGCAGGTTGTATTTTCATCGTAGAAAAAAACTCGTGGACAAAGGACAAAGGAAATTTGGACCCCCCCTTCAATCTTGGTGATTTCCCCTCGAAACCATGAAACTTCCTCGATGATGGTTCGATTTATGAAAGGCGCACATCACGACATAAGGAAAACATTCTCCAATTTTTACAAGGGCATGGTGAGGCCATACCATGGCACACGCCAGGCGTCATGTTTTCCAACCATGTGTTTCATTTTTTGTATAGTTGTTAACCGAGTAAACGACGCATTTATGGTTGACTATTGCCACACGTTTCCTTGAAATATCTGCCCATTCCTTGTAAAAGGAATGAGAATGTACTAAATAACATGAGCATGGTTTTCCAGACCATTCTTTTGCACCTTTTCATGCACTGATTGTTCGAATTTGAATTATGTCCATTAATGCCTAGAAAATGCACATAATCCCCTAATATTGTAAATGAGCCCGGGAAAATGTCAAATTTGAACATGTTGCATTTGAGGCGGTATGTTGATCGTTGGAAAAAAACTGAATGACAAACTAGGACGGAAATTTGGATTCCCCTTCAATATTGGGGATTTTCCCTCTCGAAAGCATGGAACTTCCTCGGTGATGGTTCAATTTATGAAGGGCGTGCATGACGACATAAGCCAAACCTTTTCAAAATTTTACCAGGTCATGGTGAGGTCATACCATGGCACCATGCCAGGCGTCATGTTTTATAAGCATTTATGTCATTTTTTCTATAGTTGAAAACCCAACAAACAAACATTTGTGGTTGACTATTGCCACACATTTCATCGAAATATCTACCCATTATTCCTTGTAAAAGGCATGAGAATTTACTAAATGGCACGAGCATGGTTTTCCAGGCCATTCTTGTGGAACCTTTCATGGACCGATTGTTTGAACTTGAATTATGTGGATTAATGCCTAGGAAATGCACATAATCCCCTAAATATGGCAAATGAACCCAAAAAAGTGCCAAATTTGGACACGGTGATTTGCAGGTTGTATGTTCATCATAGAAAAAAACTCGTGGACAAAGGACGAAGGAAATTTGGATCCCCCTTCAATCTTGGTGATTTCCCCCTCGAAACCATGAAACTTCCTCGGTGATGGTTTGTTTTATGAAAGGTGTGCATGATAACATATTTACCAGGGCACGGTGAGGTCATACCATGGCCCCACACCAGGCGTCATGTTTTTCCAAGCATGTATTTCATTTTTGTATAGTTGTTAACCCAGTAAAAGACGCGTTTATGGTTGACTATTGCCACACATTTCCTTGAAATATCTGCCCATTCCTTGTAAAAGACATGAGAATGTACTAAATAGCACGAGCATGGTTTTCCAGACCGTTCTTGTGCCCCTTTTCATGCACCGATTGTTCGAATTTGAATTATGTGCATAATTAACGCCTAGAAAATGCACATAATCCCCTAAATATGGTAAATGAGTTCAGAAAAATGTCTAATTTGAAGACGTTGCATTTGAGGCGGTATGTTGATCGTTGGAAAAAAACTGAATGACAAACTAGGACGGAAATTTGGATTCCCCTTCAATCTTGATGATTTCCCTCTCGGAAGCATTGAACTTCCTCGGTGATGGTTCGATTTATGAAGGGCGTGTATGACGACATAAATCAAACCTTCTCAGCTTTTAACCAGGGCACGGTGAGGCCATACCATGGCACCATGCGAGCCGTCATGTTTTTCAAGCACATATTTCATTGTTCTATAGTTGATAACCCAGTAAAATGACGCGTTTGTGGTTGACTATTGCCATGCATTCCATTGAAATCTCTGCCCATTCCTTGTAAAAGGCTTGAGAAATTACTAAATACCACGAGTATTGTTTTTCCAGACCGTTCTTGTGCACCCTATCATGCACCGATTGTTTGAATTCGAATTACATGCCTACAACATGCACATAATCCCCTAAATATTCTAAATGAACCCGGAAAAGTGTCAAATTTGAACACGGTGATTAGCAGGGTTTATGTTCATCGTAGAAAAAAAACTCATAGATTAAGGACAAAGGAAATTTGGATTCCCATTCAATCTCGGTGATTTACTATCACACACGATTCATCTCCGTCGCCTCTGCGGACCGTGTGTGTTCACTCACACATACAAAAGGAAAAGAAAACCCTCGCGCACTTCGTCCCCACTCACTCGCCGCGGACTCCTCCGCAACTCTGCACCCTAAGCTCGACAGTTGTTGGCGGCGGGCGTAGGTCGCGCTCCGAATTTCGCCTCCACTGCTTTCTGCCGCCTATCTGCACCGACATTCTAGACTCTAGTCGACTGGGGTTTTCTGCGGGATTGGGCCGGGGATTTTTCACATGGAGAAAGTAATCAACTTAATTAGCAAAATATTCACTCATCTCTTATCGCAGTCCGCGCGTCGTTGTTAATCAACCGGAGAAAATCGCCATGGAATCATTTTTGTTCTAGCTGATTCGTGGGTGTTCATTCATGTGTCCACAATGCGAGCACAAATCGGGCAATTGTGGTCGTGGGCAGTCGGAAATGAAGTTCTATCTCACCATTCCAGATGACTTCAGGGAGCGCTCGATATGTTCAACCTCAACCTACCACGGTCGGCATGGCCTAAATTTGTGAACATATACTGTCTGTTGCTACATTATCTATATATTTGCATCAAATCTTTGTTACATTATCTATTTCTAATTCTATATTTTTGTACTTTGCTTTCATATATATATATATATATATATATATATATATATATATATATATATATATATATATATATATATATATATATATTGATCTGTTCTATTAGTTACTCCCATATTTGCATCTTGCTCTGTTATTTCTATATATCTAATTTACGATCTTAATTTTCATTTCAAGCAGTACATCCCTTGCTTTGCAAGAACAGAGTAGAAGGAAATCTTGGGCTTTACTTTGCTGATGACTCCCGGGATGTCATATTGACAACGCGGCATGGATTTACAATGACGGTTAGCGTAAAACTTGATAAAGATGGTCACTCCTATTTTAATCCGGACCTTTAGAGAAAAATGTCTAAGTGTTATGAACTGAAAGTTGGCAATAAAATTCTAGTGCGTGCACCACAGCTTGGTCTAATTAACATGGATGTTTACTTCCCCAACGTCATCAACCGATCAAAGTCTGATCGAGGTTAGTGTCCTTTCAACTTTCTCCTTACTGTCATATTACTATTTAAGCAACCAATTGATCACTATTTAAGCAACCAATTGTGATATCATATTCTGACTCCGTTCCTAGGCAGTAGCAAATTCTATTTACCAATTTATACGCACTATATATTCTTCTGCCATGTTTTGAATAAATAATACCTTTCCACCTTTTAAGCAGGATATGTTGGATGCATAGTGAACGATCTGTATGTTACTAAGCGTACCAAATTTCACTGGAAGGAATTGAAGCATGTCATAAACTTTGTTGATAATCTGACAGAGATAGCACAATGTACGAACGCTGGATTTTGGATGGGATTAATTAGACCTATGACACTGAACAAGACCAACTGTGTGCACAAAACGCTCGTAAAAGTCTTATTCTAATGTTGATGCTCATAAACTATATATATCTTCAACGATATGTTACAATTGTTTTTTATTCTACATGTCAACAGAAATTTCCCCCTGTAGCATTTCCTGGATCGATTTCCCGGCGTGGTCGAATTACACTTGTGCCTGCTAATAACGCCAAAGTGATTGCAAGGTACTGCATTTCCCACAGAAATGGAACCATTCAAATTAACAAGTTCTCGCTTCTCGTGGCAATGCATCCATATTGGAAAATTGGAGACACTGTTCAACTCATGATCTACCAAGGCACAGGAGGGCTCTTCCTTTTCATTGACGAGATGCCGAGTCGCTGTGATCAAGCTGCTTCTAGTGGATAGTTGTGGTTGTTGGCCCTTAGCCTCTTAAAATGTGCTAGTTGTTACCATATATGTTAAGTATGTAGATATGGACCATATGGTTGTTGGACCTTAGCCTCTTAAAATGTGATAGTTGTTACTATGTTAAGTATGTAGATATGGACCATATGGTTGTCAAAACCGTGTTACAAAGATCCTCCTTTTGTCGAATAGTGTAACAACTATATATATGTTTGTCGGGGTAAATGACCACGGGTAGCCTAACCGACTACCCCTGGCTCTTCAGAAAATTTATCAGGCCTTTGGGCCTTCAAGCACTCCAAGCATTTGGGCCGCCTTCCCCGGCCGGCTAGCACTAAAGCCGACTCCCGGAAGGCGACCCAGCCTCACCGACTCCAAGAAGCCGGCCAAGAAGGATGCCGACTCCTAGAAGCCGGCCAAGATCACAACCACTCCTACATAACGACGACTTGACGGGGCATGGCCACAGTGCGGCCCACGACCCCCTGATCCCGAGGCGGGCATGGCTACAGGAGGCCGTACGGGGGGGATGTCTCCCGTGCGGCCCGGCACTGTAGCCACGCCAGCTACGACGTCATCCACGACCCACTTCTGTACGGCCCAAGGACTGCGGGCCCCTTCAGCCAGAGAGAGGCGCGAAGGCGGCCCGGCTCTTCCTAGTCGGCCAAGAGTATAGCCGGCCTCCAGAAGACGGCCACTCCCTTCCTCGAAGCAGGAGCCCCATTAAGAAGACAAGACGAGGTGAGGCTACAGTGATAGCCCCCGAGGCGGCCCACTGTAGCCACGCTCACCTCGACAAAGCCCTCATCATCAGAGGCGCGGCTACAGTAAGCAGCCGCCGACAAAACCCTAGGCGGTGGGGCCGGCCTGTCGACCAGGTAGCCGGCGGGACCCAGCAGCCGGCGGAGATGCCGGCGAGCGTAGACACTGACGGCTGGGACCAGATCCCAGTCGGATTACCATTGTACCCCCGGGGGGTAGGCCTATATAAACCCCCCGGAGCACACATGCAAAGGGTTCGCATCCCTGCATGTTTGGCTTCCAAGCATAGCACACACATACACACCATAGATAGAGTGAAGCAAGAGCTAGCCTTGTTCTTCTTCTCCCTTGATTCCAACAGCTCTAGGAGCGATTGTAGCTACCCCTTATCGATCTAGTGATCATGCGGAGACCCCGCAGAGCAGGACTAGGGGTGTTATCTCCTCGGAGAGCCCCGAACCTGGGTAAGATTCGCCGGCGTGCATGTCTTCGCCTCATCCCGTTTCCAGGCACCGGCGACGTTTTATTGGCTCCCACAATGATAAGCCATCCCTTGGCATATGTCGCACCAACCACCCGACATTTGGCGCCCACCGTGGGGCCAGGTGCACCGTCGTCCGGAGACCTGTTCTGGATGGGAACCCTCTTCCTTCCCCGCGAGCGCAGCCAGCCTGCTGCGCCCGATGGCGTTTGCCCCGATGCGCTGCAAGGCGTCGACGACGCCTACGCAGCGAGCCGCCTCGCCAATCTGCTCGGCGAGACTCGCATCTCCGACGGGCCTGCGTCCGACGCAGGCACCGACTACCCTGAGAGCCGCCTCGTCAGCCTCCTCGACCAACTTCACGTCTCCAGCGAGCCTGCTGCGGACATGGAGTCGGTCGGCTCCACCGACCCGATGCTCGTCGACTCCGACACCGCGTCGCTCGACGCCTACCCTTCCGACGTGGTGGTTTTCGACGACCCCCTCCCTCGAGCTGACAGCGACAGCAGCGCTGTCACCGAAGTGCTGGTCATCAGCCACGTCTCCAACTCGGGCGAGAATGCCCGCGACGCTCAACAAGCGGCGATGCACGACCTCTCCGTCCCCATCCCGGCCGACGCCGACGCCGAGACCCTGGAGGCACGCCGCCTTGCCCTCATCGCGGAGAGCAAGAAGATAGCCTCGATGAGATGCCTCACCGAGGCCCACCAGCGCGAAGTCGACCGCGCCGCCTTCGGGACGCCGCCGCCTAGCGGCCCAAGCCGAGCCGGCTTCATCCAGAAGCGCGGCGCAGCCGTAGCCAGCATGTTGGGCGCAGATCGCCCCGTCTACGCCACCCCGCTCGAGAATCTGCGAGCCGCTCAGGCGGCTGCAGAGGAGCTCAATGGGCTAGGAGCCGATGAGCTCCCCTACATGACAAGACGGATCCAGCAGCTGATCGACGCGGCTGCAGAACGGCACGAAGCCGGCGCCCGAGCTGATAGCCATCCCCCACGCCGGGAGCACGCTGCGACGTCCCGCTCGCCGACTGCGAGCGGCACGCACCAGAAGAAAGACAAGGAGCCGGCTACCAGCCGCAGCCGGACTCGCATCACTATCGAGCGCGATGCGGATGGCCGCCCTCGGGCGGTTGAACACCAAGGAAACCTGCCTCCTCCCCCGCCTCGAAGAGAAAGACGCCTCACTCCACCGCCTGTCACCCATCCGACTCTTGGCGACTGACTCGGCCGCCGAGAAGGAGTCGGCGAGAACGACGCCCGCCACAGGATCGACCGCCTGGCTCGATCCTTGGCTTTAGAAGAAGAAGACGATGTCGGCCCGCCATGCTTTGGCCCCCGCATCCGCGACGAGCCCTTCCCCAAAGGGTTCTCGCTCCCCGGAGACATGCCCAAGTACAACGGCTCGGTGAAGCCGGAAGATTGGCTCATCGACTACTCCACAGCCGTCAGCATCGCCAACGGCAATCGGCGCGTCGCCGTGAAGTACGTTCCCTTGATGCTGCAAGGGACGGCGCGCACGTGGCTCAACAGCCTAAAGCCATACAGCATCAACAGCTGGCTGGACTTCACCGAGGTTTTCGTCCGCAACTTCACCAGCACCTACAAACGGCCTCCCAAGCCTCGCCAGCTCGCCCTCTGCGTCCAAGGGCCCAACGAGTCGACCCGCGACTACCTCACGCGATGGGCCGAGCTCCGCAACTCCTGCGAGGGAGTGCACGAGGTCCAGGCCATCGAGTACTTCACTACCGGGTGCCGAGAGGGCTCCCTCCTCAAGCACCGACTCCTCTACGACGAGCCGGCTACCCTCGATGAGTTACTGATCACCGCCGACAAGTATGCCACTTCCGACTCCTCCATGAAGACCGAGCTCCGAGTGGACGCCTCGGGGAAGGTAGTTGCTCCAGCTCCCAAGACGCCAGCTGGCGACCCAAACCGGCGCTCCTACCAGAACGACCACAAGCGCAAGGGCCCCATGCCGACTTCCTCCAGTCGGCAGGTGGCCACCATTGAAGACGAGCAGCCCGAAGAGCGGCCCGCTCCCAAGAAGAAGGGTGGCCGGCCGCCTTGGCAGCCGTCCTTCTCCTACGAACAAGCACTCGATGCTCCCTGCAAGTTCCACAGCGGCGCGAAGCCGTCCAACCATACAACACGGAAGTGCCACTGGCTCACCCGCATCACCAAGGGCGAAGGGATGGTGCCGCCTCCGCCCCCCGGCCCGCCGCCTCCAGCTCCCCAGCAGCCGGCGGCCCGGCCGGCAGTCGGCGCCATCCAAGACGAGTTCCCCGAAGCGCGCGACGCCTACGTCGTCTTCACGAGTCAAGTCGACGACAAGCGCAGCCGACGCGGCAACACCAAGAAGTAAACGCAGTCGCCTCTAGCACCGCCGAGTTCATGCACTGGTCAGAAAAGCCCATCAGCTGGAGCCAGGCCGACCACCCAGAGGTGATGCCTTCGCCTGGCTCCTATGCTATGGTCTTGGACGTCACCCTTGCGACAGAGAGGCGAGCCGCTAGATTTTCCCGCGTCCTGATAGACGGCGGAAGCAGTATCAACATACTGTACCGTGACACCATGGACAAGCTGAACATCAAAGCAAAGCAGCTCATGCCGAGCCGCACCGTCTTCCATGGAATCGTACCCGGCCTATCTTGCTCTCCAATCGGCAAGATCAAAATGGATGTTCTCTTCGGAGACAAAGATCACTTTCGCCGGGAAGCGATATGGTTCGAGGTGGTGGATTTGGAGGGCCCCTATCATGCACTACTTGGCCCACCTGCTTTGGCCAAGTTCATGGCTGTGCCCCACTACGCCCACTTGAAGATGAAGATGCCGAGCTCGAAGGGGATCATCACGGTAGCCGGCGACTACAAGAAGTCCACCGAGTGCGCCATGGCCAGTAGCCGGCTGGCCGAGTCCCTCGTGGTGGCAGAAGAGAAGAAGATGCTGGAACGGGTTGTGGCCATGGCCGGCAAGCAGCCGGCCTTGTCCCCCAACCCCAAGGACTATGATGCGCAGGGCTCCTTCCAGCCTGCGAAAGAGACGAAGAAGATACCTCTGGATCCGGAGCACTCAGAGAGGTTCGCCGTGATTGGGGCAAACTTGGACAGTAAATAGGAAGGCGAGCTCGCCGACTTCCTCCGTGAGAATCGAGACATCTTTGCATGGTCCCCAAAGGACATGCCGGGTGTCCCGAAGGATTTCGCCGAGCACAAATTACATGTCCGAGCTGATGCGAAGCCGGTCAGGCAACCCCTCCGCCGACTATCAGAAGAGAAGCGAAGAATCGTGGGAGAAGAGATAGCCCGGCTCCTTGCAGCCGGCTTCATCATGGAAGTGTTCTTTCCGGAATGGCTTGCCAATCCAGTTCTGGTTTTGAAGAAGAATAACAAGTGGCGCATGTGTATAGACTACACAAGTTTGGACAAGGCCTGCCCAAAGGATCCGTTTGCTTTGCCACGGATTGACCAAGTGATAGACTCCACAGCCGGATGCGAGCTGTTATGTTTTTTGGATGCATACTCAGGGTATCATCAGATCAAGTTGGACCCGGCTGACCGCCTAAAGACTGCCTTCATCACACCCTTTGGAGCTTTCTGCTACCTGACAATGACATTCGGCTTGAGAAACGCCGGTGCCACTTTTGAGCGTTGCATGCAGAAATGTCTCTTGAAACAACTCGGCAGAAATGCCCACGTCTACGTAGACGACATTGTGGTGAAGACAGAGAAGCGCGGTACCTTGCTGGAGGACCTGAAGGACACATTTGCCAACTTGCGCCGATTCCAGATCAAGCTCAACCCCGAGAAGTGCGTGTTCGGAGTGCCAGCCGGCCAGCTGCTAGGCTTCCTGGTCTCCGAACGCGGCATTGAGTGCAACCCTGTCAAGATAAAAGCCATCAAGAGGATGGAGATTCCCACCAAGCTGTGAGATGTGCAGAAGTTCACTGGCTGCTTAGCCTTCCTGAACCGTTTTATCAGCCGACTAGGAGAGAAGGCCCTCCCCCTGTACCGACTCATGAAGAAGTCCACTCACTTTGAGTGGAATGATCAAGCCGACCAAGCCTTTCATGAGTTGAAGAAAATGTTGACCACTCCGCCTGTCCTGGCTGCGCCGACTGAGAAGGAGCCCATGCTCCTCTACATCGCCGCGACAAGCCGAGTCGTCAGCACTGTTGTTGTGGTCCAGCGCCCGGAGGAAGGCCGAGCCCAGCTGGTCCAGAGGCCGGTCTACTATCTCAGCGAAGTACTGTCTAGCTCGAAGCAAAACTACCCGCACTACCAGAAGATGTGCTATGGGGTGTACTTCGCTGCCAAGAAATTGAAGCCCTACTTCCAAGAGCACCCCATCACGGTCGTGTGCACTGCCCCGCTCGCCGAGATCATAGGCAGCCGGGATGCATCCGGCCGGGTGGCCAAATGGGCCATCGCCTTGGCGCCCTACACGATTTTCTATCAGCCCCGCACCGCCATCAAGTCGCAAGCATTGGCCGACTTCCTCGTCGACTGGGCCGAGACCCAGTACTTACCGCCGGCTCCCGACTCTACCCATTGGCGGATGCACTTTGACGGGTCCAAGATGCGCATCGGCTTGGGAGCCGGCATCGTCATCACCTCTCCCAAAGGCGACAAGCTCAAGTACACGCTGCAGATCCACTTCGCCGCCTCCAACAACGTGGCCGAGTACGAGGCACTCGTACATGGGCTCCGGCTAGCCAAAGAACTCGGCATACGCCGGATCCTGTGCTACGGCGACTCAGACTAGGTGGTCCAGCAATCATCTGGCGACTGGGACGCCAAAGACGCAAACATGGCAAGCTACCGTTTCCTCGTCCAGCAGATGAGCGGATACTTCGAAGGGTGCGAGTTCCTTCACGTGCCAAGGGCCGACAACGACCAAGAAGATGCCCTAGCACGGATCGGCTCCAGCCGACAAGCCATACCGACTGGCGTCTCCCTCCAGCGCCTCCTCAAGCCGTCCATCAAGCCGTCTCCAGAGTCGGATTCCATCTTCGTACCGCCTGCGCCAGAAACAGCCGGATCCGGCTCAAGAAATCCCGCAGGCGGCACGGGGACTTCGACGACTGCCCCGGGGACTGACGTAGTCGCACCCGGCCCAGGGACTTCAGAACCAGGCCCGGGGACTGCAGCAGTCGGCCCGGGGACTGCAACGACACAAGAAGCGGTGGTCGACTCCAATGCAACACCCAACCCACCCACCCGAGTCATGGTGGCCACATTAATAGCAGAAGAAGTCACAGCTCCCTCATGGGCCCAGCCCATCCTCAAGTTCCTAGTCAGTAGAGAGTTGCCGGCTGATGAGGCCGCAGCAAGACTAGTGCAACGACGAGCCGCAACATACACAATAATCAACAGGGAGCTTGTGAAGCGCAGCGTCACTGGAGTCTTCCAGCGTTGCGTCGAGCCAGAAAAAGGAGTGGCAATCCTCAAAGACATCCACCAAGGCGAATGCGGTCATCACGCCGCCTCAAGATCCCTCGTGGCCAAGGATTTCCACCATGGGTTCTTCTGGCCGACTTCCTTGGAGGATGCTAAAGAAATAGTCAAGACCTGCAGAGGATGTCAAGTCTTCAGTTCCAAACAACACCTGCCGGCTTCTGCCCTCAAGACCATTCCCCTCACCTGGCCTTTTGCCGTCTGGGGACTGGACATGGTTGGCCCTTTCAAGACAGCCCGCGGCGGCTTGACACATCTACTCGTTGCTGTGGACAAGTTCACAAAGTGGATTGAAGCAAAGCCAATCAAGAAGCTGAACGGGCCGACTGCCGTGACATTCATCACCAACATCACTACTCCGTACGGCGTGCCGCACAGCATCATCACCGACAACGACACGAACTTCGCCAAAGGCGCACTGGCACATTTCTGCGCAACACAGGGCATCCGACTGGACTTAGCGTCCGTTGCCCACCCGCAGTCAAACGGCCAGGTCGAGCGAGCAAATGGACTTATCCTCTCCGGCATCAAGCCCCGATTGGTTGTACCACTGGAGCGATCGGCCGGCTGCTGGCTCGAAGAGCTGCCGGCTGTCCTCTGGAGCCTGCGCACTACACCCAACAAGTCAACCGGCTTCACTCCATTCTTCCTTGTGTACGGTGCCGAGGCTGTCATCCCAACAGACATCGAGTTCGACTCGCCTCGGATCACCATGTACACGGAGGAGGAAGCCAAAGAAGCAAGAGAAGACGGCGTCGACCTACTAGAAGAAGGCCGGCTGTTGGCCCTCAGCCGGTCCGCCATCTACCAGCAAGGCCTGCGCCGCTACTACAACCGCAAGGTCAAGCCAAGATCCTTCCAAGAGGGCGACCTTGTGCTCCGGCTGATCCAGCGAACAGCCGGCCAGCACAAGCTCTCGGCCCCTTGGGAAGGCCCCTTCGTCGTCAGCAAGGCACTCGGCAACGACTCCTACTACCTGATCGACGCGCAAAAGCCAAGAGCACGCAAGAGAGACGACTCCGGCAAGGAGTCGGAGCGACCATGGAACGCAAATCTCCTAAGACGATTTTACAGCTGAAAAGCAGTATGTATCACGCTACCCCCTTTCGTATTAAGTTACAAACCAACAGGCCCCCCGAACAGTACTCGGGGACTGCCTTTTATTTATCTATGAATGACGAGTGTCATATCCATGAATGTATTATTACATTTTGAAATCTTGTCCGGCACCGGGTCCGACTAGTCGGCCCGGGGACTGGCCGCCTTGAGCTATATTCTAAGTTCTTCCCGAAGTCAGCAAAGTAGTGCGCCGGCTCCCAAGTCCTCTCTTGTTGAAAGTCGCAGCTCAAAGAACTGACTGTCCGACTAGCAAGAGAGAAGACAGAAAGGACGCCCACACAAAAAACGGCTAAGGAACAACTAACCTATATAGCAAAAAGGCGGCCTCCATATATGCCTGCCGACAGTCACAGCAGCCGGCTGGCCGGCTTCCTAAAAAACTTAGCTTAAGTCCGGCAGAGCTAAAAGTACTTCCCCCTCCCCAATCGGCCAGGCACTCCCCGGCTACAGATTGCAGAGCAACTGTTTGACTAGGGAGGCGGCAACCAAGGGAGGGCGGCAAAGGAAAAAAGCAGTAGGACAAAAAGCGAAAGTACAAGGAAAAACCGATTGCATAACTTATATACATAAAGCCGCCCACAGGCCAGCAACAGACTTAAGTTTGAATACACCCAGTGGGTGGAATTGTGCAGACTTAACCAAACTTTGATCAAAAGCAACAAGACAGGAAAACAAAAGAAAGAACACTAAGGCGCGACTTGGAGGCCGAGCTGGTCGGTGAAGGCAGCTCGTCGGCTGAAGGAGTGGCCGCCTAGTTGGTCCCGGCCTGACCACCTCCCGCGGCAGGAGACGCACTCGCACGCGACGTAGTGCTGGAGGCGCGGTCAGGCTGGCCGGCTTCTCCACCAGCCGGCTTGGAGTCTTCACCCTCCTCCTCCTCCTCCTCGCCCTCGTCGCTGGAGTCGATCTCCTCCGCCGAGTCCTCGCCATGCGCCGGGTCCAGCCCGAACCAATCTTCCGGCTGGGCGACTCCATTGTCGTCCACCTCGGGGGCGAAGACGTTGGTGTCGGTGTAGTCGGCGATCGCCGAAGCTCGCCGAATGATGGCCGGACGCGCCGGCTCCAGCTCCGTGTCGGCTTGCTGCCGCCAGGTCGACAGCTGGTCCAGGTTCAGGCCGGGATACCAGGCCTTGACAAACTCCAGCGCCCGCCTGGCGCCGGAGCGAGCCGCTGACGCCTTCCAAGCCTCGAAGCGGCCGACGGCCACCTCCAGCCAGTCGGTGGTCCGACTGGGAGTGCGCGGGACCACTTGGCCGGGCCAGAGGGCGGCCAAGACCGCCGACCCGGCACGCTGAAGCCGGCGGAGCAGCCTGTGAGCCGGCTGGATGCGAGCCTGGATCGCCAGGAGCTGCTCCTCCAGCGAGCGGCCGGCGGTTGGCGAGATCTCGAAGCCGGCTTGCCTCTTCACCTGGCGACGGGCTTCGACGGCCTGGTTGGCGGCAGTGGAATAGCCGGGGAAGTACTCTGCGCGAAGAAGAAAAGGAAAGAAAAACACCAAAATCAGAAAAACAAGTCAAATGGCAGATGGCAAGAAAGGACGAAGGGGTAGATGACCTACCGTCAACCAGGTCCTCAATCTGGCCATAGCCAGAGACCAGAGTCTGCTTGACCTCCGCCCAGCCGGCCGCCTCCGTCTCGAACTCGGCCTGGAGGGCGGCCTCGCGATCCTGCGCAGCCTTCAGCGCAGCCTTGTGGCCTTCCTCCTGGTCGGCCAGCTTCTTGACCAGGCGGTCGCGCTCCTGCACCAAGGCGGCGAGCTTCGCGTCCTTGGCACGAAGAGCAGTCTGGGACTCCCCCAGCTGTGCCCTCAGACTGGCGTTGGCCGCTGCAGAGATAGAAGAAAAAGAAGAACAATAAGGAATGATCAAGGAAGATCCGAGCCGACTGCTCAGCAGTCGGCCCGAATCTCGGGGACTACACCCAGTGGGTGCGCTGACGCGCCCCCACATGAGATAAAGATCAAGTCACATACCTCGGCTTTCAGTGAGATCGGCGGTCTTCTGCGTCAGCTCCCGAGCCTGGGAGTTGAAGGCGGCCGCTCGGAGGTTGTGGTAGTCCTGCAAGACGGACAGAAGACCGACGTAAGAACAAAAGCAGCAAAAACAAAATCTCCAAGAAGTTCCAAGCTGCCTGCTCAGCAGCCGACTCGGAACTCGGGGACTACACCCAGTGGGTGCGCTGACGCGCCCCCACAAGAGAAATCAAGTTCAAGAAAGAACAAGATGAGAATACTAACCCGGATGGCCGCCCGCGTGGCGAGGAATTCGTCGGTGAACTGCCTCAGCGCCGCGGCTTGGCTTTGCAGCCGGGTCCGGACGTCTTGCGCAGTGACGTTCACCACGGCTGACCCTCCGCCCGGCGTCCACCCCGAGGTAGCACTGGCCGCCTCCGCGTCTCGGGCCGACGAGCTGGAGCCCACAGCCGGCTGTGGCTCCGACGCTGCCTTCTGCGGTTCAGCCGCGGCCTTCCCCGCACGCCGGCTTGGCGGAACCCGGACCGCCAGCTCAGCCCCCTCGGCCGGCTCGCCCCCCGCCGACTGTGCGGGCGCAGGCTCAGGCTGGCGGCCTTGGGTCGCCCTAGTCGGAGAAGTCGGCCCCGGCGCCTCCCCCAAGATGACGACGTCGTCGCCGCTTCCTCCCAGCCCCGGCTGGGAACCGCTGGCTCCCCCTGGCAAGGGATCCACGTCCCCGGGCGCCATGGTACGCAGGGGGGTGACCATCAAAGCCTCCCCTGCCGCCGCTTCGGCCTCAGCCTCCGCCTGGGCCTTGGCCGCGGCCTCGGCGAGCGCCTTCGCCGCCTCCTCCTCCCGAGCCGCCTGGGCGGCGGCTGCCCTCCGTGCCTCCGCCTCCCGCGCTTCCTGCTCCTCCCGCGCCTCCCGCGCGTTCCTTTCCGTTGCCTCCAGGAGGGCAGCGCGGGGATCTACGCGGCGGGTGGTGCTCCCAGAGCCCCCTGGCGACTCGATGACGGAGCCGGCGTCCACCCGCTCAAGTGATAGCGGAGCTCTGACCATTGAAAAAGAAGGTGAAGACTCAAGAACCATCAAAGGAAAGAAAGAAGGACAGTACGAAGAAAGAGAGAACTTACGCCGACACAGTCTGCGGCTGCTTCACCACTTTGCGGAAACGAGCCGCTTTCGCGGCCGCCTCTTCCCGCCTGGTGGCCGCCGCCCCACCCCTGGGCTTCTTCGTCCGGCTACCGAACATGCCCTGGGTGGCACGACGTTTCTGGCCTCTACCCCGAACAGGCTGCGCGCCGGAGGAACCCGCGCCGCGTCCGGACGCTGGCTGGCGATGCGGGACGGCTTCGGCTTCGTCATCGTCCGGCCAGTCCTCGAAGGTAGCGGTGAACCCGGAGCCGCCTGCTTCTCCGCCGGCTTGGCCGCTGGCCGGCTCGGCGGCATCCTCCATGTGGACCGCCCCCAGGTCGGGGTCGTCCTGGTCGTGTTCGATCCGGTCGGGGACGAAGCGGCGCTCCACGTCTGCCCCCCCGGCCGGCCGAAGCAGAGGACTCTGTCCAAAGAGCGAGCCGACTGGGTTAGAGTCGGCCCAGAGGAACTCGGCGACAAAGCTGAGAGAGAGAGAGAGAAAGAAAAAGAGACAAGGGAAGCGTACCGTAGGCGGAGGATTGGCGCGGCTGTATGGCTCCTTGCCGAATTGCCAGTCTTCGGAAACTTGGCAATTGGCGAGGTAGTTCACCATGTCGGCGGCGTCAGGCCGCGGCATCTCCTTGGTGCACATCCGGCTCAGATCGAGCTGGCCGCTCATCTGACAGATCAGATGAGGCCGGCTCTGGAGCGGAAGGACCCGGCGCGTGACGAACGCGGCCAGGAGGTCGGGCCCCGTCAGGCCCTCCGACTGGACCATCACCCGCAGGCGGGCGATGGCGGCGTTTCCTCCCTGCGACAGCGTCACCGCCCGGAAGGACCACTGGGGCAGCCTCCCCGCCGGCGGGCCGGCTACGTAAGGCGGCAGGTTGAGGTAGTCACCTCGGGGAGCGATGCTCCGCACGTAGAAGTATGACTTCTGCCACTTCTTCACTGATTGGATCAGCGTGATGACGGGGAAGGGGTTGTCGGCGCCTGATCTCCGCGACGCGATGAAGGCGCCGGTCTGAGCCGGCACGCCCCTCACACGCGTGCCCAGCTTCGACTGGAAGAACTCCCCCCAGAGCTCGAGGGTGGGGAGGACGCCAAGATAGCCCTCGCACAGGGTGACGAAGGCCGACAGCAGCACCACCGCGTTGGGGGTGAGGTGGTGCGGCTGGAGCTGGTAGAATTCCAGCCAGGAGCGGAAGAAGGCGCTCACTGGCAGGCCGAAGCCGCGCAGGAAGTGCGAGTGGAAGACCACCCGCTCGCCATCCCGCGGCGCCGGCCTGACTTCCTTCTCCGGCGCGAGGCGGACCTCCACTTTGTCCGCGCTGGGCAGACGCCGAGTGTCGCGGAGGAAGTCGATGCGGTCGTTATGGACGATGGAGCCATCCCAATCCCCGCCAAGCTGCTCTACGTGGGGAGGCATAGCGGAAGCTAGCACGGCGGCGGGGGAGCGTGCGAAGGAAGAGCGTGGCGGCGAGGATCTATCGCAAGAACAAGCAAGGCGAGAAGACGGAGGGAGTAGGAGGAGCGTGCGAGGGTCTGCCGCCCTCCGCCTCCCCCTACTTATAGCCTCACGCGGCCGAAGAGGCCGGACGTGGGGGGGAGACGTGGGATTAACTGCGCCCACTCCCCCCACGTCTCGCGGTTATTACGCATAAGTGTGAGCCGAAACGGTCGCACGGAACGTGCGGGCGGTTTCGGGATACAGAGGATCCGCGCCTGGGCCGGGGCGCGGACGTGGCGGGCCCCCTCCCTGCGGCGACGTCCCGTCACGCGCGTGGGCTGGCAGGCTTTCCGGCCACGTGGCACGCCAACGGCCCGAGGCCGGCCCGCGGCCCGGTGCACGACCCTGCGGGTTTCCCGCCCCCCGACTCCAGAAGAATTCGCCTAAGGCGGCGCACCAGACCAAGGCCGGCTCCCAGCTGCCGGCTTGTCACGATAGGAAGCTGATCGAGCTTCTCGAACCCCACTCCACCTCGAAGCCCAATCAGCTTCGGGGACTACTGTCGGGGCAAATGACCACGGGTAGCCTAACCGACTACCCCTGGCTCTTCAGAAAATTTATCAGGCCTTTGGGCCTTCAAGCACTCCAAGCATTTGGGCTGCCTTCCCCGGCCGGCTAGCACTAAAGCCGACTCCCGGAAGGCGACCCAGCCTCACCGACTCCAAGAAGCCGGCCAAGAAGGATGCCGACTCCTAGAAGCCGGCCAAGATCACAACCACTCCTACATAACGACGACTTGATGGGGCATGGCCACAGTGCGGCCCACGACCCCCTGATCCCGAGGCGGGCATGGCTACAAGAGGCCGTACGGGCGGGATGTCTCCCGTGCGGCCCGGCACTGTAGCCACGCCAGCTACGACGTCATCCACGACCCACTTCTGTACGGCCCAAGGACTGCGGGCCCCTTCAGCCAGAGAGAGGCGCGAAGGCGGCCCGGCTCTTCCTAGTCGGCCAAGAGTATAGCCGGCCTCCAGAAGACGGCCACTCCCTTCCTCGAAGCAGGAGCCCCATTAAGAAGACAAGACGAGGTGAGGCTACAGTGATAGCCCCGAGGCGGCCCACTGTAGCCACGCTCACCTCGACAAAGCCCTCATCATCAGAGGCGCAGCTACAGTAAGCAGCCGCCGACAAAACCCTAGGCGGTGGGGCCGGCCTGTCGACCAGGCAGCCGGCAGCCGGCGGGACCCAGCAGCCGGCGGGACCCAGCAGCCGGCGGAGAAGCCGGCGAGCGTAGACACTGACGGCTGGGACCAGATCCCAGTCGGATTACCATTGTACCCCGGGGGGGTAGGCCTATATAAACCCCCCGGAGCACACATGCAAAGGGTTCGCATCCCTGCATGTTTGGCTTCCAAGCATAGCACACACATACACACCATAGATAGAGAGAAGCAAGAGCTAGCCTTGTTCTTCTTCTCCCTTGATTCCAACAGCTCTAGGAGCGATTGTAGCTACCCCTTATCGATCTAGTGATCATGCGGAGACCCCGCAGAGCAGGACTAGGGGTGTTATCTCCTCGGAGAGCCCCGAACCTGGGTAAGATTCGCCGGCGTGCATGTCTTCGCCTCATCCCGTTTCCAGGCACCGGCGACGTTCTATTGGCTCCCACAATGATAAGCCATCCCTTGGCATATGTCGCACCAACCACCCGACAATGTTACTCAAATGCTGTTACCCAAGTTCATAAATTACCATGGAAAGTATTAGTATCATACATAGTTCATTGAGTTTAAGCGTGTGCCAGATGACCAGAAGGCATTTGCATATTAACTGTCCATATTGCAAATTCACACACATGTTGACATAAGGAAACGTATGTGTAACATACTAATCATCGCACACGAGTA
Organism: Aegilops tauschii subsp. strangulata; assembly: GCF_002575655.3. Lineage (NCBI taxonomy): Eukaryota > Viridiplantae > Streptophyta > Magnoliopsida > Poales > Poaceae > Aegilops > Aegilops tauschii. The sequence goes on from NC_053039.3 coordinate 152,519,309, forward strand.
CTCGCAGACGCATCGTGTGCGATACTCCGCCACTGCAACCAACTAGTTTGCATTGTTCAAAGTTTTTTGTACACACAGAATCGCACACGAAGTAACTGCATTGACCGTCTGTGTTGTAATTTCTCATTGCAAACAGTTCATCTGAGTTGGCTGTTTGCCACGTATCACACACATCTTGTTTACATGACTCGTTTGTGTTCTTTTGGCTCATCGCAAATAGTTCATCCATGTGAACTGTATGCCGCATATCACACACATCTTGTTAAGTTGAACCGTTTCTGTTGTGATCCCTAATCGAAAACAGTTCGTCCGAGTTAACCGTATGCCATATATCGCACACACATTGATATGGCTGCCCGTTTCTGTTGTTCTACCTCATCGCAAACAGTTCGAATGGATTAACCGTGTGTCCTGCATCGCACACACATTGTTATGGCTACCCGTTTCTGTTGTTCTACCTCATCGCAGACAGTTTGAATGGATTAACCGTGTGTCCTGCATCGCACACGCAACTCAAATCTAAATCGTGTTTGATGGCTCCGCCATTGCAAACGTTTTGCACCTTTTTTGACGGGTTTTTTACACCACCGTTTGTGATTATTGCATTGCACACAATTTCGGCAAAGGGTCTCTGATCGTAGTGTCGCGTTAGTAGTATCCTGCAGTAGTGTGTTGCAATTACTTTTGATAAGCTGAAACAAATTTAAGTGAAGAACATGAGCATAAAATTTTTCATCTCTCAAAATAATATAAGTGAAGCATGAGAGAATTTCTTCAAAAGTTTTACTAACACTCAAATAAATCTAAGTGAAGCATGTGAGTATTTCTTCAAAAAATATTAAAGCACACCGTGTTCAAAAAGATATAAGTGAAGCACTAGAGCAATTCCATAGCTCAAAAAATTTAAGTGAAGCACATAGAGCAATTCTAACAAATTATAGCAAAATTTTGGCTCTGTCAAGTAGGTGTGTCCATCAAGGATAATTGTGACAACCTAAAAAAGAAAAACAAGCAAAGACTCATATAATACAAGACGCTCCAAGCAAAACTCATGATATGTGACGAATAAAAATATAGCTCCAAGTAAAATTACCGATGGTTGTTAGAAGAAAGGGGGTGCCTTCCGGGGCATCCCCAAGCTTAGGATCTTTTCACGCCTTATTCCTTCACCCATCGAGATCTCACCCAAAACTTGAAAACTTCAATCACACAAAACTTAATAAAACCTTCGCGAGATCCGTTAGTATAATGAAATCAATCTTTGCTTTAAGTATTGTTGAAAACCCATTCATATTTTGTTTTTCATTATACCTACTGCATTGTAATTTTACCATGGCATATACCCCCAATACAATCCATAGATTCATCAAAATAAGCACACAATGCAAAGAAAACAGAATCTATCCAAAACAGAAAGTCTATAAAGATGGGAATTTTACTCATACTTATGTAACTCCAAACATTCTAAAAACTTAGGACAATAGAGGCAATTGTTGTATCAGTCTTGTGTAAAACAATTCATAATTTTTCATCGCTTCTGTGAATTTAAACAATTTTGTTACTGGATGCAAAAGTTTCAGTTTTTCAACAGGATCAAATCAACTATCACCCAAAGCTATCCCAAAGGCTTTACTTCGCACAAACACTAATTAAAACATAAGAAACACAATCATAACAGAGGCATAATTGGGAAAATACTCAAAAACAGAAAGAAAAAGGCAAAAATAAAGTTTATTCATTGGGTTGCCTCCCAACAAGCGCTATCGTTTTATGCCCCTAGCTAGGCATAATGCATAGATTCAAGTATTGTAATCTTTAGCTTTCGTCCCATAGGATGCCCTCATGATTGATTCATATGGTGGATTAATTCTTGTTCTAGGGAAGTGTTCCATACCCTTTTTTAGTGGAAATTGAAATTTAATATTCCCTTCTTTCATATCAATCATGGCACATATAGTGCGTAAAAATGGTCTACCAAGTATAATAATGACAAGACAGGTTGCAACCAATATCAAGAACAATAAAGTCTATGGGCACATAATTCCTATTTGCAAGAATAAGAACATCATTAATTCTGCCCAAAGGCTTTTTAATAGTAGAATCCGCCAAGTGCAAATTAAGAGAACATTCTTCGATATCGGTAAGACCAAACACATCACATAAAGATTTTGGAATTGTGGAAACACTAGCACCCAAATCACATAAAGCAAAGCACTCATAATTTTTTATCTTGACTTTAATGGTAGGTTCCCACTCATCATATAATTTTCTGGGAATTGAGATCTCTCCAACTTTTCTTCTAAAGCTTTCATCATGGCATCCATAATTTTTTTAATAAAAGCTTTATTTTGTTCATATGCATGGGGTGAATTTATCATGGATTACAAGAAAGAAATACATTCAATCAAAGAGAAATTGTCATAATTGAAGTCTTGGTAATCCAAAAGAGTGGGCACATCACTAGTCAAAGTTTTGACCTCTCCAAATCCACTTTTATCAATTTTTTCATCAAGATTTTCACCCTCTGAATCATCGGGACGCCTTCTAGCTAAAGTTGACTCTTGTTCGGTCCCTTTATCATCAATTTTAATCTTACTAAACAAGGAATCAATAGAAGAAACACCAATCGTTTTAAGATCTTCATCATTTTGATGAAAGCAATCCGTAGAAAATGCTCTTTCTAAAAATTATCTTTTAGCTCTAAGCATAGCGGTTCTTTTCTTACTTTCATCCATAGAAAATATAAAGCTTTAATTGATTCATTCACATCAACCTTAGGTGGAAAATTTTTAATCTTGAGATTTTCTACATCATGGGAAATTATATCAATGCTTCTAGACATATCATCAATCTTATTCAACTTTTCTTCTATCGTAGAGTTGAAAACCTTTTGAGCATTGATAAATTCTTTAATATTACTCTCAAAATCAGAGGGGTTCCTATTATTATAGTAATAAGAATTACCATAGGAATTGCCATAATTATTAGAAGAATTTTTAGGAATAGGCCTAGGATTAAAATTACCTCTATAAGCATTGTTATTAACATTGTTTCTCGAAAAAAATCACATCTACGGGATCATTATTTTTCTCAATCAAAGTAGACAAAGGCACATCATTAAGATCAATAGGAGCATTTTTACTAGCAACCAATTTCATGAGAGCATCAACTTTTTTACTCAAAGTACTAATTTCTTCAATCGAATTAACTCTTTTACTAGTAGGTTCTCTTTCGGTATGCCAGTGTGAATAATTTGCCATAAAAGATTTCTAGAAACAAATTCAATCCCGCATAATTTTTTTGTATAATCATCCATAGATTTAAAACATGAGTAGGATAATTTCTTAGCATCAATTTCATTCTTTCCCAAGGTTGTGCAACATGTTCATGCTCATGTTGCTCAAAATTCATAATTTGATTTCTAAGGGAAATAATTTTCGCGGGCGGAAAATTCTTAGTAATAAAAGCATCTTGGCAATTATCCCAAGAATCGATACTATTGCGAGGCAAAGAAGAAAACCAAATTTTTGCACGGTCCCTCAAAGAGAAAGGAAATAATTTCAAATTCACAATATCATTGTCCAGATATTTTTTCTTTTGCATATCACACAATTCTACGAATGTGTTTAGATGGGATGCAGCATCCTCATTAGGAGTACCGGAAAATTGATCTTTCATAACAAGATTCAACAAAGCATCATTAATATCACAAGACTCCGCACTAGTGGCGGGAGGAGAAATCGGAGTACAAATAAAATCGTTATTATTGGTATTGGAAAAATGACACAATTTGGTATTTTTTGAGACATCGCGACTACACAAACAAAATTGCAAGAAAAAGGCGAACGAAAAAGAAGGCGAATAAAAAGCCAAATTTAAGTGAAGTGGGGGAGATGAAAACGAGAGGCAAATGGCAAATAATGTAAATTTCAAGGAGATGAGATTTGTGATTAGTCACCTGATAGATGTTGATGATGTCTTCCCGGCAACGGTGCCATAAATTCCTTTGACGTGGCTTGAGACTGCGTCGGTATATCCTCAAAGAGGAAGGGATGATGCATCACAGCTACGGTAAGTATTTCCCTCAGTTGTGAAACCAAGGTATCAATCCATTAGGAGAACCAAGCAACACTATGTAAACGGCACCTGCACACAAAGAATAAATACTTGCAACCCAACGCGTAAGAGGGGTTGTCAATCCCTCCTCGGTAAAAAGGTAGATTAAATTGTGGTAGATTGGACAAATAGATCTGAATAAAACATGGAATAAAATAAGTAAAGAAAAAGTGCAGCAAGGTATTTTTGGGTTTTTGGAATAATAGATCTGAAAACAAATACGATAAAAGATATATCTGAAAGCAATATGATAAAAGATAGACCCGGGGCCGTAGATTTTATTAGTGGCTTTTCTCAAGAAAATAGCATACGGTGGGTAAACAAATTACTGTTGGGCAACAGATAGAAGAAAAAATAATTATGATGATATCCAAGGCAATGATCATGAATATAGGCATCACGTCCAAGATTAGTAGACCGACTCCTCCCTGCATCTACTACTATTAGTCCACACATAGACCGCTATCCAACATGCACCTAGTGTATTAAGTTCATGGACAAACGGAGTAATGCAATAAGAACGATGGCATGATGTAGACAAGATCTATTCATGTAGGTATAGACCCCATTTTGTATCCTTAATAGCAACGATACATGCATGCCTCGCTACCGGTGAGGACACTGCAAGATCGAACCCGTCACAAAGCACCTCTTCCCATTGCAAGAAAAATCAATCTAGTTGGCCTAACTAAACCAAAGATTCGGAGTAGAAATGCGAGGCTATAAATAATCATGCATATAGGAGATCAAAGAAGACTCAAATAATATTCAAGGATATAGATCTGATCATAAACTCGAACTTCATCAGATCCCAACAAACACACCGCAAAAAGTCATTACATCAAATAGATCTCCAAGAGAACATTGTATTGAGAATAAAAAAGAGAGAAGAAGCCATCTAGCTACTACCTATGGACTCGTAGGTCTACGGTGAACTATTCACGCATCATCGGAGGAGCACCAATGAGGATGATGAACCCCTCCGTGATTGTGTTCCCCTCCGGCAAGGTGTTGGAATAGGGCTCTAGATTGGATCACTTGGTTTTGGAACTTGCGGTGGTTGGAATTTTGTTTCTTTGACTCCCCTAGGGTTTGTGGAATATTTGGGTATTTATAGAGCTGAGAGGCGGTGGAGGGGACCCCAGTTGGCCCTACAACCATCAGGGCGCGCCAGGGGCCTCTGGCGTGCCCTGGTGTCTTGTGGGCCCCACGGGCCTCCCCGCTGGTGCTTCCTTGGCTCCCAAGTTGTCTTCTGATCCAAAAAAATCTCCAAAAAGTTTCGCTGCGTTCGGACTCCGTTTGATAGGGATATTCTGCAAAGTAAAAAACAAGAAAAAACAGCAACTGGCACTGGGCACTATGTCAATAGGTCAGTCCCAAAAAATGATATAAAGTTGCTATAAATGATTGTAAAACATCCAAGAATGATAATAAAACATCATGGAACAATAAAAAATTATAGATACGTTGGAGACGTATCAAGGGGCGGGAGTAACCTGAGAAAACCTAGGATATATTTGCCACAAAATCGGTATAGATGACTAATTGGTTCTCCATCGTCGTCAAAATCTTTGTGGACCTCCAACTCCAGCTGGGGAAGCACAAAGGCGGCAATGATGTCCAGGTCGCGTTGCTGCCCGTGCGAGTCCTCGTCGGCAGCAACGACAACCTCTATGCCCAGCTTCATGCATTGCTCAGGTGCTTCACCACCCCCGGCATTGCCACTCCCTCCGATGGTGCGCTTCGGAGGCATCCTCATACACTCCAGACGGCGGTGACCACTAAGGACAGCGTCGAGGATGTAGGCGGAGAGAGAGGATTGTTTGTGTAGCGAGAATGGGGGTGCGGCCTCCTATTATAACCAGTGGCTAGGTCGCCATTAATATGGAGAAGTGGGAGCGAGGGGGGCGGCGGTCAAATGGCTGGCTCGCCTCCCGGTGAGCCTGCACAGAAGACTGCTCGCATGCCTACCGTCATTTCACGCAGCCGCTTGCACGCCTCCCAGTGACACTATGCAGCAAACACGCCTCCCGTCAATTCACATACCTGCTCGCATGACTCGCAGTCTGCCTGCGCAGCGGACTGCTCGCATGCGTCCCTTGAACTCGCGCCTGCTCACACGGCACGCGGGATGCATGGCGGCACGTATATTGTTTTTCTTTTGTGAGGATTAATTCTGCCGCTTTATTACTTAACCGAAGCATGGCACGTACATTGTTGGTCTAGCACACATTGTTTGAATAAATAAACCATTTGCGACATTGTGTTGCAACTATTAATAATCTCCCGTTTGTAAGAAGCTTATATCAAAACTTGTCTCAAATCTGGAAAAAAATCATAGTCTATTAGTGTCATATCATGACACTACGACAAGTTTCATGAATTTCAACTTAGTTTTGGATTTACTGGAATTTAAAAATCAAGATTCTCAATGTTTGAAATTTCATGCCATTTCTTCCATGGGGACTAAACATGCACCCAAGGACACACACATGATTTTCTAATCCATTTTGGTGTACTAGCGTGTGTGCATGTAGTTGAAATTTGAATTTTACACATTAAATCCCTAGGAAAACAATCAATGTATCAAAACGTCTGAATGATCTCTGATTTTTTTTTCAAACTTTAACACGGCACTCCTTTGGTCACATGTTCACTGCGAAAAAAGTTTGACATGCCTCGAAGTGGCGGTGGTGGTACGGTGGGTGGGTGGGTGGGGTCCGGCACAATATGTGCTCATGAACCCATGTGGGATTGACCGATGTCGGTGCAACAAACACGGGCGTTTGCTGCCCTGACTTATGCATATACATATTGTAGTTTGCCGAGCGACCATCAAGTCCCACGCAACAAACAAACCAAAGAAACCGATGTTCATGATATCAAGGAGTGCATTAAGAAGACCAAGGCTTGAAGGAAGCCACGGAATTTACAACAGAAGCAGCCGATCCTGGCAAGAACGGGCCGGCAAGACAAGACCCGACAAGCTCACCAAGCTCAGACTTGCCGCCAGTCGCCAGCTCTCAACCTCCCCGGCCAGTTTTTCACTGATCAGTGAGGTGTCGAGCCCGTAGGTGATTAGGTGGAGGCAACCCAAGCGTGTCAACTTGTTGGGGAGGAGGATTACCTTCATTGACACCCGTCGTAATGGCGTGTGTAGCTAATAGGAGGTAGGTGGATAAGCGGTGCATCACCCTTGCCGGGGTTCACCCTCCACACGACACCTAGAAATGTATTTAATGCACTTTTGTCCTAACTAGCAGAGTTAGGTATGATTGATCTGCATAAGTCCAATCACCCTGTGATGACCGTTTGGCCACTATGGTTACCCCTTGAGCTATAAAAGGAGGGCCGAGGCAACCTTTACAGGGGTTCGAAACCTCGCAACACACACGCATAGATATCCATGTAGCAACTCTCTCCAAGTGACTTGCCAGGGGAGAGCGATCCATGTATTTTCTTCCACATTGGCCCATTACATAAAAGTAGGAGTAGGGTTTTACGCTTCTGAGCGGCCCAAACCTGGGTAAAAATCATAGTGTCTCATGTTGTTCTTGCTTTTCGCGCCAACTGACCCCCCGCCGAACCAGCAAAGGGGTAGCCCTGCCCCATAGGTCACCGGCTCCATGCCGACATCTTTAGCGTGCCAAGTAGGGGGAGCGTGTTGGCGAGAACCAAGGCAGCAGGCAGCGCGTCGAATCCTTCGAGTTCATCATTATCATCACCATCATGGCGCCCAGTAAGAAGTTTCCATGGATGGCATGCCTTATACGTCCTAGCACCCGTCGCCTTTGTCTGCGGGTGGCCCAGGCAGCGCCGCCACTATGGATTGAGCAAATGCTACGGTGGGCACGACCAGTGCAGGCGGCGCGGTTGCCAAGCCCACCGTGACGGGAGCAGGCGGTGGGGATGGTGGAGGCGGACGCCTACCTCAACGCTCAGGTGAAGACGACGTGCGTGGCGTGCATGATGCGGCTGCTCTGCCCCGGACTCCTCCTCGCGCCAGCCAATGCAGCCACCAGAGCGACCCTGCTTGATCGGGCGCGAACCGCGACCCTCCCGCCGCGGCAGCACCGGCGACGGTCGGGGGAGCAACCTCGAGACGCATGCTGCGCCCATCACAAGATGAGCGTGATGTGACGCCGAGTCGTGTTGTTGTGCCTCCACAGCAATGCCCGCATGGCAAATCGCCCGTCGACCAAGCTCAGGGCCCACGAGCACAGCTTGCGCCACACCAACTCGCTGTTGCCCCCGCGGCACGGCGACAAGAGCGCAATGACGCTCCTGCCGGCTCTGCCAGGAGTCGAGCGACATCACGGTCTTCACATTCCAACATGCCCTCAACAACGAAGGAGGCAATGGCGCGAGCATAGATGTTGCTGGATTTCCCTCTAGTAGCTCACAAGATGGATGAGTGGAGGGCCACCATCCGAAGTTTGATCGATTTTTCTGATGCGAACATGTCTCAGTTGGCGGAGCCTTCACGGCGGCCACCGACTGCGCCTTCACCTCAAACTGAAGGCCGAGTGGCAGGTGGTGCACCTACGGTGCAATCACCTCCTCGGCAACAATCTTAGTGACAGCACCAGCACTCACAGTGGGCCCAGCAGGATCAAAGCCCGACGACGCATCAATGGCTTCCTCAGACCCGCAGACGGAGCAAGACTAGAGGCAAGTGTTGCTTTACCGACGAGCAGAAGACGCTCACACCACCATCCAGCGATGTCGGGAGGCGCGCTGCTAATCACACGAGCGCAACGGCCCAGTTGTCGATGCGCCAGCGCCCGTTGTTGGCGGGTACTTACCTTATAAGGTCGGGTGCCCCGCCTTCACACGTGAGCTGTGGCAAGTCCGTTCGCCGTCCGCCCGTGCGTTCAAGCCTGAGGTCCCGGAAAAGTACGATGGCAATCTGAACCCGACAGAGTTCTTGGGCATTTATACAATTGTTGTGCAAGCTGTCAGGGGAAGATATTAGAAAATCCTAGCCAACTACTTCCCATTGGTACTCAAGCCCAACTTCAGGTCTTGGCTAATGAACTTGCTGGAAAACTCCATTTTCTCATGGCCAGATCTTTGCAATGAGTTTGTTGGTGCTTTTACCGGGGGACAGAAAGGCCCTAGATTGCCCTGTGACTTGCAGGTGATCCCACAGAAGGAAGGAGAGAACTTGCCCAAGTACATCCAGAGGTTCAGCCGTGTACATCGCAGCATACCAGATATCCACCCCGCGGTTGTGGTTGACGCAATCCACACGAATGTGCGCAACCACAAGATGCGGGAGAACATGCATATCCGCTTGGCGAAGACCTCAACAAACTCTATATGTTGGCGGACAAATGTGCACGCGCTGAAGAAGGGAGAAGGCTTCCCAGGGAGGACGATGCCGCTGAAGTCGAGACAATGATGATAAAACCGCCCTGGGAAAGAAAGGTCAAAGATGCAACAGAAAACATAGAGGAAAGGCTGTTATGGCTGTGGAAGGATCCTGCAACTCTAGCCCCGCCAAGAAACCCAAAATGGAGAGTACCAACAAGGAAGCAACTTCATGCGCTGATTGCCAGGTCGCCATGGCAGTAGAGAAAGCTAGCAAATCCGACGGGCCGTACTACAAGATCCATCGTACCAAAGGTCACGACCGCCAGGAATGACGCCAAGTTGAGCAGCTGGTTGAGAAACAGAAAGCTGAGTATGAAAAACAGGACAAGGAGAAGGCTTAGGACGGTACAAGTGGGTCCGGCAAGAAGGGCCATGGTGACTGTCGGACTCGGGGCTCCGCGGGCCCAAACAAGGTTGGAACTCTGGGCGTGTGCGATGATCTAACCTAGCTACAGCCTCAAGCTCGTCGCCTCATGGCTTGTCCTCGTCGAGTTTGTGTGAGCGGGAAAAGGAGGGGACGCAACAGTTTACCCAGGTTCGGGCCCCCTTGCGGTGTAAAACCCTACTCCTGCTTTGTGGTGGATTGCCTCGCGAGGAGGATGAGGATGAATTAGTACACTGGGTGAGCTTCCTCGTGAGGGCTCAGAGGGTGAGGATGAATCAAGCCCTCTCTACGGTGGATACTAGCCTATATTTATAGTGTCCTTGGTCCTCTTCCCTCATAGCTTAGGCGAGAAGGGACTCCACAACGACCAATTCGAAAGGGGATAAGAGGTACATCTTATCCTGATGAAAGGTGGTCTTCGTTGGCAAAGCTTCTGGCCATGACGCATTGGTGGACTCGGCGATGACACCCATCCTACCGAGCTCGTGGTCTTGGTCTCGTTGCACTGGAATGGAAACCTTTGGGGGATTCCTTGGGAACATGCGTATGTCCTTGCCTCCTTAGCACCAAAGAGGAAACTGTCCTCCTCTGTGCCCGCTGGCGCCCGCCTGGCCTTGGTCGCCATGACTCACATCACCGCGAGCCTCGTGAGGCGGGGTACCTACATACAGATCTCTGCTCCTCAGGAGGCATGGTCGGGGGGGCTGCTCCTCGGGAGGTCTTGGTGTCTTTCGGCTCGTGAGGCCGGAGACCCTCGCGAGGGTCTTGCCTGCATGGTCTTGTAGCTAGGCCATACCGGGCCGTTGACATGGCCACGCGCTATGCAGGCAAGTCTGGGTACCCCCGATCCTAGAATGTCAACAGTGACCGAGGCGGACGCCGAGGCAACGCTGGCCAGAAGAAAGAAAAGCCCGTCAAGGGTAGCGAGAAGAAAGAAGAAGATGAAGAAAGTGAGGATGAGGATAATGTGTCTAGCGAACAAGAATTCCAGAAGGGAAAAGAGGCCATGTGCATTGACGGAGGTGCATCTTTGCACTCCTCCCACCGCCAGCTCAAGTAGTGGGCACGGGAAGTCATTGCGGCAGAACTAACAACAGATGCTTGAAAGCCCCAGAAGTGGTCCCACACGCCTATCATTTTCGATGTCGAGGACCACCCTGGTCGCAGGACTGCGGTCGGGTGTTTGCCATTGTTGGTCTCACCAATGATACGCAACCTCAAGGTCACAAAATTTTAGTTGATGGTGGGGCCGGCTTAAACTTGATCTCCCCTGAGGTGATCGAAAGGCTGCAGATACCTAAGGAAGATCTCAAGAAAACCTGGACATTCCAGGGAATCAACCCGAGAAGGAGCCAGCCAAAAGGAAAGATCATGCTGCCGGTGACGTTTGGCGGAGACCTAAACTACCGAACTGAGAAGATCATGTTTGACGTGGTTAAGATCCCCTTCCCGTTCAATGGAATCCTTAGCCGCCCTGCCTTGGCCAGGTTCATGGCGGCATCCCACTATGCCTACAATACATTGAAGATGCCAGGGCCCATGGGTGTCATCTCCATCAGCTCCGACCAGAAGGATAAAGTCATCTATCTGGACAAGCTCTACAGAGATGCGGTTGCAGCCGAAGCCGACAAGGTAACAGCTCCTGCCAAGCTGAAGAATAGCAAAAAGCCTGACAAGACATCTAGTGAGACTTCTGGGAAGCGCACCTCTTCGGAGTGATGCGCACCCGTCAAGGACTTGTGAAAGCTCTGCCAGCAAGATATCCAAAGCCGCTCCACCCGCAACAAAGAAGGTGCCGGCAAGGGAGGATGGCATTGGTGGTACCTTCACCATTAGTGCCACCCTAGACAACAAATAGGAAAGCGCGCTCATTACCTTCCTACGGTACAATATAGATGTGTTTGCATGGCAACCGTCTGACATCCTTGGTGTTCCCAGGGTGGTAATTCAGCACCACCTTGTTGTCTGCCCCCATGCTCGCCCGTCAAGAAGAAGGTCAGAAAGCAAGCTTTGGAACGATAGCAAATCATAGCAGAAGAGATCAAGAAACTCGAGGCAGCATGCCTGGTCAGAGGAGTGCTACATCCAACCTGGTTGGCGAACCTGGTCGTCGTGCACAAGGCAAATGGGAAATGGAGACTTTGTATTGATTACACTAATCTCAACAAAGCATGCCCAAAGGATGCTTTCCCTTTGCCGCACATCGACCAGATTATGGAATCCACCACCAGCTGTGATCTGCTCTCGTTTCTTGATGCCTACTCCGGATACCACCAGATACTCATGTCCAAAGAAGACGAAAAGAAAACCGCATTCATTACTCCATGTGGCATGTACTTCTTTGTACAGATGCCTTTTGGACTAAAGAGTGCAGGTTCGACATTCGTAAGAGCAGTTCAGACCAGTTTTGAGCCATGGTTGCACAAAAACATTGAAGCTTACATGGATGATATTGCGGTCAAGACCAAGGACAAGTCCACCCTGATTCAAGATTTCGAAGAAACTTTCTCCAATTTGCGGAAGATCAACATGAAGCTCAACCCCGAGAAGTGTGTATTCGGTGTTCCCTCCGGCAAGCTCCTTGGATTCTTCATATCTCAGTGTGGGATCGAAGCGAACCCTAACAAGATCAAGGCTATTCAGCAGATCCAAGCACCCAAGACCGTCAAGGATGTGCGGCGCCTGGCCGGTTGTGTTGCAGCTCTGAGTAGATTTATTTTGAGGTCCGACGAGCGCTCCCTGCCTTTCTTCAAGATATTGAAAAAGGCGGGTCTGGTAAAATGGATTCTGGGACCGGAAGCAGCGCTGCATGACCTGAAAAAGTACCTATCTTCTGCGCCAACTCTAGTTGCACCCAAACCACAAGAACTATTGCTGCTATACTTGGTGGCGATGAATCAAGTGGTCAGTGCGACACTAGTTGCACAGAGGGAAGCTGACGATGAGGAAGCAACAGCGGCAAGGCCATCCTTTAACGAAATAACATCTTCCTCGGCAAAGTTAGATACCGGGAAGGAAAAGGTGGTGCAAGGGAAGACAGCTGAGGAGCAAGTTACATCAAAGAAGAAAATGGTGTAGCGGCCAGTATACTTTGTTAGCTCCTTATCGGAGGGGGCTAGGTGAAGGTATTCAGGCGTGCAAAATTTGCTTTTTGGCCTGCCCATGACCTCAAGGAAGTTGCGCCATTATTTTCAAGCACATGAGATCATGGTGGAGTGGGCATTGGAACTGTCAAGCTTTGCATTGGCTGAATTCGTCGCGGAATGGACACCAACACCAGATGATGAGATCCTAGAATTAGCCCTCCCCGGCAGGGAAACCAAAAACAATTGGATCATGTACTTTGATGGTGCTTTCTTGCTGCAAGGAGCCGATGCCGGAGTACTGCTTATCGCACCCACCGGAGAGCATCTCAAGTACGTGGTTCAAATGCATTTCCCCTGTGAGGAAGCTACCAACAATACTGCTGAATATGAGGGTCTGCTTGCCGGCCTAGAATTGCAGTAGAGTTGGGAATCAAGAAGCTGGTCGTCTATCGAGATTTGCAACTTGTGGTAAAGCAAGTAAACAAGGATTAGAGAGCCCATTGATGGAAGCATACGTGGATCAAGTGAGAAAATTGGAAGAACACTTTGATGGCCTGCAAACAGAGCACATCCCTCGTGCGGAAAACAGCATTGTTGATCAGTTGTTAAAGTGTCCTACCCAAAAGCTACCTGTGGAACTAGGGACTTTTGTGCTCCACTTGACTCGACCCACGGATACCCCATCAAGGAGAGCCAAGAAGAGGAGGAAGATAAGCACCGGCAACTACTTTCTGGTAGAGCTCCCAGAAGCCGCGGGCAAAGCAGCTGCCGGAAACGATGATGCGCCTACCGGTGAGCAGTGGTCTCAGGGAAAATATCAGATTCCTGGAAATGAGATCAACGCTCCCGTAGACGAAGAGATGCCTTTATTACTTGTCATCGAGCCCCAAGCTCTGACATGGGCGCAACAGATAGTCCAATTTCTCCAAACAGGAGAACTCCCCGAAGAGCAAGAGAAAACTGAGAAAGTAGCATGTCAGTCAAGTATGTACCAGTTTGTGGATAACATCTTGTGCAGAAAGAGACCAAACAGAGTGAAATTGAAGTGCATTACCCAGGAAGATGGACTAAAGTTGTTGCCAGAGATACATGGAGGTGTATGTGGGTTTCACATTCGAGCAAGAACCCTTGTTGAGAAAGCTTTCCGACAAGGCTTTTATTGGCCCACTACCCTCTAGGATGCAACTGAGCTAGTAACAAGATGTGAAGCATGCCAGTTTCATTCAAAAAGCATTCACTAACCAGCGCAAGCCCTCCAAACGGTTCCTCTATCCTGTCTTTTTTATCTGGGGGCTCGATATTTTGGGTCCCTTCCCCCGCGCTACCGGGGGTTTAGTTCTTGTACGTCACCGTCGAAAAGTTCACAAAGTGTCCTGAAGTAGAGCTGGTGAGAAAGGTAACAACACAGTCAGCCGTCAAGTTCTTCAAAGGAATAGTTTGCCGGTTCGGGGTCCCGAACAGGGTCATCACTCGTTGTTTCGGATCGGCCATGGAGTGTGACTATTGGTGGAGGGGGAGTAAAAACTTTACCATTCTGTTTGGGAATCGCCTATAATGTGTCTAGCATGGAAGATAGTGAGAACTCATGTCGTTACGTTGACAATGAAAGCATACTTCTCAAAATTATGTTCATCTGTGTTTTAAAAGCTTCGAGGTCTGGCACCTCTGCAAATCCCTACTTCCCTCTGCGAAGGGCCTATCTTTTACTTTTATGCAAGAGTCAGCAGTATTCCTTCTCATCCCAACCTACTCTTTAGTTGGCAAGCATCATGTTGATGGGGAAAGATATAAGCATATATGGCTATTCAAATATATTTGACCATGAATTATTATTTTTGACAATTATCTATATGATAAATAAGTTGGGAGGCAAAACATTAAGCCCCTATCTTTCTCTATGTTCAATGGATGCTATTTGTTCTAAAAATATGCTTTGAGTGGTAGTAATCATGGAAGACTATATGATAGTTGAGTATGTGGGATTTGCTAAATCAAAGCTCTTACATAGACCCTATCTGAAAATAGGATGAATTGCAATTGTTTGATGACTGAGAATCTAGTTTGTTAGTTTTCAAGAAAGTTTATGATCTATGCTTTAACATGTGAATAGTTTGCTACTTGATCATGAGAAGTTTTATGAGATGAGATACTGTTTGTGATATATAATGATGCTAGAAAAGGTGATTGAAATTATCATTGATCAAACTTGTGCACTTGCTAGCATTCACACTTCATAAATTATTTCTTTTATCATTTACCTACTCGAGGACGAGCAAGAATTAAGCTTGGGGATGCTGATACGTCTCCAACGTATCTATAAATTATGAAGTATTCATGCCATGTTTACAACAATTTTATATGGTTTTGGTATGATTTGATTAGAACTAACCCGGACTGACGTTATTTTCAGCAGAACTACCGTGGTGTCGTTTTTTGTGCAGAAATAAAAGTTCTCGAAATGGGCTGAAAATTTACGGTGATTTTATATGGACCAGAAGAGACCCCCGAAGCACCAGAGTTTGGCCAGAAGAGTTCCGAGGTGGCGACAAGGGTGGAGGGTGCGCCCACCGACCTAGGGCTCGCCCACTGTCTTGCCGCTGCCTCGTGGACCCCCTTGACGTGAAACCGACGCCAAAAATTCCTATAAATCCAGAAACCCCCAGAAAGAAACCTAGATCGGGAGTTCCTCCGCCGCAAGCCTCTGTAGCCATGAATAACCAATCGTGAGCTTGTTCGGGCACCCTGTCGGAGGGGGAAACCATCACTGGTGGCCATCATCATCATCCCGGCGCTCTCCATGACGAGGGAGTAGTTCACCTCGGGGCTAAGGGTGTGTACCAGTAGCTATGTGTTTGATCTCTCTCTCTCTCTCTCTCTCTCTCTCTCTCTTTCTCTTGTGTTCTTGATTTGGCACGATCTTGATGTACCGCGAGCTTTGTTATTATAGTTGAATCATATGGTGTTTCTCCCCCTCTACCTTCTTGTGATGAATTGAGTTTTACCTTTGAGGTTTCACTATTATTGGATTGAATACTATTATGGATTTGAGAACACTTGATGTATGTCTTGCGTGTTCTATTGATTCACTTGATGTATGTTTTCGCACTCAACTCGTAGATTCCCAAAGTGACATTGGGGTAATCTATGCATAGGGGTTGATGCACGTTTTCATCCTTGTTTCTCCGGTAGGAATCTTGGGGCACTTGTTGAGGTTCTTTGTGTTGGATTGAATATTATGAATCTGTAGTTGTTTGATGCATATCGTATAATTGACCCAGTGATACTTGTGGTGACATTGGAGTATCTAGGTGACATTAGGGTTGATTGATGTGTGTCATATGGTGTTACTTTACTACGAACTCTAGGGTTGTTTGTGACACCCATAGGAATAGCTCAATGGATTGATCAGAAAGAATAACTTTGAGGTGGTTTCATACCCTACAAGCAATTTCATTTCATCTTATGTTCTCCGCGATAGGAAGTTTGTAGTGACTTTTGTCTTGAGCGATTGCCATATGATTTAATTATGTTATCATTATTGAGCGAACTTGCACCAGTGAAAGTATGAACCCTAGGCCTTGTTTCCAAGCATTGCAATACCATTTTCGCTCACTTTTACTACTAGTTACCTTGCTATTTTTATATTTTCAGATTACAAAAACCTATATCTACCATCCATATTACACTTGTATCACCATCTCTTCGCCGAACTAGTGCACCTATACAATTTACCATTGTATTGGGTGTGTTGGGGACACAAGAGACTCTTTGTTATTTGGTTGCAGGGTTGTTTGAGAGAGACCATCTTCATCCTATGCCTCCCACGGATTGATAAACCTTAGGCCATCCACTTAAGGAAAATTTTCTACTGTCCTACAAAACTCTGCGCTTGGAGGCCCAACACGAGTCTACAAGAAGAAGGTTGCGTAGTAGACATCACCTCCCGTGGCGTGTGCCCTGCTACATGTCCTGCCACCCATGCCCTGCTCCGCTTCTCCTCTCTGCTCTCTCCGACCGCCTGCCATAGTCGCTCTCCTCTCTACTCTCTCCAGCCTCCTGCCATGGCCTCTCTCCTCTCTACTCTCTCTGGCCACCCGCCATGTCCTCCCTGCTCTCTAGTCTCTCTAGAAGCCCTCCATGGCCTCTCTCATCTCTACTCTCTCCGTCCATCCCTGCACCGGCTCCACGCCCTCGTCCTCCATGGCCATGGATGAACTCCGGTAGTCCTGCACCAGCTCCACCCCGCTCTACCTCACCTTGACCCCAGCAGGGTTATCCCCATGGTTTCTACCTCAACCACCGAGCCTCTGCATCGTTGGGTACAAGTACAGATACCCAAAGCGCTAACTGCGATGGTGGTGCAGCTGGTGCTCCGGCACGTGGCACACGTCAGGGCTACTTTTTCAAATACTTAAAACACCTCTTTGTCGTTTGTGGTAATTAGGCTGACGACAAACATGTACTACGGCTGACAGCAAACACGTACTATGACTGACGGCAAAATAGTTACCATCTTCCCGATGAAAAGTAGACGACAAAGTACTCTTTGCCGACAGACTTTGTTGCCAGCTTGCTGACGGCAAAATCTTTGTCGTCTGTTTTTAGGTCTTTGCCGTTTGTGATCCACATACGGCAAATTACCTGATTCATGTAGTGCATGATACATCAAGATCGTGTCAAATCAAGAACAAGAGAGAGATCAAACACATAGGTACTAGTACAAACCCTCATCCCCGAGGATGAACTACTTACACATCACCATGGAGGCAGCAAGGATGATAAAGATGGCCTCTGTGATGGCTTTCCCCTCCAACAAGGTGCCAGAAAAGTCCTCCAGATGAGATCTCTATGGAACAAAGGCTTGCGGCGGAGGAGGAATTATTCTAGGTTTCTTTCTGGGGGTTTCTCTATTCATATAATTTTTTCATCATTGGAATCACACCAAACGGAGCCACGAGGGGGCCACAAGCCAGGGGCGTGCCCTACCCCCTGGGTGCACCGAGGGTGCTTGTGGCCACCTCGTGGGTCTTCTGGTTGCCTCTCGAAGCTTCTAGGGTCCTTCTCGGTCCATAAAAAATCATAGTAAATTTTCATCGAGTTTGGACCTTCCTAGGTATGGATTTTCTGTAAAACCAAAAACAAGCAGAAAACAACAAATAGCACTGGGCACTAGATTAATATGTTAGTCTACAAAAATAATATAAAAGTGCACCAAAACCATATATAATGGATGTAAATATAGCATGAATACTTCACAAATTATAGATACGTTGGACACGTATCATATTATTATTCTCTTGTTCTGTTAATTCTCGATAATATGACTTGCAGGAGAAAATCTTCCAGAATTGGATCTAAAATTGTGTGATTATCTGAGAAAACTTCATTCCTTGTTTCTGCGATAAATCATTTTATAGTCTTTGTATTCTTGAATCAAATCATTTTCAAAGGCTTTGTTTTCCAGGAACCGTTTCACTCAGGTATCACCAAGTGCATTGATTAATCTTCCTTAATCGAATCATATTTCGGTGTCACTCACTTACGACGATTTATATACTACCCCTTGCTCTTTAACAAATGCAAATCTTCAGCTTGTCAAACTTACAGTAAGATGCATACATTTAGGGGGAGTGCACTTTATCTTTGGATATACTCTCAACTTTTATTTTCCGCACATTATTTGTTACCCTTACCTTTTATTCTTCGATGTTTCTATTTTGCTAATAATCGTCCAAAAGGGGGAGACTGTTGGTGCAACTACTTGCCCTTATGTGTTTTGGAGATTGTTGACAGAAAGTGTAAGGGACTGGTTATTTTGCTAGTGCACACAGATAGAAATAGTCCCTGAAGTATCGAGAAGAATGATGTATTCTTCCCTAAATATTTAAGGACTTGACTGAGGAACAACTGTGCTGCATATAAGAAGGAGACACATTTCAAGAAGAAATAGTACTGAGAAGCTTGTGTGAGATAATTGACCGCTTCAAATTATTGCTGATGCAAAGCAATTTTCATTCGGTGTGTCCGAAGAAGAATGATTGTGGTTGAGAAGATTGAAGGCGAAGTGAATTCGTATCATTTGTTTCATTGTTCTTCTGCTTCTCTTATTTGAGTCGTAGGACTTGCATACTATTAAGAGGGGTATACATTCTCAAAGATTAGGTCTAATGTGATGGTTAGACGAAATCTATGCAAGAATGATAGAAATCACTTGTGTTCTCATTGATTAATTGCCAGCCAGAGATGATTTTCCTCTAGGTGCAAGAGATACCCTTGGGGCCGAGGAGTTAGCATTACTTTTTCCGCAAGCAATGTTACTGTTGTGCTCAAATTCCGACTGTTGGAAACATGACGGTTGGCCATTGGCTGGACCGTGTGTCCTAAATGGTCATTTCCCATCAAGGAAGATTGTGGCTATAAATAGCCACCCTGCTCCAATGTTTCTCGTTGGCTGCTCCGCTTGAGATTTTGAGAATATTGATTGAGCACCCCTCTCGAGAGATTTGAGTTTAAGATCCACTAAGAGAAAATCAAG
Source organism: Aegilops tauschii subsp. strangulata (assembly GCF_002575655.3). Lineage (NCBI taxonomy): Eukaryota > Viridiplantae > Streptophyta > Magnoliopsida > Poales > Poaceae > Aegilops > Aegilops tauschii. The sequence continues at coordinate 152,538,807 of NC_053039.3, forward strand.
AGCCGGAAATTATATAGTAGTTGAGCATCATATCAGATCTGAGTTAGAGTTCTTTTACCAGTTACTCTTGAGAGATGCACACTCTCTAGACGAATAGGTGTTGGCTTGAGTGTCAAAGAGTAATTGTCTTCACCAAGCTAAGTCTTCCGCAACCAAGAGTAACTATGGTCCGTGAAGAACTTCGTCGAAGGTTTGGATATTGCCGATAAGAATATACCCCGAGTGAATTCAACCAAAGTTTGATCAGCTTTGGGTTGAAGGAGAATATGATGGAGAGAGGTTTTCTCATGTGTTTAATCACAAGTACCTCCAACCAGACGTAGCTCTTTTGTATAAGAGTGAACTGGTCTATCAAATCATCTTTCACCATCGAGCACCATTGGTTCATTCTACTCTACTACATTCCTTCAGTAGTTTATTTTTTTAAGTGCTATGTGCCTCGATAGATATCTCTGATCACTTTCATTTCTGTTTGCTCGTGTAGTTTTCTATCTCGATGTGTTATAGTTTATTTTATCTGTTGTATGCTTCATCATTTCTCTGTCTAGTAGTGTGTAATCATAACTTGTTATCTTTCATGGTTATCCACTTATGTTGCTCGCCTTACTTTCATTTTGTGCCACTATTGTTATAGCCAAAGCAGTGTGCTACTATACCCAAAAGATTACCTTCACTTCCATTCAAAGTTTTGCTTGATCTTTCACTTGGTGTGTATGCTTGCCACTATTATCCTTCGGTGCAATTCATCGAGTATTATATCTGTTGTGTTGTTTGGCTTAGATTTGAAGTTTCAAAGAAATTTTGGATCTCCCATCCCCCCTCTGGTTGATATACTCTCGGTCCTAACAAAAGCTTTACCTTAGCTTGGGGGAAAATAAGTTATGTTGGTGGTGGTTGATTGCCTGACAAAACATGCAATTTCATTCCCTTGTCACATGCATACTCTATTCACTCAATTTTTCAAGCATTAGTGGATAATGTTATCAAGTTACATGGCGTTCCCATTGTGATCATTCAGACAAAGACATGATTTCAACAAGCAAGCTCGAATTGTTCGATTGCTTGGATGTGGAATTAAGATTCAGTACAACTGAACACCCCCAAATAGATGGACAAACTGAACGTGTGACCAATGTTTAGCGGTTTATCTCAGGCGCTTAGTTTTTCAAGAACCCAAACACTCGTTAAAATGGTTGCTATTAGCAGAGTTGTCGTGCAATATTTCATTTCATACATCTCTCAAATGCACTCCATTTGAAGCTCTTTATTCTTATAAGTCTCCTCAAATATGGGAATTATCATTACCAAGCACAATTACTCCAGAAGCAACAATAACATTACAGAGCAGAGAGCGGATCATACAGAAACTGGAGGAGTACTTTACTCACTTGAAGGCACCGAGTGGCATTTTGAAGTCAGTGACATGGTATGCCTGAAAGTCCAACCATACTGTCAAAATTCTTTTTGTCTTCATAGTTCTCTAAAGCTTTGTCTAAATTCTATGGCCCTTTTAAAGTGCTCAACAGAGTTGGGAATGTCTCTTAACAACTAGACTTGGGTGATGGTTTTGATGTACACCCACTATTTCATGTGAGCCAATTGAAGAAACATATTATTCATCATGCAATTCCTCTGCCACGCGTGCCCTTAGTGACTCTAGAAGGTGTCGGGCCCGTGGGACTGGGGGTACCCAGGCCTGTTTGCCTGCAGCCCGGCATGCAGCCCACCATCGTACTTCACGAGCAAAGCTCGCGAGGGTCTCGCCTTGGGAGGCGTACGCTAGCAAGCGTCACCAGGAGTCTCGCGAGGCGGCTTCCTGAGGCCACTTGCCGAGGCATACAGGTCAAGAACTACTCAGCAGAGTCACGCAGCCCTGCGTCCCCATGTGGGTGATGCGCGCGCCGACTAGCGGCACCCAAGGCCATGCTAGCAGGCGTGGATGAGGAGGCTTTCCCCTTTCATGCTAAGGGAGCAAGGACAGCGCACTAGTTCCTAAAGCAATCCCCAAATGTTACCCATTCGGTGCAAGAGGACTAAGACGACAGGCTCACTAGGACGGAGGTCATCACCGAGCCCACCTGCGCGTCATGGCAGGAGGCTTTTGCAGGCGAAGACCGCCTTTAGTCAGGATAAACTGCAGCCATGTCCCCCTTCGGATTGGCCGGTTTGGCGACCCTTCCCGCCATGTGTTTTCAGAGGAAGAGGACCAAGGCCAGTACAAGAGAGGGAAGAGTGCCACCGTAGAGAGGGGGAAAGAGGCTTTTGGGCAATTAGAGCTACATGCTTGTACTCCATCTCCCATGCAATTCCAATCAAGCAGGAGTAGGGTTTTACACCGCAAGGTGGCCCGAACCTGGGTAAACTGCCGTGTCCATTGTTCTTCTCTCTAGCTCGAGCACGCCGGAGCATCGCCGTGAGGTCGTGAGGCTGAGTAGGGCGGTAGGAATGAGTGCACCCCAGAGTTTGAACCTTCTTGGTGTTGGGGAATGTTGCATGGAAAACAAAAAAATTCTACGCACATGCAAGATCTAACCATGCAGATGCATAGCAACGAGAAGGGAGAGTGTGTCTAAGTACCCCTCGTAGACTGTAAGTGGAAGCGTTTAGTAACGCGGTTGATGTAGTCGAACTTGTTCGCGATCCAACCGATCGAGTACCGAACGTACGACACCTCCGTGTTCAGCACATGTTCAGCTCGGCAATGTCCTCGCCTTCTAGATCCAGCAAGACGACGAAGTAGTGGATGAGTTCTAGCAGCACGACGGCGTGGTGACGGTGATGGTGAAGCTATCTCCGCAGGGTTTCACCAAAGCACTTACGAAAATATGACTGAGGGACTAAATTGTGGAGGGGTGCTACCTCTTGAGCATGTGTTGGTTTTCCCTTGAAGAGAAAAGAGTGATGCAGCAAAGTAGCATAAGTATTTCCCTCAGTTTTTGAGAACCAAGGTATCAATCCAATAGGAGAGTACACGCAATTCGCCTAGTACCTGCACAAACAATCAAGAACCTTGCAACCAACGCGATAAAGGGGTTGTCAATCCCTTCACGGCCACTTGCAAAAGTGAGATCTGATAAAGATAATAAGATAAATATTTTTGGTATTTTTGTTGTACAGATTGAAAAGTAAAGATTGCAAAATAAACGGCGATAGAAATTAGCAAGTTGACGATAAACTAATATGATGTAAAATAGACCCGGGGGCCATAGGTTTCACTAGTGGCTTCTCTCATGATAGCATATATTACGGTGGGTGAACAGATTACTGCCGAGCAATTGATAGAAAAGCGCATAGTTATGAGAATATCTAGGCATGATCATGAACATAGGCATCACGTTCGTGTCAAGTAGACCGAAACGATTTTGCATCTACTACTATTACTCCACACATCGACCGCTATCCAGCATGCATTTAGAGTATTAAGTTCATAAGAACAGAGTAACACATTAAGCAAGATGACATGATGTAGAGGGATAAACTCAAGCAATATGATATAAAGCCCATCTTTTTATCCTCGATGGCAACAATACAATACGTGCCTTGCTGCCCCTGCTGTCACTGGGAAAGGACACCGCAAGATTGAACCCAAAGCTAAGCACTTCTCCCATTGCAAGAAATATCAATCTAGTAGGCCAAACTAAACCGATAATTCGAAGAGACTTGCAAAGATATCAAATCATGCATATAAGAATTCAGAGAAGAATCAAATATTGTTCATAGATAATCTTGATCATAAACCCACAATTCATCGGATCTCGACAAACACACCGCAAAAAGTATTACATCGAATAGATCTCCAAGAACATCGAGGAGAACTTTGTACTGAGAACCAAAGAGAGAGAAGAAATCATCTAGCTAATAACTATGGACCCGAAGGTCTGTGGTAAACTACTCACACATCATCGGAGAGGCTATGATGTTGATGTAGAAGCCCTCCGTGATCGAATCCCCCTCTGGCAGATTGCCGGAAAAGGCCCCAAGATGAGATCTCACGGGCACAGAAGGTTGCGGCGGTGGAAAAGTGGTTTCGTGGCTCCCCTGGATGTTTTCAGGGTATAAGAGTTTATATAGGCGAAAGAAGTAGGTCGGTGGAGCTACGAGGGGCCCACGAGGGTGGGGGCGCGCCTACCCCCCTGGGCGCGCCCTCCTGCCTCGTGGCCGCCTCGTTGTGTCTCTGACTTCCGCTCCAAGTCTCCTGGATTGCGTTTGTTCCAAGAAAGATCCTCGCGAAGGTTTCGTTCCGTTTGATATTCCTTTTCTGTGAAACACTGAAATAGGCAAAAAACAACAATTGGCACTGGGCCTCCGGTTAATAGGTTAGTCCCAAAAATAATATAAAAGAGCATATTAAAGCCCATTAAACATCCAAAACAGATAATATAATAGCATGGAACAATCAAAAATTATAGATACGTTGGAGACGTATCAACATCCCCAAGCTTAATTCCTGCTCGTCCTCGAGTAGGTAAATGATAAAAACAGAATTTTTGATGTGGAATGCTACCTAACATAATTTTCAATGTATATTTTCTTTATTATGGCATGAATGTTCAGATCCGAAAGATTCAAGACAAAGGATTAATATTGACATAGAAATAATAATACTTCAAGCATACTAACTAAGCAATTATGTCTTCTCAAAATAACATAGCCAAAGAAAGCTCATCCCTACAAAATCATATAGTTTGGCCATGCTTCATTTTCGTCACACAAAATGCTCTCATCATGCACAACCCCGATGACAAGCCAAGCAATTGTTTCATACTTTAGTATTCTCAAACTTTTTCAACTTTCACGCAATACATGAGCGCGAGCCATGGACATAGCACTATGGGTGGAATAGAATATGATGATGGAGGTTGTGTGGAGAAGACAAAAAAGGATAAAGTCTCACATCGACGCGGCTAATCAACGGGCTATGGAGATGCCCATCAATTGATGTCAATGCGAGGAGTACGGATTGCCATGCAACGGATGCACTAGAGCTATAAATGTATGAAAGCTCAACAAAAGAAACTAAGTGGGTGTGCATCCAACTTGCTTGCTCACGAAGACCTAGGGCATTTGAGGAAGCCCATTGTTGGAATATACAAGACAAGTTCTATAATGAAAAATTCCCACTAGTATATGAAAGTGACAAAATAAGAGACTCTCTATCATGAAGATCATGGTGCTACTTTGAAGCACAAGTGTGGAAAAAGGATAGTAGCATTGTCCCTTATCTCTTTTTCTCTCATTTTTTTGGGCCTTCTCTTTTTTTGGCCTTTTCTCTATTTTTTGGCCTTTCTCTTTTTTTTTTCTCACACGGGAAAATGCTCTAATAATGTTGATCATCACACTTCTATTTATTTACAACTCAAGGATTACAACTCTATACTAGAACAAAATATGACTCTATATGAGTGCCTCCGGCGGTGTACCGGGATGGGCAATGAATCAAGAGTGACATGTATGAAAAATTATGCATGGTGGCCTTGCCACAAATACGATGTCAACTACATGATCATGCAAGGCAATATGACAATGATGAAGCGTGTCATAATAAACGGAACGGTGGAAAGTTTCATGGCAATATATCTCGGAATGGCTATGGAAATGCCATAATAGGTAGGTATGGTGGCTGTTTTGAGGAAGATATAAGGAGGCTTATGTGTGATAGAGCGTATCATATCACTGGGTTTGGATGCACTGGCAAAGTTTGCACCAACTCTCAAGGTGAGAAAGGGCAATGCACGGTACCGAAGAGGCTAGCAATGATGGAATGGTGAGAGTGCGTATAATCCATGGACTCAACATTAGTCATAATGAACTCACATACTTATTGCAAAAATCTACAAGTCATCAAAACCAAGCACTACTCGCATGCTCCTAGGGGGATAGATTGGTAGGAAAAGACCATCGTTTGTCCCCGACCGCCACTCATAAGGAGGACAATCAAAGAAACACCTCATGCTTCAAATTTGTTACACAACGGTTACCATACGTGCATGCTATGGGACTTGCAAACTCCAACACAAGTATTTCTCAAATTCACAATTACTCAACTCTCACGACTCTAATATTACCATCTTCATATCTCAAAACAATCATCAAGTATTAAACTTCTCATAGTATTCAATGCACTCTATATGGAAGTTTTTATTATACCCATCTTGGATGCCCATCATATTAAGACTAATTTTATAGCCAAAGAAAATTACCATGCTGTTCTAAAAGACTCTCAAAATAATATAAGTGAAGCATGAGAGATCAAATGACTTCTATAAAACCACCACCGTGCTCTAAAAGATATAAGTGAAGCACTAGAGCAAAATTATCTAGCTCAAAAGATATAAGTGAAGCACATAGAGTATTCTAATAAATTCCGATTCATGTGTGTCTCTCCCAAAAGGTGTGTACAGCAAGGATAATTATGGTAACCAAAAATCAAAGACTCAAATCATACAAGACGCTCCAAGCAAAACTGTGACACCCAAGTTTTTATTTGGATTTTGCAAAAGATTTTATTTGACTTGAGGGGAGTGATTTAAATTTTTCTTCAAGAGAACTCTCCCTCTCATATATTTTTCTTTATGGAAAAAGTTTTGTTTGGATTCACCCAAGATCTGCCTTTGGTCTTGGAAGTTCTTGCTTTTCATTTGGACTCAAGACAAAATGTTTTTCATTTGGGAAAATAACTTTTGAAAATCTTTTTGAATTTGCACTATGGCTTTTGGAAAGTCCTTTGCCACTTTCAACAATTCCTTCTTGCCATGGCATTAGTGCAAATCCTCTCTCCTAACCACTTCCTCACCTTTGGATCATGATTTGCATCAAATCCAGCAAGTTGAACCTCCCCATGTGATTATTTCCATTCAAATTCTATTCAAATAAATTTCTGCCTTCTTTTCTAGCACTTGGAGATTTACAAAGGAACTCCACTTTCTGTCTTAATTTTTGCCACCAAACCTTTTTCCCCTCCTAGTCCTTTGAACCCTCAACCTAGAACCATGAAGATCCACTGGTCTTCAGTTCAAAATTTTCAAACTACACCTGCTGCAAGTTTGGACCAGATTTGACAAATTTGGTGAAATTCATTCAAAACCTTCTCCAAATATTCCAAGTAAAATCAGGCAGCCCCTGGGTGCTTTGAGTGGTCATCTCACCAAGTTACAGCTCCAGAAAAATTTATGTCATAGCCAAAACCTTCTGTCGAACACCTGCAGTGCACTGTCTATGTCAAGTTCAGAAAGTTCAGAGAACACTGCAGTGGCTTCATGTCGTTTTCTTCAGAGAAGGGCATCGATCTCGCCAGTATCACTGCGTCGCCTTGCTCCTCGTCCCCGCCCTCTTGTTCCTGCACCGCACGAACGCCTGGCGCCTTGCGGGCGCCGGCGACGAGCAGCAGAAGGTGCGCCGCCCCGTGACCGACGCCGGCGGCGGCTTTGCGGGCGCCAGCGGGAGACACGGCGCCGACGACGCCACCCAGCGCCGCCCAAACCACCAGAGCCCGCCGCGTGGCCTTCCACTCCCCCGAATACGCTGCCGCTCTCGTCGTGAACCGCAGGGCGCGGAGCACGCTCTCTGCCGCCGTTGAGCTCGTGCGGTCACCTCACCGTGGACCGACGCCATTACGCCAAGACCATCTCCGTTTAGCTGTGAAACGACTCCAGTAACCTCCACTGATGCTGCCTGGCCGCTCAAACCACCTGCCAATCCACTGCTCCGCCGTAAACGCTCGCCGGAGATTCTCCGTTCACGGCCACCCCGTCGATCTGCCTATAAATAGAGGCCCCGAGCTTCAACTCGAGCACCCACCATCCCTGCACTCCCCCTAGAGCAAGCCTAGCCACTGGTAGAGCCCCGAGGAGGTCTCCTTCCTCGACTCCGGCCGCCGCGACCCACCACGGGATCCAGCCCGATTCGCCCCCGTGTGCGCTCCTCCGCCTCCATTCTCTTGCCAGTAGCTTCACCTTGCATCACTCGTTCTGACCCGCGCCTCAATTCGTAGTTTGCAGCCCTCCACCGGAGTTCCCCATCCTCACCCGAGCCGCCGTCCGCCGGAGATAGTGTCGCCGTCGACGTGGTGCTCCCCGTTGGACGAGTCCACCACCCACCGACGCGGAAGAAGACGCTGAAGCTCTTGGTACCCTTCGTTTCTCCTAACTCGCCGTGGTTCGACGCCGGCGTCCACCGCAGTCTTCGGGCGCCGGCGAGCTTTTCAAACCTGACATGTGGACCCCGCGTGTCAGCCTCCGTTCTTTTATTCGCGAACCGTTTTCTGTTGGCGCCTTCGGGCAAAATACGTTTTCTCCTTTGCGCTTGCGCATTCCCAACCGAAGCGTTTTCTGTTTCTCAGTTAAAACCCCGGAACTTTTCTGTTTCATTACAGATAAGTCCCTGGACAGAAACATTTATAACTTTTTAGTAAAAAGGGATTTTTGAGTGATTCTTTTTTTGACAATCTTCAAATTTTGTCTAGTTTTTTATGGGATTTATTTGCAAATTATTTGGAAAAGTTTCTGTGCAAGTGTTGGTTTTCACGTTAGTATCCATTTCGTGATTGCCGTAGGTTCCGGGAGAGGTGACGGAGCCGCGAACTTCGCCGAGCTAGACTCCGACTTCTCCGAACCAGGCAAGCGTGTTTTGAACATTTGATATGACAGGTGTTTTACATGCTCACGTGAGAGTTTGTGCGTGGCATATGAGTGTCGGTAAATACCTCGTTGCTTGTGGCCTAATCATGTGGTGACATGAAGGGCAGCAGGGTGGTACTGTTGTAGCATACCAGCCTTGCGTCATCCGACTTTCCCCGACGTTAACGTGGTTGGAGCCACGTTATCGTTCTTTTCCCGCATGTTCCAAAGTTGCGATGATCTCTGATGAGAGATGGCCTAATCATGTGGTGACATGAAGGGCAGCAAGGTGGTACTGTTGTAGCATACCAGCCTTGCGTCATCCGACTTTCTCCGACGTTAACGTGGTTGGAGCCACGTTACCGTTCTTTCCCCTTTCTGTGCTACCACATGTCTCATTGCCAGGATGCGGTTTAGTAAGTTGGTAACCTCTTTCCGTGTACACACCAAACAGAGAGGCCGGGATGATGGTACCTTGGCCCAGGATTAAAGCCAGTCATCCGGTCAGGGGGCATGGGTGTTTCCGGTTGGGACCGAGAGGGGGGCACCCCCTTAGAGCGCGCGTATAGAAATTTGATCCCATGCTACGCGAGGTTGTAGCCTCCCCGTCTCAAGGTTTTTCTTGAACGTCGCCGAGGGTGATCCCTGGCTTCGGATGGTTGAATTGGGTGTGTACTGGTTAGACGTGTTTCTTCCAAAGCACCGTAGACGGAACTAGTCCCCGTGACTACTGAAATCCGTTGGCTGTGGTTAAGTACAAACTCTGCAGAGTCAATTCTTTCCAAATCATCGTATCCATGATCAGCAGTGTAAACATTGTATCCATATCTATCCGTGTGAAAAACTTGTCCCCGGTGAACAAGCTCTAGTGGTAAATCCAGTTTTATTGTTACTCCTGTGGATGGACTAACTTTATATTCGTCGCATGCTTGTGATAATTTATGTTTCCGAATGATTGTATTATTGAGCTGTGATATAAGCCCTTTATGTGACGTCGCGCAGACGTCCGACTGTGGCTTGTACGTGTTTCTTACTTTAAATATAAGCCCTTTATGTGATGTCGCTCAGACGTCCGACTGCGGCATGAACTGTCTTTATTTTCTGTTATAAGCCCTTTATGTGGTGTCGCCCCGACGCCCGACTGTGGCATTATTATTCTGCATTTTCCTCTCGAGGAGTCTTTCAGACACTCGTTTGGCACCCGCATTATTATTTTGCATTTTCCTCTCGAGGAGTCTTTCAGACACTCGTTTGGCACCCGCATTATCATTCTGCATTTTCCCTCTCGAGGAGTCTTTTAGACACTCGTTTGGCACCTGTATTATTATTCCGCATTTTCCGCTCGAGGCGTCATTCAGACCCTCGCTTGGCACCCAGTATTCATTATCTCTATGTCTGATCGCACTGGTTAACTTGTTCATATGCTTCATGTTGCATTCGTTATATCTTATGTCCGAACTGTCTTGCGAGTACTTTCATAGTACTCACCTGGCTTGTTGATTTGGCCAGATGTTGACGAAGGCGATCTCTTGGATGAAGAGTTTGATAGCGCGTCCGATGCCTAGAGGAGTCCCAGTCAGTCCTGCGCGATCCCGGATATTGGTCACTTGTATTGTATACGCTTCCGCCACCCGCAATAAGTCTTCTCGAGCCTCACTCCGACGCTCGATGAGTTGTAGTCTTCTGGAATCATATCACTCGCTTCGCGATGATATTTCCACCACCATTATTATCGTGAGTTAGTAGTTTGCCACCCTATCCGCCGTCTTGTTTTAGCGGCGTGCATGTAATAAATTGTTGGGCAGTCTCTGCTCAACCTTGTATTATATTTAGTACTCCTGGTATTTTTCTTCTGTGACCAAGATATTGTCTATCAGTGAGAAGGAATTCTTCCTCGCTGGTCCGTAAAAGGGATTGGTCTCTCAATAATTATTTTATTGAAAAACCGGTCGTGACAAAAACACATATCATGTGGTGAATAAAAATATAGCCTCAAGTAAAGTTACCGATAGACGAAGATGAAAGATGGGATGCCTTCCGGGGCATCCCCAAGCTTAGGCTTTTGGTTGTCCTTGAATTTAAACTTGGGGTGCCTTGGGAATCCCCAAGCTTAGGCTCTTGCCACTCCTTATTCCAAAATCCATCAAATCTTTACCCAAAAACTTGAAAAATTCACAACACAAAACTTAAACAGAAAATCTCATGAGCTCTGTTAGTGTAAGAAAACAAACCACCACATTAAGGTACTGTAATGAAATCATTCTTTATTTATATTGGTGTTAAACCTACTGTATTCCAACTTTTCTATGGTTCATACCCACCGATACTAGCCATAGATTCATCAAAATAAGCAAACAACACACGAAAAAACAGAATGTGTCAAAAACAGAACAGTCTGTAGTAATCTGTATTAAACGTATACTTCTGGAACTCAAAAATTTCATAAATAAATTGGTGGACGTGAGGAATTTATCTATTAATCTGCAAAAATAATCAACCTAAAAGCACTCTCCAGTAAAAAATGGCAGCTAATCTCGTGAGCGCTAAAGTTTCTGTTTTTTACAGCAAGATCGCAAAGACTTCACCCAAGTCTTCCCAAAAGTTGTACTTGGCACAAACACTAATTAAAACATAAAACCACATCTAATCAGAGGCTAGATGAATTATTTATTACTAAACAGGAACAAAAATAAAATTGAGTTGCCTCCCAACAAGCGTTGTCGTTTAACGCCCCTAGCTAGCCATAGAAACAAGAATAGATCTAGGTATTGTCATCTTTGGTATGCAGTCCATAAGTGGCTCTCATAATAGATTCATAAGGTATTTAATTTTCTTACTAGGAAAGTGTTTCATGCCTTTCCTTAACGGAAATTGGAATCTAATATTTCCTTCTTTCATGTAAATAATTGCACCAATAGTTCTAAGGAAAGGTCTACCAAGAATAATAGGACATGCAGGGTTGCAATCTATATCAAGAACAATGAAATCTACGAGCACATAATTCCTATTTTCAACAATAAGAACATCATTAACCTTTCCCATAGGTTTCTTAATGGTGGAATCCGCAAGGTGCAAATTTAAAGAACAATCATCAAATTCACGGAAACCTAACACATCACACAAAGTTTTTGGAATCGTGTAAACACTAGCACCCAAATCACATAAAACATAGAATTCATGATCTTTAATATTAATTTTAATAGTAGGTTCCCACTCATCATAAAGTTTTCTAGGGATAGAAACTTCTAATTCAAGCTTTTCTTCATAGGATTGCATTAAAGCATCAATGATGTGTTCGGTAAAAGCTTTATTTTGATCATAAGCATGAGGAGAATTTAACACGGATTGCAACAAGAAAATACAATCTATCAAAGAGAAATTCTCATAATCAAATTCCTTGAAATCCAAAGTAGTGGGTTCATTGCTATGTAGAGTTTTGACCTCTTCAATCCCACTTTTATCAAATTTTGCATCAAGATCTAAAAACTCCGAATCATTGGGATGCCTTTTAACTAAAGTTGACTCATCTCCAGTCCCATCTTTATCAAGATTCATATTGGAAAACAAAGATTTAATAGGAGACACATCAATCAGTTTAAGATCTTCATCATTATTATCATGAAAACTAGAAGAACACGCTTTCACAAAGCAATCTTTTTTAGCACGCATCCTAGCGGTTCTTTCTTTGCACTCATCAATGGAAATTCTCATGGCTTTGAGAGACTCATTGATATCATGCTTAGGTGGAATAGATCTAAGTTTCAAAGAACCAACATCAAGAGAAATTCTATCCACGTTCCTAGCCAACTCGTCAATCTTAGGCAATTTTTCTTCAAGCAAAGCATTGAAATTCTTTTGTGAATTCATAAATTCTTTAACACTAGTCTCAAAATCAGAGGGTATCTTATTAAAATTTCCATATGAGTTGTTGTAGGAATTACCATAATTATTAGAGGAATTATTAGGGAACGGCCTAGAATTAAAGTTTCCTCTATACGCGTTATTACCAAAGTTGTTCCTACCAACAAAATTCACATCCATAGATTCATTAATATTCTCAATCAAAATGAACAAAGGCATATCATTAGGATCAGAAGAAACACTCTTATTAGCAAATAATTTCATAATTTCATCCATCTTTCCACTCAAAACATTAATCTCTTCTATCGCATGAACCTTTTTACTAGTGGATCTTTCGGTATGCCATTGAGAATAATTAGCAATAATATTATCTAGGAGTTTGGTAGCTTCTCCTAAAGTGATTTCCATAAAAGTACCTCCCGCGGCCGAATCTAAAAGATTTCTAGAAGAAAAATTCAATCCGGCATAAATTTTTTGTATAATCATCCATAGATTCAAACCATGTGTAGGGCAATTACGTATCATTAATTTCATCCTCTCCGAAGCTTGTGCAACATGCGCATGTTCAAGTTGCTTAAAATTCATAATATCATTTCTAAGAGAGATGATCTTAGCGGGAGGAAAATACTTAGAGATAAAAGCATCTTTGCACTTATTCCATAAATCAATACTATTTTTAGGCAAAGAAGAGAACCAAGTTTTAGCACGATCTCTAAGCAAAAACGGAAATAGTTTCAATTTAACAATATCATTGTCCACATCTTTCTTCTTTTTCATATCGCACAAATCAACAAAGTTTTTTAGATGGGTAGCGGCATCTTCACTAGGAAGGCCAGAATTTGATCTTTCATGACAAGATTCAACAAAGCAGCATTAATTTCACAAGATTCAGCATCGGTAATAGGAGCAATCGGAGTGCTAATAAAATCATTGTTTTTGTTATTGGAAAAAACACATAATTTAGTATTATCTTGAGCCATCGTAACAAACAATCAATCCAACACACAAGCACAGAAGAAGCAAGCGAAAAGAGACGAATGAAAAAGGGCGAATAAAACGGCAAGGGTGAAGTGGGGGAGAGGAAAACGAGAGGCAAATGGCAAATAATCTAATGCAAGGGAGAAGAGTTTGTGATAAGTACTTGGTATGTCTTGACTTGAGCGTAGATCTCCCCGGCAACGGCGCCAGAAATGGCTAGTTGACGGGAGATCAAATCTTGACTTGACTTGGCGCAAATCACCCCGGCAACGGCGCCAGAAATCCTTCTTGCTACCTCTTGAGCATGTGTTGGTTTTCCCTTGAAGAGGAAAGGGTGACGCAGCAAAGTAGCGTAAGTACTTCCCTTAGTTTTTGAGAACCAAGGTATCAATCCAGTAGGAGACTACACGCAAATCGCCTAGTACCTACACAAACAATCAAGAACCTTGCAACCAACGCGATAAAGGGGTTGTCAATCCCTTCATGGCCACTTGAAAAAGTGAGATCTGATAAAGATAATAAGATAAATATTTTTGGTATTTTTGTTGTATAGATTGAAAAGTAAAGATTGCAAAATAAACGGCGATGGAAATTGGCAAGTTGATGATAAACTAATATGATGAAAAATAGACCCAGGGGCCATAGGTTTCACTAGTGGCTTCTCTCATGATAGCATATATTACGGTGGGTGAACAGATTACTGCCGAGCAATTGATAGAAAAGCGCATAGTTATGAGAATATCTAGGCATGATCATGAACATAGGCATCACGTCTGTGTCAAGTAGACCGAAACGATTTTGCATCTACTACTATTACTCCACACATCGACCGCTATCCAGCATGCATCTAGAGTATTAAGTTCATAAGAACAGAGTAACGCATTAAGCAAGATGACATGATGTAGAGGGATAAACTCAAGCAATATGATATAAACCCCATCTTTTTATCCTCGATGGCAACAATACAATACGTGCCTTGCTGCCCCTGCTGTCACTGGGAAAGTACACCGCAAGATTGAACCCAAAGCTAAGCACTTCTCCCATTGCAAGAAAGATCAGTCTAGTAGGCCAAACTAAACCGATAATTTGAAGAGACTTGCAAAGATATCAAATCATGCATATAAGAATTCAGAGAAGAATCAAATATTGTTCATAGATAATCTTGATCATAAACCAAGAATTCATCGGATCTCGACAAACACACCACAAAAAGTATTACATCGAATAGATCTCCAAGAACATCGAGGAGAACTTTGTATTGAGAACCAAAGAGAGAGAAGAAGCCATCTAGCTAATAACTATGGACCCGAAGGTCTGTGGTAAAATACTCACACATCATCGGAGAGGCTATGGTGTTGATGTAGAAGCCCTCCGTGATCGAATCCCCCTCCGGGAAATTGCCGGAAAAGGCCCCAAGATGGGATCTCGGGGGTACAGAAGGTTGCGGTGGTGGAAAAGTGGTTTTGTGGCTCCCCTGGATGTTTTCAGGGTATAAGAGTATATATAGGCGAAAGAAGTAGGTCGGTGGGGCAGACTAAGGCATAGCCTAGTGGTGGGAAGGGGCTGATGCCTTCCCACCCACCCAGGTTCAAGGCATGGTACTTGCAATTTGTGTTTGTTGCACCAATTATATATACTGTAGGGGGTTCCCTTACAGTCTTTCTGTCAAAAAAAAGAAGTAGGTCGGTGGAGCTACGAGGGGCCCACGAGGGTGGGGGCACGCCTACCACCCTGGGCGCGCCCTCCTGCCTCGTGGCCGCCTCGTTGCGTCTCTGACTTCCACTCCAAGTCTCCTGGATTGCGTTTGTTCCAAGAAAGATCCTCGCGAAGGTTTCGTTCCTTTTGGATTCCGTTTGATATTCCTTTTCTGCGAAACACTGAAATAGGCAAAAAAACAGCAACTGGCAGTGGGCCTCCGGTTAATAGGTTAGTCCCAAAAATAATATAAAAGAGCATATTAAAGCCTATTAAACATCCAAAACAGGTAATATAATAGCATGGAACAATCAAAAATTATAGATACGTTGGAGGCGTATCAAGGGGGGCGCCGCACACGGCTAAACAATTATCGTGGTTCTGTGTGGCGCCCCCTCCCACATATATATAGGTGGAGGAGAGGGGAGGGGCCAAGGGGCGCCCCAAGTAGGGCCGAATCCTACTTGGGGTCTTTCCCTAGCCACGCCCCCTACCATATTGGCCGGAGGGGGAGGGAAAGGGGGAAGAGGAAAGGAAGGCGGAGGCCGACTCCCCCCCTTCCTTCTCTCCCCAAGGGATGCGGCTTAGGAGGGGTGCGTGAGCCCCTTGTGGACTGGTGTGTCACCCCTTTGGCCCATATGGCCCATTAACCTCTCGGGGTGTCCGGAACCCCTTCTGGTGACCCGATTTCTACCCGGTACATTCCGAAACTCTTCCGGTGTCCAAATATCATCGTACTATATATCAATCTTTACCTCCGGACCATTCTGGAGCTCCTCTTCATGTCTGTGATCTCATCCGGGACTCCGAACAACATTCGGTCACCAAATCCATATAACTCATATAACAATATATCGTCAACGAACGTTAAGCGTGCGAACCCTACGTGTTCAAGAACTATGTAGACATGGCCAAGACACCTCTCCGATCAATAACCAATAGCGAAACCTAGATGCCCATATTAGTTCCTACATATTCTACGAAGATCTTTATCGGTCGAACCTTATGACAACATACGTAATTCCCTTTGTCCATCGGTATGTTACTTGCCCGAGATTCGATCGTCGGTATCTTCATACCTAGTTCAATCTCGTTACCGGCAAGTCTCTTTACTCGTTCTGTAATACATCATCTTGTAACTAACTCCTTGTCACTTTGTTTCCAAGGCTTCTCATGATGTGTATTACCGAGAGGGCCCAAAGATACCTCTCCGATACTCGGGGTGACAAATCCTAATCTCGATCTATGCCAACTCAACAAACACCTTTGGAGATACCTGTAGAGCATCTTTATGATCACCCAGTTATGCTGTGACGTTTGATAGCACACAACGTATTCCTCCGGTATACGGGAGTTGCATAATCTCATAGTCGAAGGAATATGTATTTGACATTAAGAAAGCAATAGCAATAAACTGAACGATCATATGCTAAGCTAACGGATGGGTCTTGTCCATCACATCATTCTCCTAATGATGTGATCCCGTTATCAAATGACAACTCATGTCTATGGTTAGGAAACCTTAACCATCTTTGATCAACGAGCTAGTCTAGTAGAGGCTCACAAGGGACACAGTATTTGTTTATGTATCCACACATGTATTTAAGTTTCCTGTCAATACAATTCTAGCATGAATAAAAAACCTTTATCATGATTTAGGAAATATAATAATAACCATTTTATTATTGCCTCTAGGGCATATTTCCATCACTTGGGTCCCGAGAGCCCTGATTCCGACATTTGGCATGCCAGGTAGGGGTGCACCGCTGTTCTTCCGCTTCGCTCTGGCCTCTGTTCCACCAACTCCGTGGCGGACGCCCGCCGTGTTCGCGACGAGCGCCTGGCGGCTCATGTCGCCCAGACAGAGCCTGCGGGCCGCGGCAACCGCCGCTCTGCATCGGCCACTGCCACCGACACCGTCGCCCGCGAGTAGCATGACTCCTCCATCCACCCTTCCGTGCAGGATGACGGCCGCACCGCCACGGTCTCCTCCTCCCCAGCTGCCACGGGCCGCCGAACATGCAGGCTGCGCTGCTCGTGGCGCGTGAGCTGCTCTGCTACCGCCCGGCCGATGCCGATTACGACGCCTGGCTTGGTTGTATCACCGGTCTCGTCATCGCCACCGGGGAGGCTCTGGCGCCCTCCCACTCGCTCCGCCCTCCATCGTCTCGTGCTGGGGACGTGGCGCATGGTGCGTCCCCGCCTCCTCTGTGCAGCGACAATAACGAAAACCGGCATGACGCACGTCCGCGCGACCCGCCTCGCGGTGCACCTGCGCCGGCCCGCGACGAAGCCAGCTACCAGATCATCCACCACGCACCGCACGACGCGCGCGTGATCCTTAAGCAGCAGCACTAGCTCCAGGACCGGATCGTCCAAGAGGTCGCGGCGGCTGGGCGCCAGAACCGAGCCCCCCTCGCATGCGGCGTCCCCTCGAGCAGCGTGGGCCGCCGAGCCTTCAATCACGAGCCACGTCGGGTGGTTTAGCCCGTCAAGTTCAAGCTGGAGCTGCCCCCGCTCTACGACGACAAACCCCACGGAGTTCCTCCAGCTCTACGCGTTGAGCATTGAGGCAGCGAACAGTGATGACAAGGTCATGGCGAACTGGTTTCCCATGGCCCTCAAGGACGGCGTGCGCTCGTGGCTCATGAACCTGCCCGAGGAGTCGATCTCTTCGTGGCGCAAGCTCTACGAGTAGTTCGTCGTCAACTTCAAGGGCACCTACGACTGTGCCCTCACCATCAACGACTTGTGGCGCATGAAGTAGCGCCTGGGAGAGACCCTTGGCAAGTACATTCAGCGCTTCAGTCAAGTGCGCCACAAGATCCCGCGTGTCTCTAATGAAGCCATCATCCCGGCGTTCTCCAATGGCGTCATGCACATCAAGATGCGCAAGAATCTCGCCATCAACAATGACCTGAGCTCGGCACTGGAGCTATTCAACATCGCCGACAAGTGCGCCAAGGCCGGAGAGGGCCGCCTTTTCATCCACAACGACCCCGACATGGCGCCCAACGACAGCAAGGCGAATGGCAAGGAGGTCAAGCGCAAAGGCCCTGCCATGCTTGCGGCGGAGCCTGAGCACAAGGGCTTATACGACCATGACGAGCCCGTCAAGGACAATCGCCTGTTCTGCGTCTACCACAACGTGTGCACCCACAACTCCGACGACTGCCAGGAGCTCAAGGCATTCCGCGACGAGCACCTGGGCCATCGACCGGAGCACAACGTCCGTGGCACTGGCCGTGGTAGAGGCCGGTGGGATAACCACAACGGCAACCCCTGCCAGGGCTGGTGTGACCAGCCTCGCGAGGGCGGCTGGAGCGATCAGCCTCGTGAGGGCACCTGGCGCGATCAGCCTTGCGACACACACCCTCAGGACAACACTGCCCTTCCACCACTACTACCGTAGGAACGACAACAACCAGCATGACAAAGGGGATGGGGGCTACCAGGAGCCTCTCGCGATAGCCTGCATCCTCTGCGGAGCTCAGGCCCCCGCATCCAACTGCCTCTTCAAGCAGTTCTCTCGCAAGGTGAACGCTGCCCTCCCAAGGCTTGAGGCCGCACGACCCCTCAAGTTATCATAGTACGCCATCACCTTTGACTCCAAGGACCACCTCAGGAACTCACCAACTGCCGGCGCGCTCCCCATGTTGTGTATTCCCGCCATCAGCAACGTCGACGT
This sequence comes from Aegilops tauschii subsp. strangulata, assembly GCF_002575655.3. Classification (NCBI taxonomy): domain Eukaryota; kingdom Viridiplantae; phylum Streptophyta; class Magnoliopsida; order Poales; family Poaceae; genus Aegilops; species Aegilops tauschii. The sequence continues at coordinate 152,557,644 of NC_053039.3, forward strand.
CACCAAGACCCTCATCGACGGGGGTGTCATCCTCAACGTGATCTCCATCGCAACCTTCGAGACACTCCAAGTGCCCTATGACCAGCTGATGCCGACCAGACCTTTCTCCGGGGTGACGGACGGGTCTACCATCCACCTGAGGTAGGAGCGCGTTCCTGCCACCTTCGGCAGTCGCGACAACTACCACACCGAGCTCATCTACTTTGACATGGCCCACATTAGCCTCCCGTACAACGCCATCCTGGGGTACCCCGCACTCGCCAAGTTCATGGCGGCGACCCACCGCGGCTACAATATCCTCCAGATGCTTGGTTACACTGACGTCATCACCGTCGCCTGCGATGAGAAGGACGCGGTCTACTCCCTCGAGCATAGCTACCAGGCCGCCGTAGCTGAGAACTCCGATGGCGAGGGCGCCGTCGCGCCTCTTGAGGCCACCCCCGTGAAGAAGAAGCAACTACTCCACAAGGACCGCCCTGCAACAAAGAAGGCGTCGGCGGGTGGTGATAGCCAGGGCCCCACCCTTGCTGCTGAGGCTTGCCTCCCTCCCGCATAGGAAGGTGCAACCGGCGCCTCCCTTCGGCCAGGCTTGGGGGCTTCCTCCTGGAAGGTGTTTGACCTGATCGGTGTGTCAATGGAGGTGCTCGGGAACCACTTGGAGGCGTGCTTCGACGCACGCCCCCGCAAGCAAGGAGCACGGCGTCAGGCGCCAGAGGCTCAAGAGTTCATCACCCAGGGGATTAACAAGCTGCGGGAAGCTCAGGCCATGAGCGGCGAGCGTCGCCCCGCGTGATCCGTCAATCCAGTTGCCGCCCCTGGGGAGGGCAGCAAGGTGCGCATACGCATTGATATCGTGAGCCTCAACACGGCCAGCTCCTAGGACCTCTTCTGGCTATCATGCGTCGGCCTGAGTAGGGGCATCACCACCAACTACACTCGCATGCCCTTCGGCCCGGTGAATGCCGGTGTTACCCCAGAGGTTGGCGCGCCTCGCGAGCCCCCAAGGCCTCAGAAGCCAACCGGCCCCTGAGAGGTGGACCTCTGTGGCACGCTTCACCAAGCAGCCCGACGCTCCCGCAGTAGCATGATTGCCAGGTGACTTTTTGGTTTGTTCAGATTGAGTGCGCCCCATTTGCTGCATCGTCCTAATGCTGCCCAAGGTCCGTCCCTGCAGCCGCTTCACTTTTTGGTCATGTACTAGATTTGGTTGTGCTTTAATGAGCTTATGTTGCTTGATTAACCCTGTGTTTGGTGCCTCGCCACCATTGAGATCACCGCGCCCTCGCAACTCTTCTCTTGACCGTCCCATGGCTACGGGCTGGACATGGAGTCTGTGCTCGGGTCCGTCCCTGCAGCGTTGATAAATCCAAGCGATCGAGCTCTGGCTCGCGGGCCCGCTCTCGTGCACGTCACCTCATAGAGGTCCTTGGTGTCTCACCTTCACATGGGACCATCACGAGCAAGTGAGCAAGGGCGCAGCCCGATTTGTATAACTGTGAATTTGGTGTTTCGCCACCTTGGGCGCCACGCGCCTGGCGGCTCTTCCCGTGGTCATTCCATAGAGACACTCAACACGGCGTTTGTGTTCGGGTCCGTCCCTGTAGCGTCACCAAATCCAAGTGGCCGAGCTCTGTCTCGCGGGCCAGACCCATGCACGTCACCTCTTTTGGGTCCTTGGTATCTGACCTCTTCATGCAATGGCCTCGGGACAGCCATGCAACGCGTGTTGCCCCCGTGTCACAGGTTACATGAGCATGCCCTACATCAAGAGCAAGGTGCAAACCGCCTGAGGACCGAGGAAGGAGCTCCTGGGCCATGTGCCTGGAGCATCCGACACCTCCATAAGTTCTGTCGTGCCCGCCACGCGTACGAACGAAATGGGGATGTACACACCGCGAAGACTCTGGAACAGAGCTCCTGCCCACGCCCAAGTGGAAGCTCCATGCTCCACGCTGGCAGAACGGTCGAACTATGATCATGCCCATGCCCTAGTGGAATCCCCATGCCCCGCGCTGGCAGAACGATCAAACTATGATCATGCCCACGCCCAAGTGGAAGCCCCATGCTCCGCGCTGGTGGATAATCAACTGAGAGCGCCCCACGGGCCACACCGACCTTAGGATAACCCGTGCTTGACGTGGCATCCACTTTTCTTTTTCCGCGGCACGCGCTCGCAGCTCCCACATGTGCCTCACGTGTGGGGGGGGCTGGACACAGGGCCTGTGCTCGGGTTAGTCCCAACAGCGCTAAGAAACCCAAGGGACCGGGCTATGGCTCGCGGGCCTACTCCCGTGCACGTCAACCCACCAAGGCCCTTGGTGTCTGGTCTTCTCACGTAATGCCCATGTGCAAGCTAGCGAGCGCGCGTCGTCCAAAATGGAACTTTTTGTGTGTAGATTTTCCCTCAGGGGCGGATCATCTAGGAGGTCTTACGAGGTGCACTCAGCAAGTAACAAACTGCTGGCATTGCAAAGGGATAAGTCTGGATACCTTAGGGGGCAACCACGCTGATGCTACAGTTTTCCCCCACGCAGCTGCTTGCGCGTCAAGGGGGGACTCCGGAGCATCGTGTCTCAGGAGCCTTCACTAGCTCCCGGAGCCCCTCACCTCCTGGCCTTGTCTAGGCATCACGACCTGACATCCCAGCGACGGTCGAGGTCTGCACGGGGTTGGGCCCTGTCAATGTAGAGCACGACGGCAAGAAAAAGGAAAAGCAAGCACGGAAAGGAAACCCTGCAAAATCTCAAGAGTTCATTACAAGCATTAAGTGTTTGAATAAATAAAGCCATTGTTTCATGCCTCTACGAGGCACGATCTATCTATTGCAGGATGGTAAAGGGAGCTTCAGGAGAACGGTTGCTACCACCGTCGTCGTCGCCCGCCGCGGCCTCGCCAGGCTCCTCACTGCCGCTGTAGGAGAATTACCCAAGCAGCACACTGAAGTGGCCTTCTACGGCCTCTGCAAGGCCGTCGCGGGATTCTTCGGGAACGGGGCCTATCACCTTGCTGAAGTCGAAGTTGGGGTCGCGATGGAGAAGGTGGCTGAAGATGTGGGTTGCCGCCGGGAAGAAGAGGTCACGACACTCCTCCTCCAGGATGTTATCCACCTTCCGGGCCCCATTCTCGAGCTGCTCCACGAGCTTGGTGGAGAGCTCGGCGTAGCCGGCATCGCAAGGTACAAGAGGAGCCCCAAGCCTCTCCCAGCATATGGAACTTAGGGCCTCGCGGCTCTAAGCTCAAGAGATGAGAATGCGGCGCGGTCCACTGTAGCCTTCGCGTTGGCATCCGCCTGGATCTTCTTCTCCTTGGTGTCTATCGGCGTCCTGGGAACGGGGGTACCCAGACTTGCCTGCCTGCAGCCCACGGCGTGGCTCCGTCAATGGCCCGGTACGGCCCAGCTTCAGCAACAACAACTCAAGACCCTCTCGAGGGGCCAAGCCTCGCGAAGCGGACGACACCAAGGCCTCCCTGGGGGCGGCCTCACTAGGCTGGCTCCCAAGGAGCGGAGATATCAATCCAAGGTGCACCTCGCGAGGTTCATATGACGTGAGCCATGATGACCAAGGCCAGGCGGGTGCCAGCGGGCGCAGTGTACCCGTTTCCTCTTTGGTTCTAAGGAGGCAAGCGCAGGCGCGGGGTCCCGAGGAATCAAGTAAAGGTTTCCATATCGGTGCAACAAGACCAAGACCGCTAGGACGGCAGAATGGAGGTCATCACGGAGCCCACTGCGGCGTCACCACCAGAGCCATTTGCAGGTGAAGACTACTTTTGTCAGGATAGCTTGTACTAGTTGTCTCCCATCAAATTTGGCCATTGTGGGATCCCTTCCCGCCTACATTTGGGAAGAGGACCAAGGCCACTATAAATAGGGCTTAGCCACCACCATGGAGGAGGACGGATCCATTCCACCCCTGACCACCTCATCAGCTCATCGAGCTCAAGAACACCTCACCTCCCACGGCTGTTCCACCACTGTACTAGTTCATCCTCAGCTCCTCGAGGCAATCCACCACAAAGCTGGAGTAGGGTATTACACCGCAAGGTGGCCCGAACCAGGATAAACTACTGCGTCTCTTGCCCCTTGGGTTTGTTGAGCCAGGCCGTGGAATCATTGAGCAGGCAGACTGAGAGGGGAGAGTTCTTCCCACGCACCCCAGAGTTGGAACCTCTCACAGGTCTGCGGAACCCAAAATCCGACATTTGGCGCGCCAGGTAGGGGTGCATCGAAGTTTCGCTTCTCCGTCCGCTTCGCCTCGCCAACCTGCTTCCCATGGCGAGCACCGCTTCTCCGCCCGGACCAACGAGTGCGCACGGAGGCGTAGCCGGCCTCTGGGCTTTCACCCCCGCCTTGCGGCAGGTACAGTGGTCGCCCAAGTTCAGGCCGGAGATGCCGCCTCGCTACGACGGCGTGGCGGATCCGATATGTTTTCTCTAGGCCTACAAGGAGGCCGTTTGGGCGGCCGGCGGCGACGACAAGGTCATGGCCAACTGGTTCCTCATGGCCCTCACTGGAGTACCGCGTGCCTGGCTTCTCAGCCTGTCAGGGTCTTCTGTGGCCTCCTGGGAGGAGCTGTGCGGCCTCTTCATCATGCATTTCGCGGCACCGGCACCCCACGCCGTTGTAGCCCTCCTCGGCGTTTCTCAGGCGCCGCCCTCAGACCACCACGTCAAGTAGTTCTTCCGCCAAGTGGGTGCCGCCCGCGTGCAGCAGAGAGCTCCTCCAGGGTGGGCATCGCCCAGAGCTGACCTCACCTTCGACTCGAGGGCCCACCCCGCAACCACCGTGGGTGCAGACGCGCTCCCGATGCTTTGCACCCCCACCATCTGCAACGTGGCGGTAACCAAGAGCCTCATCGATGGTGTAGCCGGGCTCAACGTGCTCTCCGTGGAAACTTTCGGCGTGCTTCACGTGCCGCTCGGCCGGCTCTGCCCCACCAAGCCTTTCTCCCGACTCGTCGATGGCTCCACCTGCCCGCTGGGGAAAATCCGCCTTCCCGTCACCTTCGGCACCCGCGACAACTACCGCACCGAGCTCATCGACTTTGACATCGCCCACATCGGTCTCCCGTACAACGCTATCCTCGGGTATCAAGCCCTGGCCAAGTTCATGGTGCCAACTCACCTTGCCTACAACCTCATGAAGATGCCGGGAAGCAGCGGTGTCCTCACCGTGGCTGGAGACACCAAGGAAGCGCTGGCGGCTCGCAAGCTCGCCTTCAGGGCCACGGCTGTCGGCCAGAAGCGGGAGGGGCCCCTGAGGTCCCGGCGGCTGCACCGGCCAAAAAGAAGCAGTTGTTCTCTCAAGATTGGGCTAAGACGAACCAGGTGCCGGTTGACGAGGACGGGGCATCAGGAGCCACCTTCATCATAGGTGCCGGCCTCGCCCTAGACCAAGAAGAGGCATTGGTGAACTTCCTGCGCGCGAACAAGGAGGTGTTTGCCTGGGAGCCCAAGCAGCTAGTTGGGGTCCTGAGGGGGATAATCGAGCACCACCTGAGGGTGTGCCCTAACGTACGCCTGGTGAAACAGAAGGCGCGGCGGCAGTCCACGGAGAAGCAGCCCTTCATCGTCTAGGAGACCTGCAAACTACAAGAAGCTGGTGTCATCTGCGAGGTGCGGTACCCGGAGTGGTTGTTGAACCCGGTCGTCGTGCCCAAGAAAGGCGAGAAGGAACGCATGTGTGTCGACTTCAACAACCTCAACAAGGCCTGCCCTCAGGACCCATTCCCGCTTCCGCGCATTGATCAGATCGTCGACTCCACCGCCGAGTGCGACCTACTATGTTTCCTAGATGCCTTCTCGGGCTACCACCAGATCAAGATGGCGGTAAAAGACGTTGAGAAGACGGCCTTCTTGACCCCATTTGGGGTGTACTGCTACACCCGCATGTCGTTCGGGCTGCGTAACGCTGAGGCCACCTTCCAACGGCTAATGCACATCGCTCTAGGCCGGCAGCTCGGGAGGAACGCTGAGGCCTACATCTACGACATCGTGGTGAAATCTCGGGAGGCCAAGACCCTCATCCAGGATCTGGAGGAGACATTCGCCAGCCTGCGCAAGGTGGACATGCGGCTCAACCCGGTGAAATGCGTGTTTGGCGTTCCCTCCGGTAACTTGTTGGGTTTCCTTGTGTCACACAGGGGGATCGAGGCGAACCCAGAGAAGGTCAAGGAAACAGAAGAGATGAGCCCGCCGCAGACTCTCAAGGAAATGCAAAAGCTGGCGGGCTGCGTGACTTCACTAGGGTGCTTCATCTCCAAGTTGGGGGAGCGCGCCCTCCCGTTCTTCAAGCTGATAAAAAGAAGGGCCCGTTTGAGTGGACTCCGGAGGCTGACGCTGCGTTTCAAGACCTCAAGAGATACCTCACCAGCCCACCAGTGATGGTGGCGCCGCGTCCTCTAGAGCCCCTGGTACTTTACCTGGCCACCACACCTCACTCTGCAAGCACAGCGCTAGTGGCCGTCCGGGAGGAGCACCGGGCCAAGAGCCTGCCACACGACACCGCGCGTTCGGACGAGATGATGCAGCACCAAGACGGCGCCCCTGAAGTCACGGCTGCGCCAGCAGATGACCAGGCTCCACAAGATGGCGCTCCTGAGGCTGCAGCTGCCCCGATAGGAGACCGAGCTCCTGAGGTCCCCCAGCCTCAGGAGGCGCCCCAGCCTCAGGAGGTCTCGGACTCCACCAACACTTCCGCCCTCGTCGACCACCCGGTGTACGTCGTCAGCACGGTACCACGTGACGCACGGGCATGCTACCCCATGCCGCAGAAGCTTCTGCTCGCGCTCCTCGTTGCCTCACGCAAGCTGCGCCACTACTTCCAAGGCCACCCCATTAAAGTCGTCTCATCTTACCCACTAGAGAGGGTGCTCCGGAGCCCCAATGCTATGGGAAGGGTCGCCGAATGGAACATCGAACTATAGGCATTCCAGCTAGAGTTCAGCACCACCAGGGTCATCAAGGGTGTCGCGCTCACCAACTTCGTGGTGGAGTGGACTGATGCGCCAGGGCCCGACGCAGGCGAGGACCGGTCCCTCTCGATAGGGAGCGTAGCACGAGACGGCTGGGTCATGTACTTTGATGGCGCCTTCGCACGTCAGGGTGCGGGAGCTGGAGCCGTCCTCATCTCACTCACGCAAGACAAGCTCTACTACGTCGTGCAACTCTGTTTCCAACGTGGCGAGAAGGTCTCCAACAACATCGCGGAGTACAAAGGCTTGATCGCCGTCCTCAACACCGCGACCGCTTTGGGCGTGAAGCGCCTTGCCATGAAGGGCGACTTCCAGCTCCTCGTCAACTTCTCCAACAAGGTGTACGAGCCGAAGGATGAACACATGGAGGCATACCTGGCGGAGGTACGCAAAATGGAGAAACAATTCTCGGGCCTGGAGCTGCAGCACGTGCCTCGTAGCATGAACAAGGAAGCCGACAATATCGCCAAGAGGGCATCCAAGCACCAGCCACGGGAGCCCGACGTCTTCAAGGAGCGGCTCTTCAAGCCTTCGGCAGCCCGTCCGACAGCGGAGCCGACACAGCCTCAGGAGGAGCTCCCCCCGCCACAACCTCGGGAGCCCCCGCCTGCGGCCTGTCCTCAGGAGCACGCCTGCTCCTCGCGCTTGAGCCTCAGGAGGGGTGCTGGACCGAAGAATTCAAGGCGTACTTGATGCAAGGGACCCTACTGGAGAGGGAGGAAGACGCGAAGCGCGTTCCTCGGCAGGCCACGACCTACTGCATTTAGGATGGTGAGCTATACCGAAAATGACCGAATGATGTTTCCTTGTGATGCATCTCCAGGGAGCAGGGGCGCGAGCTGTTAACCGACATACACGGCGGAGACTGCGGACATCACTTGTCATCGCGCACCTTGGTGGGCAAGGCGTTCCGCAATGGATTATACTAGCCCCTGGCACTCAACGACGCAACCGAGCTGGTGAGATCCTGTGAAGCCTGCCAGTTCCATGCCAAGAAAATCCACCAGCCTGCTCAGGGCCTCCAGCCTATCCCGCTCTCGTGGCCGTTTGTGGTCTGGGGGCTGGACATCTTGGGTCCGTTCCCTCGAGCGCCCGGGGGCTACTGCTACCTCTACGTCGCCATCGACAAATTCACCAAGTGGGCGGAGGTGGAACCAGTCCATACCATCCCGGCCGGCTCGGCGGTCAAGTTCATAAAGGGCCTCGTGAGCCGGTTCGGAGTCCCTAATCACATCATCATCGACAACGGCTCGCAGCACTAGCAACCTTTTCAAAACTTATTGTGCTAATCTTGGAACGCAGATATGCTACGCCTCAATGGCACACCCCAGGAGCAACGGACAAGCCGAGTGCGCAAACGTAGAGGTCATGAGGGGCCTCAAAGCAAGGACTTTAAATAAGAAGCTTGAAGCCTGCGACAGGGGCTGGCTGGACGAGCTCCAGTCTGTGCTGTGGTCCATCCGCACCACCGCGACAAGCCGACCGGCGAAACTCCGTTCTTCCTCGTCTACGGAGCTGAAGCGGTTCTCCCACATGAGGTCAGGCATCACTCCGCGCAGGTCTTGGCGTTTGTTGAGGCCTGCCAGGATGCCACGCAGGGGATGAATCTCGTGCTGGGGGAGGAACGTCGCCGTCAAGCCTCGCTCCGAGTAGCAAGGTACCAGCAGGTGCTGCGGCAGTATCACTGTCGCAGCTTTGCTCCAGGACGCTTGAAATGGGTGATCTCATCCTACAGCGGGTGCTCTCCAGGGAGGGGCTGCATAAGCTTTCACCCATGTGGGAGGGCCCGTTTAGGGTCGCCCGGGTCTCCAGGCCTGGCGCCGCGCGCCTGGAGACGCAGGACGGGATCCCCATCCAGAACGCCTGGAATATCCAGCACCTCCGGAAGTTCTACCCATGAAGCAAGGCCCAGTGCCTGTGAAGGTCTCCGCTCGTGACACTCTCACGTAATAATGAGTGGGGCTGTACACGCCCCGGAGTCTCCGGAGAGCCGCCCTCGGGCCTCGGGGGCTCCCTCCCACGTCCTAATGGCAGCACTTAGCTCCGCGCTGGTGAGAAGACTAGACTAGGTGCTGGACGTGGCTGTTCATTTACTTGCTTTTTGTAGTTGGTTTTTGATCCTCTTAATGAAATTTGGAGTTCTCGTGTTTTTAGTTGCCGAGCTGGCTTTCCCCTTCGTCTTCTCTCTTACACTTTGGTTTTGGTCCAGGAGGAGCGGCAATTGCCCGTCGCTCTCCCTCGCGCGTCTCGCGCGCGGGGGCTGGGCTGGTGTGTGCGTGCGATGGGCTCGCCGCGCGCCGCAAACACACTTCGCCATATCCCTGCTCCCCAGGGCCTTGGCTTTTTCTATCGTCACGAGACGCCCTCAAGGAAGCTCGTGATCTACGCACCCTCTTGTACTCCATGCCCCCGGGTACTGTGACGCGGCGCACTAAGCCACGACCGGTTCATACCCGAGGGCTTGCGCAAGGAAGAATAAGACACCCGACAAAGTTTTCTAACAACTCCGCAGCTTCATGATGCCTCCTGAGGCCGACGACTCTTGACCCACAAGCAAGGAGGGCCCCACCAGATAATGAAGCGTGCGCTCTCGTGAGGAGGGAAACTACCATGGGTGCATCAAGCTAAGTTATCCTACCATACCCATTTGGAGCATGAACACCGCAGCATAACATCGGAACAATAAACATGGCATAGCAGCATAAATACCATGGTTCATTAGACGCCCCTGCAGGGCCCCTACTTTTTTCAAATACAGGAAGAAAGGAAAGGTTAAACAAAAGTGGCCCGCATGACCGCAGCAGCTCATGGGTCCTGGCTCCAGGGCCTCCCGGACTCAGCTCAGCCCGAGCCTTCCTCACGCTTCACCGGAGCGTGGCGACGGGACGACCCACCTCTGTCCTCGAAGTGAGCCCGGCGGCGTCGCGGCTGGTCGTAGCCGCCGCTGCTGGTGCTCTCGCTGGAGGAGGAGCCGCCACCGCTGGATGAGCCACGGCCGTCGCCAAGGTCAAGCTCGTGCTCAACGTCGTCACGGCCGTCGCCAAGGCCAAGCTCATCGCCGCCGCCGCTGTCTTCGGGGCAGCACCCTGCGCGACGACCATCTTCCCCAAACACCCTCACATAGAGGGTCGTGACGCCGTCACACTTGAAGTGGAGGGTGCACTGTAGCGCCCAAGATGCGATTCTATCCCAACCACGTGATGAATTCATGATTGGGGCACAACCACATTTCGAGCGCATAGCAAGGTGGATATCATTACAACATACCATGTATTGAATAGGTGAGAATACAAGATAAAGGCTTACACTCGCCACAAGCTACAACATGAATACAACAGTTCATCAATACATAGCAATCATCATACAGAAGAGCAGGATCCGACTACGAATGAAATCAAATGAAAAAGAAGAACGACATCCACCCTCCTAATCCTAGGCTCGCGGACCCGGAACCTATCCCTTGATGAAGAAGAAGAAGAAGAAGAAGAAGAAGAAGGAGAACTCCAAAACAAGCAAGCATCACTCTCACGTCATGATCATCGCATTACATGTACCTACAACTATTGTTGTAATAATCTGTGAGCCACGAGTACTCAGCAATCCCATTACCATGGGTATCAAGACTAGCAAAGCTTAATGGGTATGGAATGGATAAGTGGTGAGGTTGCAGCCGCACTAAGCATTGTATGGTGGCTAACATACGAGTAAAGAGTAAGATGAGAAACTACGCAACGGTCGCAAACTAGTAATGATCAAGAAGTGATCCTGAACTACTTACATTCAAACATAACCCAAACCGTGTTCTCTTCTCGACTCACTCAAAAAGAGACAGCCAAGGTTACACACACGGTTGGTGTATTTTAGTTGAGTTTACTTCAAGTTCACTACAACCGGATATTAACAAATTCCCATCTGCCACATAACCGCGGGCACAACTCTCGATAGTTTAAACCCTGCAGGGTGTCCAAACTTAGCCCATGACAAGCTCACGATCCGCGAAGACAATCCTCCATCGCGGGACATCCGATCAAACTCGAGATCCCGGTGCACAAGACATGTCGACAATGGTAAAACAAAACCAGCAAGACCACCTGGTGCGTCGATACCCCGATAGGAGCCGCGCGTATCTCATTCTTAGGACAACGTCGTCTATGCTAAGTGGACGGTAGCCAAAATACCATCGAGTTGCCCCGAGGCGGCACCGCCGACTGCTAGGTAGGTGGGCCAACACTCATGAGGAGCACTGGCCCGAGGGGTTGATTAAGAGACCTCGGGTGCTGGCGGGTCCCTATGCAAGTTTTAGTTGTTATTAGGCAAATGGTAAACCAATGTTGGGCCTTGCTGGAAGAGTTTTATTTAAAGCGAACTGTCAAGAGGGGCCCATAAACCCTCACCGTGTTAGGGACGCAAAATCAAGGAACATAACACCGGTATGACGGAAACTAGGGCGGCAAGAGTGGAACAAAACACCAGGCAAAAGGCCGAGCCTTCCACCCTTTACCAAGTATATAGATGCATTAATTAAATAAGAGATATTGTGATATCCCATGATATACATGTCCCAACATGGAACAACCTGCAACTGCACCTGCAACTAGCAACACTATAAGATGGGCTGAGCAAAGCGGTAACATAGCCAAACAATGGTTTGCTCGGATGGTGGAAAAGGTTAGAGGCTATCATGGCAATTTGGGAGACTTGATAAACAAGTGGTAGCTAGCGTGACATAGCGATAGCATCGAGACAACTAGCATAGCAAAGATAGTAGTGAGATCCAAGGTGACGGTCATCTTGCCTGAAATCCCGCTAGGAAGAAGAACGAGTCCATGAAGTAGATGAACAACCATAGTTGAACGGATCCTCACAAACGCAACGTCACGGGAACTATCGAGAAGAAGCACAACCGGAAAGAAGCAAACAACATGGTAAACAACCATCACATAAACAGGGCATGATGCACATTCAAGTATGATGCATGTCCATTTTAATGTGGCATGACATGACAAAGTGCAACGAAACACCACATGACTTATTTAGTTCTCTCTCGGTTATGTACACAACAATATTAAATGTTATTAAACATGGCAAGGGGTGAAGCATAATAAAACTACCTATGTAAGCAAGTTTAAATGAGGCCGGAAACAACAAACAACAATTTCGGAAAATCCCCATATGCATATTTCGAATTTTCTATTGTTCTGCCCTACACCATATTTTAGAGTTGTTCAACATGCAAGGTAATGCCATCATGTTAAACTATGCATTTTTCTACCCCATTTACATATAAAGATTATTAAATTCGGAGCTACGGTTATTTAGTTATTAAATAAATCATTTTAGCATGGCATTTGAGCAAATTTAATCAAACAACATTTTAAATATTTTAGACATGGATGAAAGTTGCATATTATGAAACTAGATGTAATTCTAAGCATTTTACATAGATAGATCATTTTAATCCGATGCATGATATGCATGAACATGAGGGTGCAATCCGGAAAACAGTAAATCACTGAATAATTAGTAAATCGCTCCGCGGGAAAAAACATAAGTCGGGCCGAATCTGGCTGGCCCAACATGCATAGGAGAGGGTTGGGCGCGTCGTCACCTCGCTGGGCCGGATCTGGCCAGCGGCTGCGGCTTGGCCGGTGAAGAGGCCAGGCGGGGTGACTTGGCGCTGGAACGGGTCAACGCAGGGGGGAGCGGGAGGCGGCTGGCTGCGGGATGCAGGGCACGGCGAGCGTCTTCCACGAGGCTCCATGGCCATCAGGAGGCAGCGGACGAACAGGGCGAGGCGGAGGTCCGGCGGAAGTCACGGGCTACAGGTCCGGCGCTGAGACGGGACGGAGGAGGTCGGCGGCGGTTGCTGCTTGAGGAATGACGTCCATGGCTGCTCCTGCTTAGAAGGGAGACAGAGACCAGAGTGTGAGGAGTGAAACGGGAGAGGAACAGGGAGATGGAGAGGAAGGTGAGAGCAACGGAAGAAAAGAAAGAGCAGAGGGAAGGGCAACACTCATCTGCTGGCTCCGGCGAGCTGCAGCTTGCTCGGGGTGGAGCACGGGCGCTTCCGCGATTGTGGTTGGAGGGAGACAGAGAAGCTGGGTCTCAGCGGCGCGACGGACAAAAGAGGACGCACGGGAGGAGGAGGAAGGCGCCTGGAGGAGGGAGCTCGGGCTCCTGGATGAGGGGAGGCTCGGGCGCGAGGGCTCCTGCTCCGCTGCTGCGAGCACGGGGACGAGGAGGTAGGCGCTGGTTGGAGTTAGTGGTTGGGCGGTGGCACAAATCGAGGGAGGTGGTCGGAGCCATCGGTGCATCGGTGCTTGGGGACGATTCCTTCGATCTGAATCGAGCGAGGCTGTGGGTGATTGGGTTGGCACAGAAATCAAGGAAGACAGGATTTGATTTGGGTGGATGCGGATGGACTGGTGGAAGAAACGAGGGAGAGAGAGGCTGGCTGCGGGTTGGATCCCGATGAAGAGAGTGGCGGCGGCGGGTTCTCTGAGGGGATTTGGTGCATGGGACAAGCCTGAGGCATCTATTTAGGGCCAGTTCTTTTGCAGCTTATTTCAGCTTATTGTCAAAAAAATCTATAAGCTGAAAAGAACTCATTTTAGAGAAGCCAGCTCAGCTTATTTCTACCTCCTCCTCCTTCACAATGAGAAAAAGCTGGGGTCGGGTGGCTTCCCGCAGATCCCGCAGCTTTTGACTTAAAAACGAAAGGGTATAGGGACGTGCCCCTCTAGTTTGATCTTATTACATCAATATTGCTACACCCAGTCCCGCACAGAACCACCGGTCGCAAAAGACAGCAGCGCTCGATCCCCTCCCCCCCGCTCGACTCCTCCTACTCTGTTCTCCGCTCCGCCTAGGGTTCCTCCCATCACCGCCGGTCCTCCAGTCCTCTGGGCCACGACGAGGCCAGCGAGATGGCATGTGTATTGGGCTGCATCTTCCACCCCCAACTCCCACGGGCGCGACCCCTCCCTCGGCCGCATCCCCTCCGTCCCCTTTGTCCAGGAGCAGCGCCTGGCCAGGTCCGCCCAGGGCCCCTCTCCGGCAAACGGCACCCATCTCCGGCGATCGGCGACCCCCTTTCCCCCTGCCCTCCTCCTGGCCGTGAGCCACCAAGGTGAGCAGCTCCTGTGATTTTTTTGCAAAAAAATTCATGTATATTAGTTGTAAGCTATTGCTGAAGGATGATGATTTCATCTTGATTGTACTACTGCTGAAGTATGATGATTTCATGTTGATCTAAATGAGCTACTGCTACCATAAAAGCATTCTAGATATTGTTATTAATTCTTCCAATTCTTTTTTATTGACATGATGAAAAATAGATGAAAGCACAATGGGATAATGTGGAAGAAGTGAATGCCAATAACCGTGGCAAAGAAGGAACATTGTCACCACTTGGATATGAAAATGTGGTCAGAAAGTTTTTTGAGCGCACGAGGAGAGAATATACCAAAACGCAATTCAAGAATAAGTGGGATGTGCTGAAAAAAGAGTATGCTGTTTGGAAGACATTAACCCAAAAGGCATGAGGCATTGGGTTTGATCCTGTTACCAAGACCATTGCGGCTAGTGATGAATGGTGGGCAAATGAGATACATGTATACATATCGTCATATCAATTCCATTTGTTTTTACTTTTCTTTTTCTACCAATTCTTGCACTAATTTGTGATATGCTTTTTTCAGAGAAATGAACTTGCTGCCAAGTTTCGATTTGCTCCACTAGAGGATGAGATCAAACTGAGTGCTATATTTGATGATATTAGTGTGACAAATGAGTACGCGAGGGCGGCACCTCCCTCATCTCAAGTTGATGCATCTCAAATTCACATTGATGATGATGATGTGGCTGGTTCAGGATGTGAAATAGATGATACTTTTGTGACACCTAACAAAGCTAAAGGTCGAAAGAAGAGATCATGTCCTTATTCACCTAGTCCTGCGATGGTGCAAAAGATTGCAAAAGATAGTGATGATAGAATGCAATTTAAGCGTATTGTTGACCTTTGGGAAAAGAGGGAGACTAGCCGCAATTCGGCGACATCTGAAATGAAGGAGGATCATGTGAGAGATGAGATTAAGGAGATGAAGGACATGGTGATGAATGATGGAGGTAAACCTGGAAGTGAAGTGTATTTTCATGCTCTAGAACTCTTTACGAAGAAGGAACATCGTGATGTCTTCAGTGCACTAAAGGAGGAAGATTCAACTGTGAGGCTTGAATGGATCAACAGGGCATGGGAAACATTTATGAAAAAAATTAGAACTTATTTGCTTTGTTGGGAACTCATTTGTAGTGTTGTGAACTTATTTGCTTTGTTGTCAATTCATTTGTATTGATTTGAACTAATTTATACTGTTGTGAATCTACTTGCTATAAATCTTTGTTGTGAACATAATTGTATTGCTGTGAACCAATTTGTACTGATGGAGCTGTGATTTGTTGTTTTGTGGACAAATGTTTATGATATTTCTATTTCTATATCACAGATGGACATCTCTGTTCAGGAGGATGAGGAGGAGGAACTTGATTTTTGCGTTGTTGCAATGGCATATTATCTTCTAAACAAAGAAAGGCTGCCATATGGACCTAGGAGAGCACCAATGATGACAGGATTGCAGTGGGTGGAAGAGAAGGAGAAGCAACCACAAATATTCTACTCTATGTTCAGGATGCGAAGGTCTGTGTTCTACTCACTACATGACATTTTAGTTGAAAAGTATGGTTTAAAGTCAACTTGCAACATGACAAGCAAGGAGGCATTAGCACAGTTCTTGTGGACTTTGGGGTCACACCAGACCACCGACAATGTCGCCGATCGATTTGAACACAGTCGGTCTACCATCAACAAAAAATTTAAGGAGGTCTTGTTCTGTGTCTACCGTATGGCCGGAGAGTACATTCAACCGAAAGATCGATCTTTCACCCAAGTTCATGACTCGCTTAAAAAAACAAGATTTTGGCCTCACTTCAAGGATGCCATTGGGGCAATAGATGGAACACACATTGAATGTGTTGTGCCTGCAAGTGAGCAACCCAAGTATCGCAACAGGAAAGGTTCGACAACTCAGAATGTCATGGAAATTTTCGATTTTGATATGAGATTTACATTTGTTGTTGCTGGATGGCCTGGATCTGTTCATGAAACACGTGTACTCAATGATGCACAAGCTGAATATTCCTATTTTCCACACCCTCCGGACGGTATGTACATGCATTCTTCTCCTCTAATGTTTTGCGTGAACTAATTAGTTTTGGTCATCTTTATTATCAATGCAGGAAAATATTATCTTGTTGACTCTGGATATCCAAACAGAGTTGGATATCTAGCACCATACGAAGGACAACGCTACCATGTACCAGATTTCCAACAAGTACCGCCGCGAGGAAGATATGAGACCTTCAATCATATACATTCATCACTACGAAACGTCATCGAACGATTGTTCGGTGTTCTAAAGATGAAATGGAGAATCCTCCTCGGCATCACACGGTACAAACCTGCTACGCAAACAAAGATCATTACTGCATGCGCGTGTCTTCATAACTTCATTCATGAGAGCAAACTAAGTGATCAACATTTTGACATGGTTGAGAGTGGATCGTATGCTCATGAAGAGAGCCTTTCTCATCACCATGCACCCATTGATGATGGTACTATGGGTTCCATCCATGATGCGATTGCTACAAGTGTTTTCCCTTGATGGTTAGCTCTAGGGTGTACGCTTTTGTTGGGACAACCATGTAATAATTTACAGATCTTCTTTATTCAATACTTATTCTCAAGAACTCGTACTACATGAGACACTGATGCATGTATGGCATTCGTATGCGACAAAATGATCTTCCTTATGTTTGATTATAACATGTTGTGGTGTTTTACAGTCAAATTTATGTTCATATGGGCAACAATGATAAAAAATATAGCGCAATATCGTTTGATCTGAACAATAGTATAGTCCAAGGGTATTACAGACTTTTCACTGATCATATCACAGAAGCTGAAAAAACTAGCACTGAAAAGAACTGGCTAGCTTATTATCTGGAGCTTATTTCCACAGCAGCTTATCTTGAGCTTATTTCCACATGAGCTTATTTCCACAGCACAGCTCAGAAGAACTGGCCCTATAAACCTCGTCTCTTTATCCTTAGCCCTCAATACAATGTGAAGAAATAGACAATACATTAGCGATGGTACATGGTCATATGTTTGGAACCTGGTTTTATTATGTACTTTGCAATAAAATACAACTATTATTTTAAATGGGTTCACCAGAATAAGTTCTGTATATAGACCAAAGCTATTTTGTTTGGTTTTGCTGCCTCCTTAATATCTTCTGTTCTGGTACTACTAATGTAAAACCACAACTTTTCAGCGAGCTATGGAAAAAATGGTGGAACCGCCACCTTCTGAAGGTGGCGAGGCAACTATAACCGCAATGTCAGCTCTTGCTGCAGTGGGTCAGTACCTATCCACTAACAGTGCCAAAAGCACGTTTCTGCGTAATACTGGGTTGGTTGTTAAGGCAATCTCATCCAAACTGCCTCATGATCAAGATATGCAAGCTCAAAACAATGTTGTATCTGCGCTCCAGACACAAGTCCATTCCCTAACAGAGACCCTTTGTGAAACAAGGAGAGACATTGTTCGATGTTGTCAAGATATGCATGGTTTTGAAACCAGACTATCAGACATTTGCTATGTTGTTCAGGAGCCTAGGAGAACTGAAGGCTCCATCGGACAATACAGCATGAAAACGTAACAGTCAGGTCAAATGAACTGAGCTTCTTAACTTCTGGTGGTGCATTTATCTGCTAGACTGTTAACTTTTATGCCAACCTTCCTTTTGTTTTATAGTTTTAATTTGTTTTGGTGCGATACAAAATTTGTTCTTAACGTGCAGCCGCCGGCTGAAGAAAACAGCAAGCCATTTTTGTATAGTGTAGGGTGTTCCCTATATTTGCATTGGTGGCGAACTTTGATGCCCACCGGCTGTAGTTTACATGGGCCTCCTATGGGCCGTAGAAACAATGGGCCTTCTAAGGGCCGTAGAAACAATGGGCCTTCTACGTGGCATAGAAACAATTGGCCTTATACGGGCCGTAGACACAATGGGCCTTTTGTGGGCCGTATCATCAATGGGCCTTCTATGGGTCGTATCATCAATGGCCCTTCTACGGGCTTATGATCGGTTGGCCAAACATGGGCCAATAACAGACCACATTATGGTCTTAAATGGGCTAGAGTTGAAATCGTCCATTCATGGGCCGATCATAACGAGCCGTCGTTAATCGGTCGTATTTTGATGATGCTATCAAAATGGCCCAACGTATTAACGGGCCACAAACGGGCCGACTGTAACCACGAGCTGAATTTGGCCCACAAGCAGAAAATGATAGTAACGGGCCGTAAGTAAACGAATGTGGAAATGAGCGCAAGAATAAATGGGCCCCGAGAAGGCCGAAAGATAACATGGGCTGGAAACGGCCCAACTGAATAATGGGCCGTTAATGGGTATAGAGTGATACACTATTCATTATGGGCCAGTTTCACCATGGGCCGTTAATGGGTATAAAGTGATACACCGTTCATTACGGGCCAGTTTTAGCACAGGCCGTTAATGGGCCGAGAGTAATAAGGGCCTCATATGGACCGAAAGACGTCATGGGCCATACATGGGCCGGAAGTTAAAACGGGCTGGAATTATATTGGACGGCCCAGATGACGCTACTGGGCCTAATTCGGTTAGGCCGTAAACGGGCCCTGGGTTAGCGGGTTGTAAATGGGCTATATGCGAACATGCCGTTAACATGCTTGCTGTGGGCCGGCCCAACACCTTTTGACCAAGTCAAACAGGCCGGCCTTTTCACAGGAATGGGCCTCTGTTGGGCCATGCCACGTGTCGACATATCATAGGCGCTTTGTGTCCAATGAGTGGATGACATCTGTCCCAACGGTGAACTGACACGTGTTTCCTCCAGCCAATGATGATTTTACACGTGGAAAATCCCCATTGGTCGGGGCTATTAACGGGTTATCGGATCCAAAACTGGACCCGATAGCTTAACGGTGTTCCGTTACGGTGGATGCCACGTGTCGGTCACCCTTGACGAAAGCACTTCTGTGATGCGCGATTTATCGTCATGGAAGTGGACACTTCCGTGATGATAATTTTGGTAATGTCATGGAACACTTCTACGACAGCACAGGTATGACTATCTTGATTTTGTCATAAAATTGTCATGGATGTACATGCATGACAAAAAATGCGACCTACTCTGACAAACACGTATCATCACAGAAGTTTATTTTTTTCTAGTGTAGGGATGTACTTGTATCGAGTGTTCGTGCATGTCGAAGAAGTGGTCAATCCATCAATCGAAGTCCTGCCACCGCTGCTGGTGCCAGGGTCTGTCGACGACGTCCATTACAGGAGTCAACGTCAGACTTTCCCCGCGTTGCTCGGAAAGATGGATGGCACAGGGCCTACTCCATCGCGTAGAGGAGGCCACTGCTTCTTTGGGAGAAGAGGCAGGGCTGGCTGCCTGGATGTGCTCTAATTTGAGGTAACAACTAAATCTTGTCAGATACTAGTTAAATACGACTTATGGGTGTGAAGCACTGATGCGCCAGTACATTTGATTGTGACCTGTTCTAATTTTGTACTTGAACTTTTTTTAGAAAGGGTTGTACGTCAACTTAATGTGCTAGCAGAACTTATTGTGTTGTCTGTCTGTTTTCTTTGCACATCATTCAAGATATTTCAATGTCATTGATAAAGAAGATGATTAGTTATGTACGAGTTCGTTGGTTTCAACATAGCCCTACCCGTAGAGATCCACTGCTTCCATCCTAATTGTGCTGTCTGCGTGAAATTTTTGTATGCAAGTTAAGTGTGCTATGATGTTCTATATGATTGTGTCAACTATATAAGTTTTTACTGAGCATCAACAATGCATATGGCTGAAAGTTGTATTTACGAGCATCGACCGATGGGTCTCTCTCTCTCTCTCACACACACACGCACACACGCACACACGCACAAGTGGGATCCGTTGAATTATTTCTTTGCTCATGACAGCTTTTAATTAGTTTCCACTGTAATCTAACTTTTTTCTTAAGTTATTAATTGAGCTCAATGACTTCAAAAAGTTATACAAAAGCCTTGTTTGGGCCTTTCTGGCGTCGCTGAATGTGGGCTGAGAAGCCATGTTAGGTTGTACTGTACTACACACGCCTTTTTTTCAACATCAGCAATGCAACTGGGCCGACAGTTATACACAATATCCGGGTCACCTTGTTATTCTCCGCCCCACTGGGCTGCAAACATTCCTAGGAGGTATGCATTAGGCTTAACAAGAAAATGGACTTTAAGAAATAATGAATGGGATGTAATTATAATAACTTGGCAGTAACTATAAAAAAATGCACCAAACGCGTAATTAATTTAAAAAATATATTATTTTCGGAATTTGAAAATTTTAATTTCATTACTTGTTGCGCGCGCAATATTTCGTTGGATTTGAACGTAATACAACTTTATTTTGAAATTATATTTAATCTGACTAGAAATTTCGGACAAAAATATTTCGGATCCCATAAAAATGTGGGAATTTTTTTTGAATTCTGTTTTGAGCGGTTGGTTGAAATTATTAATCGTTGTCCTAGCTAGAAATGGGCTGTACTTTTAAGAAACTGTAAATGGGCTGTAGTAAATTCCATTAGAATTAAAAAATGGGTTGTACATTCTTACAAATCACAAATGGGCTATATGTTCTCTGCCACACACTTGTGGGCCTTCTAAGTTGACGCGTCCCCTAAAAAAACTAAGTTGACGCGTATGCAAGGCTTTGTCAACAACACACGGTTCTGGCAGCTGTGGCCGTTGGATGTCCATCCAACGGATGTCGTGCTTTTTCTTCAATCTCGGATATTCTTGCTTCAGGCACCCAAAAAATGATTCCTCCCCCTGACATCTAGGGCGCACCGTTTCGGAGGCTGACCTGTGGGCCTACTAAGTTGACGCGTACCAAGGGCTTTGTCAACTTAGTCAATATAAACGACTTTAGCTGAAGTGACCGTACGATGTCCATCCAACGACCGTAGTGCTTCTTCAACCTCTGGTCTTCTTGCTCCAGCCGCCCAAAGCAGCGCCGGTCGTGCTGCGTGCTCCTGCCTCCCATGGCCAGCTGTGATGCCGCAGAGGCCTCACCGCCCCCTACTACTCCCACTGCTGGCCAGGCCATCCCTGTACTCACCCACACCCCCTGTTATTCCGCGGCGACGGCAGCCCCACACCCCAGCCGAACCAGTGAACCCTCGTACTCCTCTCCGCGCGGGCTTCCAGTGCCGCGTCTTCCCCGGCTTCGCGTTGTCCCCTTCCTAGGCCTCGCTGTCATCCACCGCCCTGGTGCTCTCGGCGCGGCATGGTCAACGTGGTCAAGGAACGACTTCCATCGGACGTGGACTGTACGTGGAGAGGAGGACAGCTGGGTCCATGATGGCAGCAAGGAAGTGCCTCCTTATTACGCAAAAAATAATGATTCCTCCACCTGACAGCAAGGACCCACCGGACGGGCCATCGTATTTCATGAAAAAACGTTTCCCCCCTGACTGCTGGGACCCACCGGACGGGCCACCGTATTGCGCGAAAAAAATGTTCCCCCCACTGTCAGCTCGGACCCACCGGAAGTGCCTCCTTATTACGCACAAAAGAATGAATACTCCCCCTGCTGGTTGGGGGTGGGAGTCTGACTTGTGGGCCTACTAAGTTGACGGGGATGGAGTGCTTTGTCAACTTAGTCAATATGAACGATTCTAGCTCCAGTGACCGTACGATGTCCATCCAACGGCCGTAGTGCTTCTTCAACCTCTGGTCTTGTCGCTCCAGCTGCCCAAAGCAGCGCCGGTTGTGCCGCATGCTCCTGCCTCCCGTGGCCGGCTGTGCTGCCGCGGCGGCCTCACCGACCCCTACTATTCCCACCGCTGGCCAGGCCCTGCGGCGACGGAAGCCTCACACTGCAGCCGAACCAGTGAACCCTCTTACTCTTCACCGCGCGGGCTTCCACTGCTGCGTCTTCCCCGGCTTCGCGTCGTCCCCTTCCTAGGCCTCGCCGTCGTCCACCGCCCTGGTGCTCTCTGCGCGGCATGTTCAACATGGTCAAGGAACGGCTTCCATCGGACGTGGACTGTACGTGGAGCGGCTGACAGCTGGGTCCACGGGTGCAGCAAGGAAGTGCCTCCTTATTACACGCAAAATCATTATTCCTCCACCTGACAGCAGGGACCCACCGGACGGGCCACCGTATTTTGCAAAAAAACGTTTCCCCCTGACTGCTGGGACCCACCGGCAACATCTTCGCATGCAAGGAAGTGCGTCCGGGCAAAAAAAAAACGTTTCGCCCCCCTGACTGTTGGGACCCACCAGCTACATCTTCGCACGCAAGGAAGTGCCTGACAGACGGGACCCACCTGGTCAAAGCGTACATAGCGTTGTCATTCTGGTCGCGAATGTGTACGTACATACTGGTCGATTTAGAGGCACGCACGTGTCGTAGTAGAGGCGCGCACGTAGCATGTACACGTACGTACAACGGCCAGTGTGCAAGAAAGAAAATACGGCCATGTACGTACATACGGGCAGGGTCTCAAACGCCTACTCGCGCATACGTACGGCCAGGGCTCGTGTACATGGCTGGATCGGAACGGAGAAACAACGTTGTCGTCGTGTTCATGGGGAGCCAACCGGCTAGGTTGGCTCGGAATGCGTCGTCGTGTTCATCGGGAGGACTTGGATGGAACATCCGATGGAAACGAGGCCTTGCGTACCGCAGAACGGAGGAAATGGCCTTGGGTTCGACCGACCACGTTCGAAATGGGATCCTGATCATCGAGAGGGGTCTGGCGTACCGAAAAAACGGAGGAAACGGACCTCCTACGGTCGAAACGGGGGTCTTGTTGATCGGGAGGGGTGTGGCGTACCGCAAAACGGAGGAAACGAACTTGTGTTGGAGCGCTACGGTCGAAACGGGGGTCCTGTTCATCGGGAGGGGTGTGGTGTACCGCAAAACGGGACTCCACGGGATATTATTCATCTCTACCGTCGACCCCCTCCAGCCTCCACGGGCTACTGTTCATCCATCGTTGACCTCCTCCAGCCTCCACCTGCGACTGTTCATCCACCGTTGACCTCCTCCAGCCTCCACCTGCGACTGTTCATCCACTGG